>NC_073262.2:20654772-20957803 GCF_029289425.2 Pan paniscus | reverse complement strand
TCAGGTTGACAAAATTTTAGATGAGTAAAGGTAACAGAGGCAGCTGTTTGAATAGATTCATTGGAGAGCCTAAGGCAGCTCTCTGGACCAAGCTGTAAAGGAGATAACATAGAAATAATCACTCCAGTAGCAGAGTAGACAGGCCTTGAAGGTACTGGGGCCCTTTTCGTTGGACTTAGCAAGCATTTTTTGCCTCTGACCTTATAGCTGAAACAAAATTAGTTACCAATAGACTTAAGTGAATGCGATACTGCATGTAGGCACATAACCCCAACTATATGAGCACTAAGAAAATGGTAACACTCTGGGTTTGTCTGGTGGAATTATCTCTGGCCTTCTCCCTGAATCCGGTTACAGCAATAAATTCCCTTCTTTCCCAGTTTGTCTGCTTCTCATTATTGGGCCTTGAGAAAACGTAGCCAGACCCAGCTTGGTTCTGGGAACACTGGGATTGCAGAATCCGGACTGCAAACTCCACCGTGAGTACAGAGGAAAGAAAAGAGAAGCAAACTGGTCTCTTATGAGACTCTTCCACTGACTCAGCACTCCCAATTCAGGAACCATAAAGGGCAGAGGCTGGAAAAGCAGCAGCTTTCCTGGTCTGATTTCAGGAACGCAAGTTCTCCTGACCACAGACACCATGCCCTGCCTTCCTGACACCTGCAATGTTTTCACAGGGGACCAAACCTTATATTCCCTCAATCAGAAATGAGATGTAAACATACATCCCCTCTAGGAGAGGAAACAGAGACATACACTGAAGTGTAAATGAGCAATATTATTCTTTTCCAGAGCAGGTTTGGGGGATTAGAGGAAATAGGGGCACAGGAGAGAGTGGGAGCACCCAGGCCCTAGAAGCTCTGCACAGGAGAGTGCTATAAATGCATGGAAAGAAAAGCAAGAGCCACTAATAAAACTTTACAGGTTTCACAGTTGTACCAAGGATCACCCATGGTAATTTGCATTGACCTGAAACCATTTTGCCTCTCCAATCCTGGACTGAGAGCAAATGGGTGGAATAGAGAAGCCAGGAATTCAATTAGAGCTGCTGGGGAGGTGGTAGTCATTCCTTATTCATTCATTCAACAGATATATAATGAGTGCCTACTATGTTCCAAGCTCTGTGCTAGTAAGAAAAGAAAACAGAACCTTGCCTTTACCAATGAGCTTGCAATTCACCCTCCCTTAGTCATGTACTCACGGGTTGTGCCCTATCTTGTCATTTTTAGTAGCTGTAACTCCTTCCTAATTGTTTATTCATTCCTCTTTCTGGCCATGCCTCCTATCTTTCCAGCTCATTTCTTTAGCACTAACTCCAACAATCTTTTGACTCTAGGACCTCTTATCTATTATTCTGCTACTCTGCCACTGCCCATCATCTACTTCATGTCCTCTCTTCCCTACTTAACCAGCTTAAATTTATGGTTACTCACCCCCTTGCACACATCCTTAACTCCCTTATCCCTTTTTTGCTTCATTGTCCTCATTTGACAAAACCCACAACCCTGGTTAGATCCAACTCTCAGTGCAGCTGAGTGTAACTGGAGAAAACAATGTGGCCATGTTGATGGTCTTACTTTAATTTTGTGACGTGAACTGCAAATAAACCCTAATCCTGTCTGGCAATAGCACAGTAGTCTTTATTCAACTCACTCTCCCAAGTAAATCTTTCATACCTGTCTTCTCTTTAATCTTGTCTTTGCTCTCACCTCACTTTCACTGAGGAAACCCAAACAACCAGAACGAAAATTCTCTGCACCTCCACCATCACCAATATCTGCACTAAGGCTTCTGCCTGCCTCTCTTTGACACGGATGAACTTTCTGAGTTCCTATCAGGAGCCAGTACTTCAACCTGTGCACTACTTCCATCCCCTCTCTTCTATTCATGAACTTTTTCACAATAGCAATTCTTCCTTCAATCTCCTCTACAATATTGATTCTAGTCTCTACTGAAGTATTTCCAACTGCTGAACATAGATACTATTTCTCACATTCTAAAACTCCTACTCTTGACACACTTTCCTACAACTTACTACCTAATTTCTTGCTCTCTATTCAAGTAAACTTTCTCAAAAGAATCGTCTATACCCACTGTCTTCAATTTCTCTCCTCCCATGCTCTTTTAGATCAACTCCAGTGGAGTTTTCATTTCCGTCACTCAACCAAACTACTCATGTTAATATGACCAATGAACTCTGCATGGTGACATCCTATGGTCAAAGTCAAGTTTTCATTTTACTTCTCAGAAGCATTTCTTAGGGTTGCTCCCTCTCTCCTCCAAGAAATAATCTCTACATTTTCCTTTAAGACATAACAGTTTCTCGGCTGGGCACAGTGGCTCAGGCCTGTAATGCCAGCACTTTGGGAAGCTGAGGTTGGCAGATCACCTGAGGTTGGGTGTTCGAGACCAGCCTGACCAACATAGAGAAACCCCATCTCTACTAAAAATACAAAATCAGCCAGGAGTGGTGGTGTATGCCTGTAATCCCAGCTACACAGGAGGCTGAGTCAGGAGAATCACTTGAACCCCAGAGGCGGAGGTTGCAGTGAGCCAAGATCATGCCATTGCACTGCAGCCTGGGCAACAAGAGTGAAACTCTGTCTCAGAAAAAAAAAAAAAAAAAGACATAACAGTTTCTTGATAGTGTTCCTATCTTACTGGTCACTCTTGGTTCATTCTGCTCATCCCTTCTCTTTTACTTACCTCTTAATGTTGCAGTGCCCCAGGGTTCTAGCCTTTGTCATCTTTTCCACTCATACATACTTTCTTGGTGATGTTATCTAGTCTCATGGTTTTAAATTCCATGATTTTCAAATTTCTGCTTCTGGATTAAACTTCTCTCTTGAACTTCAGATTTCAATTTTTACATATATGTTGCATAGGCATTTCAAACTATATACCAAAACAAAACTCCTGATTTTTCCTCAATCTTAGTTAATGGGAATTTCATCCCTCCAGTTGTTTTAGTCAGAAACTTTGATGTCAACCTTGATCTCCTTTAACTCTCTCACTCTCTTTCTCCCAACATTCAATGTGTTAGGAAATCCATTGGCTTTACCTTCCAAATATATTCACAATTTGAAATTTCTCACCAACTCCCTGATACCACTCTGGTACAAGTAACCATGATCTCCCACCTGGATTAATTCAGTAACTTTCTAATTGGTATGCATACTTCTGTCCTTGCCACTATACAGTCCATATCCAATATAGCAGCCAGAAGGATCCTTTTAATATATGTCAGGAGTGATGACAGGGAAAATGGTGGAGTAAGAAGCAGCAAGAATCTGTCTCTCCACCTAGACAACAATTATACTGTTAGAAACAGTCTGAAGTGACTATTTTGGAACTCTGGAGTTTATTTTAATGTTTGCATCTTCCAGGGAACAGTTTGGCTGGCAAATTTTAGCTATTTTTTATTTATTTCAGCCATCAGTACAGTTATGACTACCCATCTCAAATCCCCAGCTAGCAGCAGGCAGCTGTAGGGACAGCAACCAATGTTTCTTGTATGGCTCACTGGAGCTAGAGTGGGCAATAAGGACCTTGTCCTCCAAATATTAGGGTTCTGTGTTCTGACTATGGATTGCTGTTTCTGATCACTGATGGGGCAGGCATGGGGGCTGTTTGTCATTGTTTTAAACCCCATCAACTGAACAGCTTCCAGGAGACTTAAAAAAACAGTGCCTGTTGTTTTGGACACCAAAAATTGAACAGATTCCAGGATACTTAAAAAAGCAGTACCTGTTGTTTTGGACACCAAAAACATGCATGTGAAGAAATTTATAAAGCCATTGTGCATTCCCAGGGAAACAGGTAGACTCAGAAAAAACCTAAAAGACCTTAAGTTTTTATTTAAACTGATTCTCAAGATAGAAACATTCCACCAAAACGCAAAAAAACAAAAGCAACACAAACTTTGAGGAAGGGAGAAAACCCAATTTCCAGAGTTACCATGTTGTAAGATTCCATCTTACATCTCTTCCATCTCTTACATCCATCTCTCAACAACAACAAAATAACAAGACATAGAAAGTATGATTCATTCAAAGGAGCAAAATAAATAAATGGAAAACATACTTGAAGGAGCCCAAATATTGGACTTACTAGATAAAGACTTTAAAATGACTGTCTTAAAGATGCTCAAAAAACTGAAGGAAGACATGAACAAAGACAGGAAAACAATGCATAGATAAAATGAGAATATCAATGAAGAGGTAGAAAGTATAAAAGAGGGCCAAAAAGAAATTCTGGAGCTGAAAAATATAATCACTGAAATGAAAAAAAAATACATTAGAGGGGTTCAAAAGCAGGTTTGATCAAGCTGAAGAAAGAACCAGCAAACTTGAAGATACAACCATTGAGATTACTGAGTGAGGAACAGAAAGAAAAAAAACAAGGAAAAGTGAACATAGCCTAAGGGATCTGTGGGGCATCATCAAACAGAACAACTTACATATTGTGGTAATCTCAGAAGGAGAAAAGAGAGGAAAGGGCAGAAATAATATTTGAAGAATTAATGCCTGATAATGCTCCAAATTTGATGAAAGACATCAATTTACAAATCCAAGAAGCTTGATAAACAAAGAAGTAGGGTAGACTCAAAAAGACGCACAGTGATGCACATTATAATCAAAAGACAAGGAGAGTATCTTAAAAGCAGCAAGAGAGAAGTGACTAATTACATAGAAGGGCTCTCAATGAGATTTCAGCAAGCCAGGCATGGCGGTGTGCACCTGTAGTCCCAGCTATTCAAGAGGCTGAAGCAGGAAAATGACTTGAGCCCAGGAGTTCAAGTACAGCCTAGGCAACATAACAAAACCCATCTCTAAAAAAAAGTTTTCAGCTGATTTCTCATCAGCAATCTAGAAGGCCAGAAGTCAGTGAGTTGATATATTCAAAGTGCTTAAAGAAAAAAAAACCTATCAACTGAGAATTCAATATTCAGCAAAACTGTTCTTAAAAATAAGTGCAAAATTACAATATTCTCAGATAAACAAAAGATGAGTTTGTTACCACTAGACCTTCCCTGCAAGAAATCCTTAAGTGAGTACCTTCAGGGTGAAATGAAAGAAAACTAGACAGTAACTAGAAGCCACATGAAGAAATAAGGATCTCCAGTAAAGGTAAATACAGGGGCTATTATAAAAGTTAGTATTACTGTAATTTTGGTCCATAACTACATTTTAAATTTTCTCTGTGATTGAAAGACAAATGCATAAAAATGAATTATTAATCGACATTATTGGGCACACAATTTATAAAGACTTAATCTGTGACATTAATAACAGAAAGGGAAGACTGGGCACTATAAAAGCAAAGTTTTTATATGTTACTGAACTTAAGTTGGTATAAATTCAAATTAGACTTTACAACTTTTTAGTGTATTCAGTGTAATCCCTGAAGTGAGAACAAAGAAAATATCTATTGAATTCACACAATAGAAAATAACGATTGAATTCATTAAAAAGAATATGCATTTTAAAGTAAAAATAGACTTTAAACCCAAAAAGGTTATAAGAGGCAGAGAGCATAATATATTAATAAGAGGTTCAATACAGCAAGAAGATATAACAATTATAAAGATTTACAGACTGCTATGGTTTGAATGTGTCCCTTCCAAAGAAAATGACAAGGGAATCATATTCATCATGTTTCTCCAGAGAGGCATAACCAACAGGAGATATACAAGAGAGGAGATTTATTAGGGGAATTTGCTCATACAATTATGGAGGCTGAGGAAGTCCCATATGCTCCCTTGATATTCCAGAGATTGGCCCAGTCCAAGTCTGAAAGCCTCAGAACCAGGAAAGCTGATGATGTAACTCTTGGTCTTAGGGCAAAGCCTTGAGAACTCAAAGGGCTGCTGGTGTAAGTCCTGGGGTCCTAAGGCCAGAAAGCCTAGAGTTCTGATGTCCACAGGCAGGAAAAGAGGAGCATTATAGCCCAGAAGACAGAGAAGAATGCTCCCTTCTTCTGCCTTTTTGTTTCATCTGGGCCCCAAGCCATTTGAATGGTGCCTGCCCACATTGGGGAGGATCTTTTTCACTCATTCCACCAACTTGAACACAAATATCCTCTGGAAATGGCTTTATAGACACACCAAAAAGTATACTTTACTAGTTCTCAAGGTATTCCTTAATTCAGTCAAGTCGACATTCAAAACTAATCATCACAGGAATCAAAAAGTTTCACTACAAAAAAAATCAACTAAACACAAAGAAGGCAGTAATGGAGGAAATGAGGAATGTAAAACTAGAGGTCATATGGAAAACAAATAGCAAAATGACAGAAGTAAGTCCCTTCTTATCAGTAATTACTTTAAATATAAATGAATTAAATCCTCCAATCAAAAGAGAGAAAAATGGATTTTTTAAAAACCTACCATGATCCAACTATGAGACTCACTTTAGATTCAAAGACACAAGTAGGTTGAAAGTGAAAGGATAGAAAAAATTATTCCATGTAAATAGTAACCAAAAAGAGAGGTGATGTGGCTATACTAATATTAGAAAAATATAGACTTTAACCCTAAAAGGTCACAAGAGACAGAAAAGAACATTATATATTAATAAAAGACTCAATACAGAAAGAAGATATAACCATTATAAAGATTTACAGACTGCTATGGTTTGAATGTATCCCCTCCAAAATTCAGGTGTTGAAATTAATGGGGAATGTGATTAGGTCATAAGGGCTCCTCCGCTTGCAAATGTGATTAAAGTCCATAAAAAATGTTCTCTTCATGTAGTGTACCACTTTCTTGCCCTTCCACCATCTGCCATGTGAGCACACAGCATTTCGCCCCTCAGGAGGATACAGCAACAAGGTGCCATCTTGGAAGCAGAGAGCAGCCCTCACCACAAAACCAAACTTGCTGGCACCTTGATCTTGGGCTTCTCAGGCTCCAGAACTGTGAAAAAATTAATTTCTACTGTTTATAAATCACCAGTCTCAGGTATTTTGTTATAGCAACACAAATCAACCTAATAAAGGACTCTTGAAATATACGAAGCCAAAACTGATAGAATTGAAGGGGGAAATTGATACTTCGATACCACATTTTCAATAATGGATAGATTAGTCAGACGGAAGATAAGTAAGGAAATAGGGGACTTGAAAGACACAATAAGCCAACTAGACCCAACAGACATGTACAGAAACTACATTCAACAATACAATACACATTCTTCTCAAGGGCACAAGTAACGTTCTCCAGGATACACCCTGTTAGGCCACAAAACAAGTCTCGACAGATTTTAAAAGATTGGTATCATACAAAGTATCTTCTCCAACCATAGCAAGATGAAGTCAGAAATCGATAGCAGAAGAAAAATTGGAAAATCCACGAACATGTGAAAATAAACAGCACACGCTTAAACAGCCAGTGGGTCAAAGAAAAACGTCACAAGGGAAATTAGAAAATATTTAAAGATGAATGAAAATGAAAACACAGCATACCAAAACTTACACTTGTTTTTTTTGTTTGTTTGTTTTGTTGTTGTTGTTTGCTTAAAACAACACAAATTTATTCTTTCACAGCTCTGGAGACTATAAGTCAAAAATCAAGGTATTGGCAGGGTCATGCTCTCTTTGAAGGCTTTAAAAGAGAATCTTTCCTTGACTTTTCTAGCTTCTGGTGATTGACTGGCAGTCCTTGGCTTGTAGATGCACACTCCAGTCACATGGTCACCTTCTCCCAGCATGTCTTCACACTTCCCTTTGTGCATGTCTGTCTCTGTGTCCAAATTTGCTCTGTTTATTTCTTTATATATCTCTTCTCCCCTTAATATAAAATCCCTGCATGCTGAAACTTTTTCTTTGCTGTCCACTATTGTATTCAACATTAATCTTGTATCTCCACCTAATTATTATGAAATCGGGCACACTGTCTTTCTCTTCAGGTCCAGAACCTATTCTTTGCACAGAAACAAATGTGTCATTCCTGGCTAATTTCATATCTTCCAGTTTCAGCAGGCTGTGCAAGCATGATGCCAGTGCCTGTTCAGTTTCTGGGGAGGCCACAGGGAGATTTTACTCATGGTAGAAGGCAAAGGGGGAGGAGGCACATCACAAGGCCAGAGAAGGAGCAAGAAAGAGCCAAAACATATGTACACTTATGAATGGTTAAAATGATAAATACTATGTTTGGCATATTTTATCACACACAAACAAAATGTAAGTCAGATTGGCCAAAATGGCCTAGTACCATTCCTTGCTAAATAGCAGAACTTTACACCCAGTAAATCTGGAGGATGGGTGTGTTATTTTGCCTTTTCTCCATCCTCAAACCTGTTCCTGCCCCTGTCTCCAAGAAGTCTGGGTTCAGAGGGACACTGTCTTTGGAGAGAATCAGGGTTCATTCACTAGCTGTTCAGTGTCATATGACCCCCTGGGAACCCCAAGGATAAATGGAGTAATCTGAACCTAAAAGATGGAAGTAGGTCCTTGTGAAAGAGGACCTGGGTCAGGAAGAATTGCTTAGGTTTCTCTTCTGTTTCTGACTTTCATTTCTGAACACTGCTAGCAGTGAGGCTCTGATGTGAGGAAGGGTAAATGGTTATGTGAATTGGAAATGTAGGGTGAAGAATGATCCATTTACAATCTCATGGAGATCCAGAGAGCACCTAGAGGGCTTTGAGAGGAAGGAGAGTGGTGAGTAGCAGGTTGGTGTAACTGACAGATGAGTAGCTAGATGATTGATGATTGCTGCATCATGGTGGACAGCTGGCTATGCAGGTCCAAATGTATTTCTGGTGTCACATTGTCTCTGATACAGTTTGGATATCACATGTTGAATTGTAGTTCCCAGTGCTGGAGATGGGGTCTGGTGGGAGGTGTTTGGGTCATGGGGGGAGATCCCTCATGAATTGCTTGGGCCATTCATGGTGATGAGTAGAGGGTCTCCCTCTCAAAGATCCCTTAAGAAAGGACTCAGACAATGAGATACCATCTCACACCAGTTAGAACGGCGATCATTAAAAAGTCAGGAAACAACAGATGCTGGAGAGGATGTGGAGAAATAGGAACACTTTTACACTGTTGGTGGGACTGTAAACTAGTTCAACCACTGTGGAAGTCAGTGTGGCGATTCCTCAGGGATCTAGAACTAGAAATACCATTTGATCCAGCCATCCCATTACTGGGTATATACCCAAAGGATTATAAATCATGCTGCTATAAAGACACATGCACGTATGTTTATCACGGCACTATTCACAATAGCAAAGACTTGGAACCAATCCAAATGTCCAACAATGATAGACTGGATTAAGAAAATGTGGCACCTATACACCATGGAATACTATGCAGCCATAAAAAAGGATGAGTTCATGTCCTTTGTATGGACATGGATGAAGCTGGAAACCATCATTCTAAGCAAACTATCGCAAGGACAAAAAACCAAACAGCGCATATTCTCACTCACAGGTGGGAATTGAACAATGAGAACACTTGGACACAGGAAGGGGAACATCACACACTGGGGCCTGTTGTGGGGTGGGGGGAGGGGGGAGGGATAGCATTAGGAGATATACCTAATGCTAAATGACAAGTTAATGGGTGCAGCACACTAACATGGCACATGTATACATATGTAACAAACCTGCACGTTGTGCACATGTACCCTAAAACTTAAAGTATAATAATAAAATAAAAAAAAAAGAAAGGACTCAGAGGCAGCTCATGACTTGGTGTCAAGTCAAGAATGTGCCAAAGGCCCTGGATAAGGCAGTTTTATGCTTGTTTCTTTATGACTAACCTGTTTTTGAGCACCGTTTCAATGTTTGGAGTCTTCCCCGCCTTTGGAGAGTTAATGGGAAGCAGAAACCCCATTCTACTAAAGAGGCCGAAGGGTTGAATTGCTTGAGTTTTCAGCCTCACTTGCAGACAGGCATGGGCATGTGGCCAAACAGACATGCCACCACATTCCTTTAAAGAAGAGGGATTGCTGCACACCAGGGAAGGGGCAGCAACTAGAAAATGCCTCAGGTCCTACCCACTCCTCCTGCATAGGCAGCAGAGGTAGCCACAGCAGCAGATGGGTCCTCGCTGGATGGGTTCTGTGGCATGATTTCGGCTGTGAACTGTTATCCTTGTCCCTGACCTTGTCCGGAGCCTCATTTGGTGGTCTCACCAGTAAATCTATGAGATCCCAACAGTCTTCCAGGAATTTCCTTCTCAGCTTAAATCAGCCAGTTATCCATTTCTGTTGCTTAGAGTATACTGCAGACTGACACAGAGAGCAAAGAGATGTGATCAGCAATTCAGGCCCTCAGGAGGCCCAGGTGATTAGAGTTTTGGAGAATAAAAAGGTCCAAATTCCTTAGCTTGGCAAATAACGGCCTTTGTGCTTGTCAGCACCACCCTCTCCTCCACCCAACCCATATTTCTCCTGTCATCCTGAAATTACTACAGGTTACCATGGCTGCTCCTTCAGCTTGAAGACACTTTCCCATTCCTGCATCTCATCTGGTGAATGCCTGTCACTCAGTCTAAAGGTATCCTTCTCCATAAAACCTACTGCCAAGTGGAGCTGACCCCCACACTCCCTACCTGCCTTTTCAAGGTATATTCTGCATGGAGATTCATGCATAGCACAGTAACTCGGCAGTGCTTGTGTTTATTAGCCTCCTTCCTAAACTGTGAGCTCCTCAAGAGCAGGAACTACACATTACCATCTCCTCAACTCCATTTCAACCAAGACTGAAGTCAAGGCATGATTGGGAAATAGCCAGGTGCCAAGGAGCAGCTCCCAGGCAGCATTCCAGCTGCACCAGGGTTTGTGTATGTCCCCTAGAAATAAGTGGAAGGAAAGAGGAGGAAAGGGCAGGCCAAAGGCCCTTTTATTCTATTGTTGACTCTGTTAGATGAGATCTCAAAGAATAGCGATCCAGAAAGGCTCTGTGGAACCTGTGATTTGTTTTTGTCCAGCACAAAAAGTTATGCTGTGAATGCTCGAAGGAAGTTTATGGCCAAGTGCACCTGAGATTCATTCTTCAAGGTTCTTAACCTCAGCCCCTAGCGGCCAGCAGCTGCTACTAACCCTGGGTATTCATCTTCCCAAGAACTGCACATTTTAATAGGGAACTTAGACTACAAATTGGTTAAATTTTGGCAGAGAAGAGACCCTGAGGGCTAAGGGCTTTGGTGAAGGCTGTACCTCCTCACTTCCCTGCCCCTGCTGGGAAATTGTGTACACCTAAGGGCATTTCTAGCCATTCAAAGGCAAACTCTGCCTCTCTCCACATTTTAACCATTTTTGATTGAAAGATGTGCAATAAGCAACACAGCTTGATTCTTTCCATCCTTTGGACTGATTCTTTGCCCTTTCTTCTAGATGAGGCTTACATCTGGGGGTTCACAATTCTAAGAGCTGACTGCAGTAAAATGATCTAAAACATAAACGCAAAGAGTGATATTATTAGTCTACAAAATTCCCAGTCTATTATTATCTCTCTTCCTGTGTCATTTCTCATCACAGAAAGAAGTTAACTAATGGTGATTGTGCAAACTGGTTACAAATAAGAACAGAAGCAAAGTCCTGATGCAGTTTTTAAGAGCTGGGTGGAGGGAGCTGAAGTGACTGTATTTCTATAGACTCACTTCCAAAATGGCAGATGGGATAGAATCACTTCCCCAGGAAGGAGAGGTGAACAGTTAACATTTTAGTGCCTACTCCAGGCCAGGCTTAGTTAGGCATTTAAAGAGGTTCTTTCTCCACAACAATCCTCTTTAATGTAAATATCATTTTCTTCATCCTTTCTACGAATGCAGAAACTGAGACACAGGAGCCATTAAAAGCCACCTGTCCAAGGTCACACAACCAGCCCCTACTGGCTGCAGAGTCCAATGTGTTCACTGTATCATACTGAATGCTGGAGTTACCCGGGCACTGAAGAGGTGCCAAACGTTTTTAAGTGGTGTGTATACGGGAGGAGTTTTCTCTGAAGCAATATAACTGATGCCACCAACTGTAACAAACACAAAGTGCTAAGGAGCTGGTGAGCCCATAAGAAACTTGTGAATTATGCAGCACATATCTTTGATGTGTTCTTTTTTTAAATATATACATTGTTTCCCTGGCTTGAGGTCCTTGTTCTTCCTCTGCAAGAGGCTGTGCACTCAGCACTTCCCCAGCCTCAATTGCCCTAAGGAGATACTCACAGAATTCACTGTGATCAGAATACATTGCAGTATTATTTGCCATAGCAAAAACCTGGAATTAACTTGAATGATCTTCAGTAGGGAACACAATCAATACATTCTGGAATGTTATGAAGACATTAACAAGAATATGGTAGATCTGATTAAGTAAGTTTGGAAAGAATTTCAAGAGTTATTATTATGGAGAAAACAGAGGAGTGGAACAAATAGATAATATGATTCTGGTGATGCAAGTTAAAAAGTATATACGTATGTACACCTATATGATGGGTTATTTATAATTTTTTTAAAAAATAGAATAGTACACCAGAATTTCAGCAGTAGCTGCCTTTGAGATAAAGGTGGGAAGAATGTCTTTTCTTAGATCAATTTTATTATCACTTTATTATAAGAATTGTAATTCTTATATTTATATCACCCTTGCCCTGTCCTGAACTTTTTATGAATTTTAATGTATTTAGGCCAGGTATGGTGGCTCATGCCTGTTATCCCAGCATTTTGGGAAGTCGAGGGAGGATCACTTGAAGCCAGGAGTTTGAGACCAACCTGGACAACAAAGTGAGAGGCTGTCTCTACAAAACTCTTTTTAAAAAACTATCGGGGCACAATGGTGCCCACCTGTAATCCCAGCTACTCAGGAGGCTGAGGCAGGAGGATTTCTCAAGCCCAGGAGTCTCAAGACTACAGTGAGCTATTATCATGCCACTGCACTCCAGTCTGGGCAACAGAGTGAGACCCTGTCTCTAAAAAAATAAATATTAAAAAAGTATTTAATCCTCATGATAACACTACAAAATTGGTACCATTGTCATCTCCATTTTGCAGATGAGGAAATCTGGGTGCAGAGAAGTTAGGTAACTTGTCCACGGTCTTACAGCTTTAAGGAACAGAGTAGGGATTTGAGCTCAGGCACTCAGGCTCATAACCACTGCACAATACTGCTTCCTAGAATAGCATAATACAAGTTGGGTATCCCTTGCCTGAAATGGTTGAGACCAAAAGTGTCTCAGATTTCAGATAGTTTCAGATAGTTTTGGATTTTGGACTATTTGCATATAGGTAATGAGATATCTTGGGGAGGGGACCCAAGTCTAAACACGAAATTCATTTATATTTTGTATACTCTGTATACACATAGCATTAAGATAATTGTGTACAATCATTTTAATAATTTTGTTCATGAAACGAAGTTTGTGCACATCAGAAAGCACAGCTGCCACTATCTCAGCCACCCATGTGGACAACCTGTGGTTGTTTGGCATCACCATCATCCTGACTGAATTTGTATGCTGTGGATAAGCAATCCTTTTCCAACACTACTCACACATAAGTATTTAAGAATAAAAAAATCTTACATCATAAATAGAGTGAAAAAATACTGTGTTCATGGTAACTAGGCAGCACAACGGCATCACCAGATACCTGGATCAGCTGCAAAACAACAGCCACAACAAACAATGGCAGGTTTTCAGTCTCCATTTACAATGCTGTGCTTCAATGGAAAGATTACTGTACAGTGTATTTTACTCTTTAGGTGAGGAAAATATCAGAAACAGTTGAGCGGCCAGGAAGTGGGTCCTTGAGGGATGAAGAGGCATTCTGCTAGATGGCTTTTTAAAATGTTTCCTCCAGAGTCATCTGCCTCATTAGCAGCGGTTTTTGTCTTAGAAGTCTGTCTTCGATTTTATAAACAGACTGTAAGAGTTAAAGAGGAAAGAAACATGAAAAGTGGCTCAACAGTCAAAGATAGGCTTATTTTGGAGAGTAAACCTGCGAGGGGCTTCTGGCTGATTTCGGTCAGGAGCACTCTCTCTTACAGACTAATAGTATTTATTGGTTTTAGGGTGAGAGAGCTTATTACAGGCTTGGAATGTTTCCATGTGGGGGAGAAGTTTATGGCAGTGTTGGAATGTCTCCGGTCAGAGGGGAGGTTATCTTGGGCTGACATCTCTCTGGCCAGAGGTGAGGTTATCTTGGGGCTGGCATGTCTGTGGTTGGGAAGCAGTTTACTTTATGGTTTTGGAATGTTTCTGGTTGGAGATGTCATTTGTGGTTTGTGATCATGCTGACCTTAGCCATCAGGCTGATGCCCTTTGGATTTAGGCAGTTTTTGATCAAGGTGAACTTTAAAATGGAAGTGCTTGTCCAAGATGGTGATGCTCCTGCTCTGCCACAGACATGATTTTTGTTTTGTTACACTGCCCTAGTCTTTCAGTAAGCCCATCACATATTTTCACCACATCATCTATAGGCATTTTTCTGCAGTATTAACATCATCTTCATCATCAATATTATCACGATCCCCTTGATTCAGAACCATTTTGGCACTTCACCATAGGTCAATGAATGAACAACTGGAGACTCCTTGTTGATGTCGAACACTTCTTCGATATCCACTTCTTCCAGCTTACTGACAGACTCTGAAGGTATATATCTGCATATACGAGATCAAACATCATTTCATTCTCACTTGACTTACAGACTCCTTCAAAGTCACTGCCTTGTTCATCATCATCCCTGAACACAGTCACAGGTCAGAGGTTGTGCCAGGCAGGCACAACTATGTCTTTAGTCACTGTGTTCCAAGCATTGGCAACAGCATATATGGCGTCTTTTATGCTAAACTTCTTTTGAAAACTTTCCACACCCACACTTCTGTTCGCTGCTGCTGGGATGCTGTTCAAGAATGTGTTTTTATATTTACTCTTTATTTTCCCAAGGATATCCTCGTCACATGGCTGAATTAATGAAGTCACATTTGGGGGAAAGTATATTACATGAACATTATTTTTGATGAGAATTTCAACTAGCGGACAAGCAGAACAGTTGTCAAGGTACAACAAAATCTTGCAGTCATCATCCAATCCGGTTTTCCTGCAGTGAGCACCAGCTGTTGGTACAAAATGTTGTGAAAACAATTGGAAAAGATGTCCTTAGTGATCCATGCCTTTTTGTTAACATAGTAATGAAATGGTAAGAAAGTCATCCCTTGAAAACAGTGAGTACACAAGATTTTTCTATCACAGCAACTTTACACTTATGCAAGCCTGCTGCATTTGCACATTCCAGCACAGTTCTGCCCTTGGCATCCTTAATTCCTACAGGGATTGTCTCATCAGCTGTAGTCAGTCTTTCTGGGGCAGTAATGCCAACACATTGATGTTTTATCAGCATTATATAATAGATTTCTTCTGACATCAGAGTTTCATCAGGGATGACCTTAACCTTGGCAAACTCATCAATGAATTTCTCTCCTGCTTTGTGATCAGCAGATGCTTTGTCACCACAAACTTTAAAATTGATGCTATGTCTTTTCTTAGATTTCTGAAACCAGCCTGTTGAATATTCACAGCTCTCTTCAATTTGCAGTTCATTGTGATAGATCTTTGCTCTTTTATGATCAGCATACCTTTCAGAGGCACATGTTCACTGTGATGCTGATGAATCCAGTCGTTCAATACATGATCAAGATCTTCCTTTTTAGCTTTATGCAGTGTTTTTCAATGTTTCATTAACTTCTGTTGATCACTATAGAGCTTCAGCAGTTTATCCTTCTGTTTCTTCGGGTCACATATGGTGGCCATCCCAACGTCATACTCTTCTGTAAGACATTTCACACTTACACTGCCGTCCAAGTTCTCCAACAGCTTGATTTTCTGTGTTACAGATAAATATAAATGCTTCCTCTTATTCTTATCACTGGGTTACCCATAGGGGTATCTGTGTGGTTTTCAACACCACAATTATCTTTACACCACAGAGCAGACATGAATGAAAAAAAACACAGAGTAATGCACACAGGTCTTGGCCCCGCGTGGGGCTTTGTGGGAACCTGCTTTGGTGCGTCCGGCCTGCAGTGCCATTTTATTTTCCTTTGTGGATGTGCTTGTGTCAGGGAATTTAGGCAGGCATGGAAAAGTTGCATCGCAGCTGAAGGGGGCTGAGAGGTCTTTCTTCCCTTGGGAATGCCACTTAAACTGTGTGTTGTGTGCCTGCATTTTCACTGTGACCTGACACATGAGGTCAGGTGTGGAATTTTCCACTTGTGTTATGTCAGTTTTCAAAAGTTTTGGATTTTGGAGCATTTTGGATTTGGAGTTTTGGGATTAGGGATTTTCAGCCTGTACATGCATGTAGATTACAACAGAAAAATTGATAAGATACTGATATCTAAAAAGGAGGCATCTGCTGCCTTACTCTCCCTCCCCAGAGGCAATCATTTCCAAACTCTTCTGTTTCTTTTGGTTCATTACCTCTTTCTTTTATGTAGGTTTATGCTGCTATTTTTGATTTACCTGTTTTAGAACAGAATCTTCCATTACAAGGATGACTTCTTGTTATGGAAGATGAGGCATAGCTTTCTTCTACTGCCATCTCTTATTTCTCCCACTCCTGCTCTCCCAACACTTAGCGAATGATTTGTAAATTTATAGGTAGTGCTTAAATCTTCACGACTATATATATATATATATATATATATATATATATACACACACACACACACAGCTGAGCCAAGTCATCTACCATAATAGTCTTTCCTTTCTGGTATGATTTTTGTTTTTTTAAATTAATACTTGGCTTTTTTCCACATTGTTTTCATTTTCTATGAATTCATCCTTAAGTTTTTCCAAATGTCCCATAAAATGTTTAATTAACAAATATTAGTTTTCAAATCATCAGACATATTCAGTACTCTAATAATTCCACTTTTCTTGGAGAACTCCCTCCTGAAGTTTTCAATCAAATAATTTTCTATACTGCTTGAATTTTTGTATCATGTGCTTATATTACCTTAAAAATACTAAATAAAGGTTTAAGGCAACTTCATTGAGGTATGATTGACATACAATAGACTGCATATATTTAAAGTACACAGTTTGAGTTGTTTTGACATATGTATACACCTGTGATATAATCACCACAATCAAGATACCCATTACCCTGAAAAGTTTCCTTGGGCCCCTTTGTAGTGTCTCCATCCTGACCCCATCCCCAAGTAACCACTTATCTGCTTTCTATTATTACAGATTAGTTTGTATTTTTCTAGGGTTTATATAAATATAATCATATAGTATGTAGTCAGTTTGTCAGGCTTCTTTCACTCAGCATAATTATTTTGAGACACATTCATCTCATTGCTTGTATCAATAGCCCTTTCTTTTTATTACTTAGTAGTATTTCATTGTATGGATATACCACAATTTGTTTATCTATTCACCTGTTAATGGAATTTGGGTTGTTTTCAGTTTTTGACTATTACAAATAAAGCTGTTTTGAAAGAACATGTGTACAAGCCTTTGTATGAACATTTATTTGCTTTTCTCTTGGGTAAATACCTAGGAGTGAATATCATATGGTAGGTTTATGGTCAACTTTTCAAAAAATTGCCAAACTGTTTTTCCAAATAATTGTACCATTTTACATTCCAATTGGTAGTGTATGAAAGCTCCAGTTCCTACACATTTTTGCCAACACATGTCTCATGGTGACTTTTAAAAATCTGAGCCATTCCGTTAGGTATGCAATGTTATTTCTTTATAGCTTTAGTTTGCATTTTCTTAATGACTAATAATATTTATTTATTTATGTATAGTTACTTGTATTTTATTACTACAAGTCCCTTATCAGATATACAGTTTGCAAAGATTTTTCTCTCAGACTTGGCTTGCTTTTTTTTTTTTTTCTTTTGTGAGACGGAGTCTTATGATTCTCCCATCTCAGCCTCCTGAGTAGCTGGCATTACAGGGGCACATCACCACATCCAGATAATTTTTAGTAGAGACAGGGTTTTGCCATGTTGCCCAGGCTGGTCTTGAACTCTTGGTCTCAAGTGATCCATCAGCCTCAGCATCCCAAAGGGCTGGTATTACAGCCATGCACCACTGTGTCTGGCCCTTGATTTGTTTTTTCATTCTCTTGAGATTGTTAAAAGAGAAAAAAATTTAAAGGAAAACTATATGGTTATCTCAGATGCAACAAAAAACATGCGACATAATCCAACATCAATTACTGATAAAGGCTCTCAACAAATCTGTAACAGAAAGGAATTTTTTAACCTGATAAAAGGTATTATAAAAGTCCTTAAATTAAGTATTATATTTAATGATGAAAGACTGAATGCTTTTCTCCTATTATAAGGCAAAAATAAATAAATAAATAAAAGAATCTCAGTTGGAAAGAAAAAACTGATTTTGTCTTTATTCACAAGCAACATAATCATCTACATAGAAAGTTCAATGGAATCTACACAAATGTTTCTAGAACTAAAGAGTAAGTTTAGCAGGGGCACAGAATACAAGAGAATATAGAAAACTCAATTTTCTATATGCTAGTAATAAGCAATCACTAAAATTATTTAAAATTATATAATGCGCAGTAGTATCATAAGTATGAAATACTTAGGGATAAGTCTGAGAAGAGATGTAGAAAGCCTATAGGTAAAAATCAGTAAAACATTTTTGAAAGAAATTAAATAAGACCTAAGTAAGCAGAGAGGTATACCATCATCATGGATCAGAAAACTCAACGTAGTTAAGATGTTATTTCTCCTCAAACTTATTTGTAGATTCATTGCAATCTCAAACGAAATTGATAAGCAAATTCTTAAATTTATATGGAAAAGTCAAGGGCCTAGAGTAGCCAAAATAAACTTGAAATGAAGGACCAAGTTGGAGGACTTACATTTACTGACTTTAAGACTCATTTTAAAGCTAATCAAGACATTGCAGTATTTGCAATTTGGCAAAGTGTTCACATATTTTTCTCATTCTACATTGAGTTTTTGCTTTTTTATTACTTAGTTTTGACAGTTGTTTATATACCATAGACACAAGTCCTTTATCAGCTATGCGATGTCCAAATATTTTCTTTCAGTTTATGATTTGTATTTTCACTCTCTTACGAGTGGCTTTTGATGAGCATGTTCTTATTTTTGAAATTCAATTTATTTATTTATTTTTCTTTTATGTGTCGTGCTTTTGGAGTTCTATTTTTAAATTCTTTGACTAACCCAAGGTCACAAAGATTTTCTCCTACAGTTTCTTCTAGAAGTTTTATAGCTTTAGATTTTCAATTAAGGTCTATGATCCATTTGGAGAAATTGAGAAGTCTGAGGCCCTTTCTAGGGATTCTGACCTAAGACCCAGGCAATCTTTAAGGTCACTGAGCTTGACTAACTTTTGATAGTGGTGTGTGGACTGCAGTGTGTTCAGTTGCAAGTATCAGAACACCTATCTTAAATTGGCTTACACAATAGGGGAGCCATTGGTGCATTAGTTGTAAGTTCAAAGTGAGGATGGCCTATAGGGTTGGTTTAGTTCAGTAGCTCAATGATGCCACCAATTGTTCAATCTTTCTGCTGCCAGCTATATCCTGATTTGTGTTCTTTTGGGAGTTGAAGGTTGCGAATGCCTCCTCACTGCCTAGAAAGAGTGATGGACTCGTATCCAGAAGCCCCCATCACACTCCAACTTGGACCACATGTCCGACTCTGAGTGTTTATCTGTGGCCAGGGGTGGTAGAGGGATTGTCATGGTTACTGTAGGTGTGAGCCACATGCCTCACTGCCAGAAGCAAGGGAAAGCAGCTTTTCCAAAAGCACATGGACAATGCAGGCAAGGTGGGGACACTGAAGGGTCAACTGAGGGAAGAGTGAAGGGATGTTGAGAAAGCCATCTCAATGGCTATTTCAGGTGGATTTAGGGGCAGAGAAGGTGATGATTTTAGTGATATCTTATATGTAAAATGATTAACAATTTTATAGAAATTACCATTATTTGAAGATTTGTGATTACTTACCTGGAAAGCTCAAAAGAATCAACTGAAATAATAATAAAAACATAAAGAAAATCCTGTAAGATGGCTGGTAGCAAAATTAATATGCAACTGTAGCTTTCTTTATAGAAACAACTATCAATTAGGATAGATAATAAACCTAAGAAAATACCTCATTAAGACTGCAAAGAGATGAAATGCCTGGAAATAAATGTAACCGAAAAATGTTAAGACTCAGCCCAACATGGTGGCTTATGCCTGTAATCTCAGCACTTTGGGCAGCCAAGGTGGGAGGATTGTTTGCAGTCAGTAGTTCAAGGCCAGCTTGAGCAACATAGTAAGAGCCCATTTCTAACAAATAATTTTTTAAAATTAGCTGGGCATGATGGCTTGCACCAGTAATCCCAGCTACTTGGGAAGCTGAGGTGGGGGCATCACTTGATTCCAGGAGTTTGAGTCTATGGTGAGCTGTGATTGCACCACTGCCCTCCAGCCTAGGTGACAGAGTGAGACTCTGTCTCTAAAAACAAATGAACAAAATCTTAAGACTCCATGTGAAAAAACACAACTTGTAAATTCTACTGAAGTATATTTTTAAGAGACATGAATGAATGTCTTCGATAATGATATTCAATGTTATAACAACATCAATTGTCCCTAAATGAATCTATAAATTGAATGCAAGTTCAATAAAAACACTAACAGAATTTTTTTGAGAGGAGAAAATTAGATACATTTTTTTTCTGAAATTTGTGTGAAAAAAAAAAAAAAAAAAAAGGCAAGAATAGCCCCGAAAGTGAAAATGAAGAGTTATGGAGGGGGAACTATCTTACTAGATATTACAAAGTACTATAAAGTTACCGTAACTGAGTTTTCTCTTATCTACCTATGACTAAGTAACAGCAATGGAAGAGAAGAGAGAGTCCACAAATATGAAAATAAACATTAAAATTCAAGGTGTAGAATAAGGTTGGCTTTATACCAGAAAAGATAGATTATTTAATAAATTATGTTGGGACAACTGGTTAGGAACTCCTTGCCAAAAAATTAAATGCTGATGAATCAGATATATAGCATTAAAATAAAAAGTGGGAAATACCTGAAGGAAAGGTGGTATGTTTTAGTTTATTTTTTGCACTCTGGAATGGGGAAGAATTTTCCAAGCAACACCAAAACATAGAAGCTATCAGCTTGACTACATGAGAGATAGCTGTATGGGGAGAAAATACTGTAAACACAGTTTTAATTTAAGAGGATAAGACGCCAGGTGCGGTGGCTCACGCCTGTAATCCCAGCACTTTGGGAGGCCGAGGCGGGTGGATCACGAGATCAGGAGTTCAAGACCAGCCTGGCCAAGATGGTGAAACCCCGTCTCTACTAAAAATACAAAAATTAGCTGGGTGTGGTGGCAGGCGCCTGTCATCCCAGCTACTAGGGAGGCTGAGACAGAAAATTGCTTGAACCCAGGAGCTGGAGGTTGCAGTGAGCCGAGATCACACCACTGCACTCCAGCCTGGGTGACAGAGCAAGACTCCATCTCAAAAAAAAAGAGGGTAAGACAAAAAAACGGTTAAAACACATTTCGCAAAGGGCTGATGTTCTTAATATGTAAAGAGTCCACAAACAAATGGAAATACTACAAGGAGAACGGACAAAGCACATAAACAGGGAGTCTAAGTATCGGAAGTGGGTTATAAACAAATGATAATGCAAGTTAGTGTTTCATTTTTTTTAATCTGTCAGATTGGAAAAAATTTTAAAAGCTTGACAAAACATCACTGGCAAAAGTATCAGGAGAATAGGCATTCTCATGCAAAATTGATGGGAATGTAAATCATCTCCTCCTTTGAAGAACAATTTGGCCATATCTGTGAATATAGCTGTCTTTTGGTTCAGTGAGTCCTCTTATAAGCATTTATTTCATAGGTATTCTTATAGATGTGGTCAAGGATGTTCATGGAGGCAGAGTTTGTAAGGAAAACACTAGAAAAACCTTGAATGTTTCTTAATAGGAAGCCAGTTAAATAAATTATGATCCATTCATACAACGGAGCCTTATTATAACCCAGTAATGTTTTTGAAGTATCACCCCGTGTAATTTCTGTCTTTCTAATTCTCTCTCTTTTTTTCCATTTTCTTTCCCTGACCCTGGGCCATCAAGTCTAGTCCGGAAGCCTTGGGCTTGTGCAAAGTGCTTGCTGTCACATCAGGGTGGGGGAAGGTTGAATTGGCTTAGAATAGGGAAGTCTTTTTCCGTTTTGATTTCTGGACCTTATAAGGTTCAGAATGAGCACACACTCTTGAAAGTTCAACATTTACAGAAGTAGAAAGTGGGTGCATCTCACAACTCCCAAAGCTGGATTTTCATATTTCAAGAACCAAAGTTTGGAGGGCAGGCCACAGAGTTATTGACAATAAAATGACATAAAGTGATCGACTAAGGGGTTGCCCTTCCTAGTGCGAAAGGAGCAGCCAGCTAGGAGGTGCTGGAAGGAGGGAGTGGTTGAGCAGAGTGAGTGTTCAGAGGTGCACTCCCCTTGTGGTGTACCAAGACAGGAATGTGGGAAATTGGACCAGCCAGGGACTCTTGTGCTGCTTTTCCAGGAAACTACTAGGGAGAGATGAGCCTTCAGCTTAATGTCATGGCTCACCTGGTTAAGCAGCGAAAGGGGGCCACATAGGAGAGGCAGGTGGACCTGAGGGCATATCTGAATATGATGTGGCAAAGGCACTGGGAGTTCTGGGGCACCAAGGAGCTATGAATGCACCAGGGGACTAGACCGAAGCACTAGGAGAGGCTTGGACTTAGAATAAAAGGCCCCCGAGGGCAGAATCTTGATTCTGAAAGCCTTTGCAATCTCCGAGGTCAACGACAGAGGGTGCCAGCATTTTGTGGGACCAGTCACATCTCAGTGGATACCAGTGCAGGTGCTCTGGGCCAGCAGCTGATCACACTGCAGCAGATGATACAAAAAATAAATGTCTAATTTGCATTGCCTGCTCACACAAGAGACACAAGAAACTGATGGCAGTGGTTATTCCCCAGAAAAAAGGCTTAAGGGATTGAGGATGTGAGAATGTCTAGGCATGCTCACAGTACTATGTGAGCTCCCCAAGAGAAGGGTCTGCATTGCCCCCGTCGGACTAGGCACTCACCAAGGTTAAGGCCCGTGGCTCTCCTATCAGACTAGGGGTTCTGCAAAGGCTGGGAATACACTTTCCCCAGCAGGTGCAGGATCTGAGGGCTTCCTGATTGTGCCCATAAGGGCCTTAGGGATGGCCTTATTGAGTCCTGCCCCTCTGACCACTGTTCAGCTCCTCCCCAGACTTTAGCAAACTTGTGTTAAAGAAAATAGGAGATGAGCTGAACGGGAGCTGAGAGATGGCTGAAGAGGTGGCCCTAAGAAGTAGATTTCACATGCTTTGTAGAAAAGACAGTCCCAGTTTATGCCTGTCATTGTGCCTGTTGTTCCAGTGTGATGATTAATAGTGTCCTCTTTTACTCTCAAGAGTGACCCTGTTTTGATGATAAATCATGTCCTCACTATTTCTAGATCTCTGAGGAAGTGTCTCCCTCAGTTCCCAGAAGGGAGAGTCAAGACCCAAATTCCTCAGCCCTATATCAGCAATCACAGATTAATCATCTCCTGTAAGTCTCATGGGAATGCATCAGACATGTCCTGGGACTTAGGGAGGCAGGGACAAACACTACCAGTTGGGAATTGTTGCATGTGCAACAAATGTTCCAAGAGCCCCAGAACTTCCCCTATTCAGCTTCCTCCTGGCTTTTCCCTCAGATGGAAACAAGATGATTGCAACAATGATAAAAATAACAGTAGCTACTTATTGTTTGGAACTCTCAAAATGTCACCACTTCCCTTAGAAATCTCCCTGACCAGTATGGGGAAATGACTTTCACTCTGCTCATGGGACAGCCCAGTCCTGTGGGCAATGCATAGCTACAGTCCTTTTAAGAAGAAGCAGGGACCCCTCTTAGGCACCTGCCATTCTCCCCACCCCACCCCTCATGCACGGAAATAAAGAAAACATATTGAGTCCCTTCAAGGGAAATTCTAGGCATCTAGCTAGCCTTGAGAAGAAAATGAACGACACAATAAGAAAGAAGAGAGTAGTAGTGGCTTAAACAATAGCCACCCAAGTAAGCCTGAGTCATGAGATATTTGCTTCCCCATAGAAATGAAAAGATAACACCTTAGCATATGTTCTTGAGTTTTCTTTCAGAAACCAGGACTCCCACTAGTTGAAAATTGCCAACTGCTCTCACACAGACATCAGATAAGGGGGAGCTGAGGACTGAACTCTGACCACTGTTTTTTGTTCTAAATTTCTTCCTGAGAGACACAGGGAGAGTCAAGCCTACAGGCCATCAATCTTGCTAAGCTGGTCACTCCGGTCCAGTATATTGCAGCTTGCTTGCATGACCTGACTCTGGCATAGCATATGATAATTTATGGGTTTCTTTATCCTAACTAACCTATGTTAAAGCCAAGCCTTAACATTCCTTTCTACTGACCCCAAGCTTTCAGATAAACTCTTGCTCCCTTAACCAACTGCAATTCAATGAATCTCTGAATTTACTCATGACCTATAAGCCCTACTTGAAGATATTCCGGGCCGGGTGTGCTGGCTTACGCCTGTAATCCCAGCACTTTGGGAGGCTGAGGTGGGCGGATCACCTGAGGTCAGGAGTTTGAGACCAGCCTGGCCAACATGGTGAAACCCTGTTTCTATTAAAAATACAAAAATTAGCCAGGTGTGGCAGTGAGGGCCTGTAGTCCCAGCTACTCAGGAGGCTGAGGTGGGAGAATCACTTGAACCTGGGAGGCAGAGGTTGCAGTGAGCCAAGATTGTGCCACTGCACTCAAGCCTGGGTGACAGAGAGAGACTCCATCTCAGAAAAGAAAGAAAGAAAGAAAGAAAGAAAGAAAGAAAGAAAGAAAGAAAGAAAGAAAGAAAGATAGCTCACCTTTTTGGGCCAAACCAATAACTTACATGTATTGATTTATGATTTTGCCTGTAACTTCTGCTTTCTGAAATGTATCCCTGCCTTTGAAAGCCTTTTTTTGTAAGCCATCGAGAAGCTCAGGTCTTAAGTGTTAGCTGTTGAATTTCCCTTGCTTGGTGCCCTGCAATAAATGCTTTCTTTCTCTCCCTGCAAATCTCAGTGTCAGTGTTTGGCTTTGCTGTGCTGGGTGAGCAGACCCAGGTTCAGTTCAATAACACTTTGCAGTTCCCAGACTGAGGAGGAAAATCAGGCATGTCACTCAGAGAGTGACAGGAATTCTTTACAAAACCCTGCAAGACAACTGGTCTTATCCCCATTTTACAGATGAAAAAGCTGGGATTCAGTGAGGTGATATAACTTACTAAGGTCACACAGCAATTTGGTGGCATCGCTGGCTTCAAGCTACAAATCCCATCATGATGTGACGTGCCACTGAATATGGTGACAGAGCTTAGAAGAAGGAGGGTGCCTTTTAAATCTACTTCCATTCAGAAGGGCACATATTCTTCTATTCCCTGAGAGTGGCTTTGGTTTCCATGCCCAGGAACATTGTGGTGGCACCTTCGTCATGCGCCCTGTACACATGGGCATCCTGTGCCACTTCCACTGGGTCCCACCTCCCACATGTTCTGTTTGGTGCCCTGAGCAAAGGCGAGGCCGCCAGAGGCACCAGGAACTAGGGACGGTCCTAGATGCTCTGCCACAAGTGCAATGTTAATAATTTTTGTGATGCTGACCGGGAGTTCCTTTTAGAATGATAATCTGATATTCTCATTTTGTCAATTTTTTAATGTTGTTCAATTTTCTGTGTATCTGTATGAAACCTCAAATATTATGTGGAACAAGTTGAAAGAGAAAGAGACTGAAAGAGAAATATTTAATGGTGAAGGCTGGTGGTTAGGGAAGGGTCAGAGACTCTCATGGGTCTAGCCTGTTTAGGAAAGCCCCTTCCTTACATCTCTGACCAGCATCCTTGACTAGCACCCATGATACATAATCATCCTGGTCACTAATCCATATCCAGACATCAGCCCTGTGGTGCTCTGATCATACATGCATGAGTCAATGAATAGCACCATCCTCAGCATTTGTTGTTGTTAGAACAACTAACAATATTGTTCCTACTCAAGGAACTTGTAATCTTGCTAGAGACAAGAATCTAGATTCTGAAACAATCAAGGTTATAAACAAGGGACAATCAGAGGATGATACACAGGAGCAAATAAAAATGATTTTCCTTTTGAGAAGAACATTCTTTCTTCTATAACACGAGGAAGTGGACTTTGGCAATGATCTATGCAGAAACCTCAGGCCACAGATCACTGGGAAATTAAGAGCCCTGCTTTGGCTTCCTGAGGACTCAAAGTGGCTGTCTACATGGTGTAATAACTCAGATGAACCAGGCCTCCTCTCCATGAACTGTGTAGACATGGCCCCAGGCTTGGAGGCCTCTGGTTGCAGATTGGCTGCAGAGTATTGAGGTGTCTGGCTGAACTTTTCCTTATTCCAGCAGATTCCAGAGTCAGAGACTGGATGATGGTATCTGGGATTTCTCAAAAGATCCTCAACCTTTACAGGAGCTAGATACTTTCCAGATCAGGGCTCAAATATCTGGTTCTTCTCTTCTTCCTAGATCCATGGAAAATTTATTTCTCAGCCCCCTTGATTCAGTTGGAACCATGTGACTAGTTTTAGCCAATGCCCCATGAGTACAAGTTACATGTAGTTAAAAGCAGGTGTGGGTGCTCTATGCTCTCTCTTGCTCTGCTACAGTGACTCAGGAAGCTACACACAAAGATAGTAGATATATAGGGTAGAAAAAGTACGAATTTCTTAGTCATCACATGGGACAGCTGCCCACTAGAATTCTACAAGGAAGAAATAAACTTTGGTTGTGTTAGGCAGTTGAGATTTCAGTATCAATTTGTTACTGCAGCATGACCTAGCCTGTCCTGACTCTTTGCAACATCCCAGACTACTGATTGGGAGAAGAGGCTGGGAGAAGGGTAGAGCTTGGATGGAAATCCCTTTGTCTGTCTTTGGTACGCTGTCTTTGCATTTGATGCTCTTGTGCACCCTCTTCCTCCCCTTCCCTCTCTTCTTCAGTTATCTGAAGACCTACCATGGCACTTTTCCTCTGCTCTGCCACTACAGACAGAAGGACTTGCCTGATGGCCTTGTTTCATAATCCATTGTAATTCAGAAAATATTAGGGCCAAAGCAGGGACCAGAGCCTATGCAGTTCAACATTCTCAATGAGCAGAGAAAGAATCTATGGCTTAGGAGGTAACATGAGTTGCCCAAAGCCACACAACACCTGGGCGACAGGACTCATACCCAGGTTTCCCGGCTCCAAGGCCCATATTTTCTCCTCTGTCTCTATCCATTGACCTGAATCCTAGTCTCATCTGGAGGGTTGATTGTCATGTTCTTCTACATTTCTTGTGTCAAGAAAAAAGTTTTGAAATCTTGTAACTAGACAGGAAGTACAGTAGGTCCTTCAATGTTTTACCAGGGCATTGTTTAACAAACCGTTTTTAATTCTCAGGGAGAATGTACTTGTGCTTGACTATGGTATATGCTATTTGATTAGCACCTAGGCACTGGGAAATGACATGTTTAGCTGCAGATTTCTGTCTGGCAAAAAAAAAAAAAAAGATAACCTCAAATATTATGCTGTTATTGCCCTGTAGGACATTAACCAGTTTTGATCTAGCCTAACAATCTTCCTTCTTTCTTTCTTTCCTTCCTTCCTTCCTTCCTTCCTTCCTTCCTTCCCTCCTCCTCTCTCCTCTTTCATACTTTTTCCTGATGGACTATATCATTCTAAGTCATGAAGTGCTCTTGGAACCAATTTTACCATATTACTGGTCTCTCATTATTTAATTCAAAAGTCGAGTAAAATCTTTGGCACACATTCACCCTATATTGGTAAGAAAATTTATGTTTCTAACTTTTTGAAAATTATATGCTGACACTTGAGAGAAGTGTCCATGTTTTTTCAGCTTTGTACCACCAGCACCTAGCATACTGTGTGACCTGGAACTGGAGGTCATAATGTTTACTGAATGAACAACGGAAGCTGGCCCTATTCATCTGGATTATAGATCTGCATATCAGCATTTTTAAAGTCTAGACTCAGAAGTGAAGCTCTGATATGGGAGTCTTGGGGTCCAGGAGAGTCTATTGGAGGAAAGGTTTGGGCTCTCACCAGCCATGACTGATCTTTCTCATAGGCATTAACTCCATCTTCACTCAGGAACATGGCACTTCTGTCCTGATGGCCTTCGAGACAGCTTTTGCTCAGTGGGAGAAGTTGGAATGGGTGTATTCCTCTAGGGTCCCTCTTGGACAGACCCAACTGTGACCTCTACATTCCTTTAGCAGTTAGGAGGGAGGTGGAGCTGCATCCCACTCACTCCTCCCTTCCCCCTGTGCTCCATCAGCTTAGCCACCACCTGTGATATTCAAGGGAGCCATATCAGGCAGCCCGAAGCCAGAATAGCTTACTCTGCGCCCTCCTACTTGTTCTAATTATAGCCTTTAAACACAAGATCCCAGGCCTTTAAGACGAGGCTTATAATGGCGTCATTCCCTAGAAACTTTTATGGGGACTCTTTGGGTGGTTTTCCCTTCCACCTGGAGGCACTGCCAGGTCCTCAAAATCTTAAGCTAGCTAGCTTTCCACCTCCAATAAGCAGACCCTTCCACCCAGAGGAAGGTCTTCCAAATGTCACCAAGTAGGCTTTCTTCAAAGGGAGGAGCGTCCTTCGCTTGTCCAGGAACTTCACTTGGGCTGAAGGAAACAGTTCATTCTGCCTTTCACGATTTCTCCCTTTCCAGCAGCAGCCAGTGTTTATCATTCAGCGTGGGCCTTGGGATGGGACTGAGTGGATCGGAACTAAAGTAGCTGATTTATATTCAGAGCGGAGTTTAAATTAACTGCACAGAAGTCAAATCTCACATTGCTCGTGTTTACTTTTTCTGAGCAGTGCTGAGGACTTACACTCTGGTCCATCCAAATTCCTAATGGGCCAAGTGCTCCAATTATAGATGATTTTGTGAACATCCGTAGCTTCTGAGCTGACGCTAGGATGATTCAGGAGAAGCTTTGGTGTCCTTCAGCCGGCTATGGGCAAGTGACACTGCAGAAGCATGGCTGCTCCGGGCTTAGAATGGCTTTGGGCAGGGCTGGGTGACTTTCGCAACTCTCCATGCCCCTTTCCCCAGCTGGGTCTTCAGAACACAGAGGCCTTCAAAGGAACTTGGGTCCCTATTAGCACTTCAACCCTTGGTGGGGGAGTGGATGGTGGTATAGATGAAACAGGATTGGCCTGTTTGGGTCCATGTACTGATAAAGCTGAAGATATTGCGGGAGACAGATACATAAGGGTTATCGCACCATTCTCCCCACTTTGAATATGAGTGAACATTTCCATAGTTAAAAGTTGTGTACTATTTTCTTTTTTGATCGGAGAAACCTTCTTTTTCTAATTGGAAAGACCTTTTTATGTACCAGAGACCTGAGATCGAAGCAGCTTCAGAGAAGCCCCCATGGCCCAGGCAGACCCTACTCCTTCCCCATGCCCTGACTGTGATTAATAACCTGTCAGAGGAGCCAGGGGTCTGAAGCCAAGCTCTGCCACTGATGTCAAGGGGCAAACTGCTTGAACGAGAACTTTCTGAGCGGCTGACACTCTTGCTTGTGTATCCAGCAGTCACTCCGCCTTTGTTCTTGCTGACAGAACGCCGCTGAGTTGAGCATATGCTTGGGGGAGGTGTGCCCAGACCCTGGGAATGCATCATGTCAGTGGGTAGTTAGGGGTGGACATGTGACCCAGTGAAATGTCAGTGAAATGCAAGGAAAAGATTTGGGGTGGGCTAGACTGCTGGGAAATCCTCATTGTTAAACAAAAGGGTGGCTTTAGGTGAGGCCTTCTTTCCCCTGGTGTTTGGCAAGCTGTCATTCCTTTCAAGGACCTGTGGCCCCCTTCGTTTCACTTTCTACAACATTCCTCCTCCATCACACCCCCCAGCCACCCTGGCCCCTTTGCTTTTCTAGAACATACCAAGCACTCTTGCCTCAGGGCCTTTGCACTTGCTGTCTCCTAGGCTTTCCCTCCAGGTCTTCACTGGCTTCTCTTTCACATACTCCAGGTCTTTGCTCAGTTGTCAGCTTTGCAGTGAGACCTTTCCTTGCCAAATTAAAACAAATCCTTACCCTTCTTCTCCTCCTCCTTTTCCCTTTTTTATTACTCTTCATAGCATACACCACTAACATACTGTGTTAGGTTCTTCTCGCACTGCTGTCAAGAAATACCTGAGGCTGGGTAGTTCATAGGAAAAGAGGCTTAATTGGCTCATGGTTCTGCAGGCTGTACAGCAAGTATAGTGGCCTCAGAAAGCTTCCAAACATGGCAGAAGGCAAATGGGGAGCAGGTGCATCCCACAGCCAGAGTGGGAGCAAGACAGAGAGCAGGGAGGTGCCACACACTTTTCAACAACCAGATCTTGTGCAAACTCAGAGTGAGAGCTCATTCATCACCAAGGGGGTGGCCCAAGCCATTCATGAGGGGTCTGCCTCCATGATCCAAACACCTCCCACCAAACCCCACCTCGCATACTGGGGATTACAATTCAACATGAGATTTGGGTGGAGATAGATATTCAAACTATATCACATACCATCTAGTTTTCTTATTTATTTTGTTCATTGCCTCACCCAATCCCCAGAATAGAAGCTCCTGAGGGCAGGGATTTTTGTCAGTTTTATTCACTAATGTGTCCCCAGGACCTAGAAAAGTGTTTGACACACAGTACCACTTATTAAATCTTGGTTGAATGAATTAATGAAAGTTTGCTATGGTTGGAGCTTCAGCAGCCATTTTGTGACTGTGAGGAGGAATTGAAGAGAATCACAGAGAAACAGACCCACAGCTGTCACTGAGGTGCTGTATTAACAACCCTGCCTGCAGAGTTATTCTTATTGAGGTAATAATGTCCTAATAGTTTAAGCCACTGTTAGTTGGGGAATGTTTTACTTTTGGCTGAAATTATCTTAAATGATACACCCTTCAAAGTTGTTGGGCTAACGGCCAAAGGAGCCTTTGTCATTCTATCCCCGGAGGACTTAGGCTGTGGGCTCCAAGAGAGAGACAGGGTGCCCAGAGTCTGGTGTGTCTGGAATGTCATCAGCTGAGGAGGTGGGCAGTCTGGCCCCAAACTGCTCCTTGGTGTACTCAGGGTCTCAGTGTTTCCATCAATGCAATGGACATTATAATACTTTCAGTAGAAATCCCCCTGGTGCTCAAGAAGTGACCTGCCTGCCAGCGTGTCCATTTTGTAAAGGAAGCGGTAGAGGCTGGGTGGCATTGCAGTGAGTCCCCTTTAGCCACACAGCCTGACAGCAAGACTGGGACACATGCCAAGGACTCGTGCCTTCTACATTGATCTTCTTTCTCCCACTAGCTCCTGAAGCTCCACTTACTCCTGGGAGGGCTGGGGATTCTCAGAGCACCCCCGTCTCACACAGGGGAAGTGAGGAGTTGAAAATCACCTGGTCATCTCAATTTGCCTAGAGGAGTAAAGCAAGTCACTGGCTGAGACTTGTGCCCAGTACCAACAAGGTTGAGAAGATGGGACTCAATCTGGTTGCCACACAGTAACCAGAGGGTCCTTTTACAAGCTAACCATGGATCCCTGGCTCGAGAATCTTCCATTGATTTTAATTGCTCTGAAAATAAAACCCAAACTCCTTCACAAGACCTCCAAATACCCACTGGTCTGGCCCCGCTTACTCTCAGACTCACATCATCCTTCCTTCTTAATCTCACCAACTCCAGGCACAAACCTCCTCTCTGAACCTTTATAACCATTTTTCTGTCTCCCTGGGGTGCTCTCCCCAGCCCTCTGCATGACTGACTGATTCTCAACCTTGAGGTCTCCACTCATTTATCTTTCTCTTTGGAGAAATGGTCTCCAATCTCCCTACTCAAAGTGGCAGTCCCCAGTTCCTCAATATCATCACCCTGTTTATTTTACCCATAGCACTTATCACGGTCTGTGATGATCTCAGTTACCTGTTTACTTATTTATTGACTGTCTCTCCAATTAGACTGTCCTGGAGGGCAGGGACAGTCCTCTGCTCCTACCTACATCTATAGTGCCTCACTCAACACGCAGCACATGATAGGTACTCAATAATTGTACGGGGTGAATAAATGCAAGAAGGAATGGATGCTTGTGTTTACTTCAGCCACATGCCAGGTGGCCAGGCCCTGGCACAACACTGGCCTAAAGACCCTATCATGGCCCTGGACAAACCAAATATGCCACAGCCACCACAATATAGCAATGCTCCAGCTCACCTCAAAAGAAAGTGGGTCCAACAGATGAAGTTTGGATGTTGCTTTAACCAATGAAATGTAGGGGGAGTAACACATGTCACTCAGGGAGAAAGCAGAAAGGTCCAGTTGGGCCAAAACTGGTCCAACCCAACAAACCAGCCTGCCCTTTAGGGTGTGGAGCCACATCAAGCCAAAACCCCAGGTCCTGCCCTGGGCAATCCTGAACCTTATGACTGCAAAGAAGCTCTGTCCCCCCAGGTTTGTTCACCACTATTTGGGGGAAGTAAGGCCTAACCTCCTGCAGCCAACTGGGCAGTCGAGCGGTAACTGAGGGGGAGCCAATGGGATGCTGGGCAGCACTGAGCAGCTGTCCTCCTGGGAGACGCCTCAGTCTTTCCTGCACTGGTCTGATTCATGGGAACTTAGGCAGAAGAGCATCCCATAAATCAAGTGTGTTTGGGGATTTCTGAGGACAAGGGAAATGGAAACCTTCACCTTATATAAAGGTGGACTTTGCAGTATTAGAAAGATAACCAGAAAGGTCACATATACCATTCCTCCTCACTCCACCCTCAGCAGGAGAATGGAAGCACAAGCGCATACACACACATATACAGACAAATACACACATGCAGGCATATACACCATGCACCTACTCACAAATACATGCACATAAACTCACATATACACAATATACACACATACAATCACACAGTTACTCCCACACAAAAAAAGGCACATCTCCCTTCCTTCAAAACAATTTAATGTTTTGAGGAAAACTATTCTGAAATCAGAAATTCCCTGGCCTGTATCCTCACCATTAATGGGGTCAGAATTGCCACACTGGGTCAGCTTCTTGGCTTTACCCAGGCCAAATTTCTATCTCTGCTGGAGGTCCCAGATAAGTGTTTAATGGAAAGATGGGGATGTTTTTCCTGATATCAAATTCTGAGTGTTCCCAATGTGAATGTATTAAGTTTCCCTTCATACGCTCCAATCTGGGTCTGTCATCCTTCTCTTAGATCTAGTTATAATTTCAGCTGCCAGTTTATTTCCCAAAGTGAAAGTAGCAAACAGGACTTTAATGAATCAATCAGCAAGCGCTGTTGTGCAAACAGGAGCTGGGTAAGAAATGGATATTGTACTGGGAAGCAGCAGTCCTGGTTCCCGGGTCTCCTGCACCACTAACTGGCTGAGAACCCAGGAGTCACGACCTCTGGAGGTCTCGGTGTCTGCATCTGCACATGTGAAAAATATTAATACTTCCCTGCCTGAAGATGGGCCTGAAGGTTGTGCCTGAGGCTGAACCATCTGCCTAGCACTGTGTTCAATGCTGAGGAGCTCGTGAGTCTCAGCTCCTCCCCTTGAAGCTCTGAATCTTTCTGTGCTTATTCATAAAGTGTCAGGGGTGAGCATGGACCTTCCTCTTCTAACTCTTGAGGCGAGTTTTTGGTGTAAGGGACTCAGGTTCTTGAATCAACCTTACAGCAACACTACTGGGGACTTCACAACTGTGCCGCTCCCCTTTCTTGCCAACAGAATTAGGTGACCTTGTGCTTCAGGGAGAATGGGTCCCTCATCTGCCCCAGGGAAAGGAGCTCAATCCGTCCAGCAAATCAATGTTGATTTTGTTCCCTTGGATACTTGAGTGGGTATGTGACACAGATCTGGTCAAGGAGGCTTGAAGGAAACTCCACTGCAGAAAGGAGACTTCTGGAAAGGCTGTGCTCATTCTTAGCAAGGGACACGTGAAAGGGAAGCTCTCTCTCTCTCTCTCTCTCTCTCTGACCCTTGGATATTTCTGTGTGAGGATGTGATGGCTGGAGCTGCTGACGCTATTTTGCCCCTCTAAGGGGAGGAAATGAAGTGCTGGCCATGGCAGGTGGAAAAACATCTGAGTCCTCAAGGACATCATTGAGCTTCAGAATTGTCCAAACTTGCAATTACTCTGTTTTCAGACTTTTTTCTGCAGGAGATAATATATGTCCTTATTGTTGAGCCACTTTCTGATGGATTTTCTTTTCCCCACAGCCAAAAGCATCTTAACTGTATCGGTCAGGTTAAGTTAGGTCGTGCATGATGACAACCATGCTCACACCCCAAGGGTTTTAAACAAGTTAATTTCTCACTCAGGTGCCATGCCCCTTGGGGGTTGGCAGGGGAGCTCTGCCCATCTCAGCTGCTCAGGGATCTGGCTATGGGAGGCTGGGAAGAGAGTCTTGGGAATGGCACACTGGCCCTAGAAGCTTTCTCCCTGAGTGACACGTGTCACTCCCCACACATTTCACTAGTTAAAGCAAGTCAAACAGATATGCCATATTTCAAAAGTGTGCCACCTGCCCAGAGAGTGAAAGCTGGAATGATGTTGGGGAAGACACTAATTCTACCACCGTAACTGACATAAACTCTGAAAACAGGAGGTCATATGGTGCCAGACCAACAATTTAACTTCCTTGAACTTTGGTTTCTTCATCTATAAAATTTAATTTCTTTGAATGCTTCCTGTTTTTCCACTGTGGTGAGGTTACAATGAGTAATACATATGAAGGTGTTTTTAAAAACAGAATAAAGCCTATGGGAGCGAGTGGCTGAGGAGGTGTTCGTGCCATCTCAGCACAGATCACCAGATATCTCCATCAATGCTTCAATCAAATGTGCAACTTTCTCAGTCTCTGCCACACGTCTGCAGCCAGGCCACTTTGGAGACACTGGATATGTTCTATTTCCAGGATAAAACAGAGAAAGATGTTTATTCTGGAGGTGGAGGTAGAGGTGGGAGACGGTGGGAGACAGGAAATGGGGTAGGAATTATTCTCCCTATGGCACTTCTGAGAGGCTGGAACAGTCAGCTCAGGCTGCCATAACAAAAGACCACAGACGAGTTGGCTGAGATATCAAGAATTCACTTCCTCTCAGTTCTAGAGGCTGGAAGTTCCAAAATGAAAGTGTTGGCAGGTAGCTTTCTTCTGAGGCCTCTCTCCTTGGCTTGCAAGCGGCTGCCTTCCGACTGCCCTTGCTGGGCCGGCCCTCTGTCCACTCACATGGTAGGGTCTCTTTTTGTGTCCCAATTTCCTTTTCTTATGAAGACACCAGTTAGACTGCACTAGGGGCGTCCTTAACTGCCTCATTTAACTTAATCACCCTTTTAAAGACCCTGTCTGCAAATACAGTTCCATTCTGAGGTCCTGGGGTTAGGACTCCGACATCTGAGATTTGGGGTTGGGAGACACGACTCAGCCCATAACACAGGCTGTTCTTTTCCTCTCGGTGAGAAGATGTCCACAGGAAAACACATGCTAACTTCCACTGTAAGTGAGAGAGAAGGAGCAGATCAGGGAGAAGGGAAGGAAGAGAAGAAGGAAAAAGGAAAGATCCCTGGGAGAGGCAGGGATGAGGCACACAGCTATCCGCAAAGGGCTTCAGTGGGTGTAGGCATCACTCAGCTCTAAGGGCCCACCCACCCGGACATCAGGGCCAAATCTACAGACAACAACAGACACAGAAGCAAAGAGAGTCCACTGAAGCCACTTCAGGCCAAGGGATGGTGCCAGCTTGCTGTGTGCAGAGGGATTGGTGGTAATGAAAGCCAGTGCCGAGAAGTTTACTTACGGCTATAGTTGCAGAAGATATTCATAATTAATTGTGTAGGTTTAAGTGCTTATGAAAGTTTATTTATAATCTTAACTGTAGTCCCTGCATTAGGTTTATCTTAAACAGAATCCTAATTTGGGAACTTAGGAAGATATGCATCAGCTGGTCTGTTTCAATCTGGGTGAGCTCTGCTCTTCCTCTGGGCTCTTACGGCCTGTACCTGAGGCAGGCGGATCACAAGGTCAAGAGATCGAGACCTTCCTGGCCAACATGGTGAAACCCTGTCTCTACTAAAAATACAAAAATTAGCTGGGCGTGGTGGTGCACGCCTGTAGTCCCAGCTACTTGGGAGGCTGAGGCAGGAGAATTCCTTGAACCAGGGAGGTGAAAGTTGCAGTGAGCCGAGATCGTGCCACTGCACTCCAATGTGGCGATAGAGTGAGACTCTGTCTCAACAACAACAACAACAACAACTATATATATATATATATATATTTAACATTGTGATGATTATTTGTTCCAGGTGAAGAGTGAATGTGGTGCTATCATTGGCTTTTTAGTCCCTGTTATGGACTCAATAGTGACCTCTCAAAATTTATATTTTGAAATCCTAACCCCCACTACCTCAGAACATGACTGTATTTGGAGATAAGGTATTTAAAGAGGAAATTAAGTTCACATGAGGTGATTAGGGTACCCTCTAATTCGACATAACTGGGGTCCTCTTAAGAAGAGATTAGCACACAGACACACACAGAGGGACAACTGCGTGGAGAAGAGGGCTGGCTGAAAGCTAAGGAGAAAGGTGTCAGGAGAAACAATCCTGCTGACAACGTGCTCTCAGACTTCCAGCCTCCAGAACTGTAAGAACATAAATTTCTGCTGGCTAAGCCACCCAGGCCATGGCAGTTTGTTACAGCAATGCGAGCAGACGAATATGGTCCCTGAGATTCCAAGACCTAAAAGAGAGGATGGTGCACAGCCAAAGAAATAAATTCAGAACTATAAAGTGGTTGTGTCCATTATCTGAGCTGTTCCCATGCAGAGCTGGGTGACCCACTGTGCAGAAGCAGCAAGGGCTTGGGGAAAAACAGAGAGAAGAAAAAAGTAACTTTAAAAATACTTGACTTTTTAATCTTTCCCCCAAAAGTCATTCAAGTAACCAGCAGGGAGAAAAGAGAATTTTATTGGACCTTCTTGCTGTTATTTTACAAATTACTGTTGGGCCAGGGACATCTAAATCATGATTCAGGACTTTAGAGAAATCTTCCCTTAAATGAGACAGGTGAGTCTGTACCTATCACATGAAGTAGAGACTTGGAGGAGATGATTCAGTTAAATAAGGCCCCAAACATTGAATATGTAGAACATCTAGATGATGGATGTAGAGGTAATTCCTGTACGGTCCTGGTATTTCCCTGCCTTTGGGTCACAAAATCCAGCCTCAGCCTAGTGTTGCCTCACAAAGGACTTTGTCCAACTGCAGACAGAAAGTGAGGATGAAACGATTTTTATTGTTATTGTCATCATTAATCCTTTAATTATGGTCTCCTTTCATCGTGTCAATATCCTGCCTTTTTCTCCCCTCCCTCTCTTTTAAATCTCATTCGTTGGGCTGGTTTCTCCAAGCTCTACCAGCTCAAATTTTAATTAAATTGAGTCACAAGCCTTGAATCTCTAATGAGCCTCTCTTCCAAATTCCATTAGAAATCAGAGTTGCTGCACTCTCTGTGGTGTTGTTCATTAGCACGGTATTATTTTTTGAATACAGACACCCTTGTTCTGAGCCTTTTTGCTGTTAGTTGATATTCAGATATGAAATTACTCCTTTCTCACATTTTGCAAAGGTGTAAGTGGCAATGGCATTGAACATATCAAAATGGAACAAGCAAAAAGTACATGAGCGGAACCTACCTCAATCCTGAGAAAGGATTAGCCATTTATCCTACACCATCAGAGACGGGGGCCTGGGGAGTGGGGAGGCATACTGGGGATCTTTTCAGATGACTGAGAGCTCTCCTTCTCAAAACAAGACTTCTTTTGTTTGAACGAGTTAAAAATGACAGTTTCCTAAGATGCATTCTCTTCTTAAACAGAGGATCTGAAGCCCAGATCAATGCTGTCTTGGTGCTTCGGACCCAGCCTCATATTGAGTGAGCAGCTGATATTTGGTAGGGGGGATTCCTCCATCATTTGCTGGGTTACGGCTCTGCTCTGGAAAGTTGAGGTGCCTCAAATTGGACTTCCAGAAAAGTCTGGAGGAATGGGAAGAGAGTGGGTCACTGCATTCACTCTTCACCCTGCTGCAGAATGTGAGAGAACCTCAACAATCATCAAGTCCAGCGCCACAATTTCACAGATTAGAAACACAGGGAGGTATTTGGTCAAGGACACAATGGAGTTGTGGCAGAGGTGGGCATGGAGCCAGCCCTGATCCAGAGCCTGTGCTTTTCCTGATCTGGAGCAGGTGGCTCACCACACAGGCAGCTTCCACCAGGCACAGTCTCAACACCCATCCAGTTCTCTGCCGCCACAAGGAAGTGGATCATCACCTGGGGACAGAGATAAGAGACAGGACCGTATGACCTTAACCAGATGATCACTCTTACTGGAAGACAATGACATTCTTCCTGGCTCTCTTGTCTAAATACATTTCCTCATCCCCAGGTCCCCTCCACATACTCACTCTTATGATTATTCACCAATGTTTTATATATTTATTATTCATATAGTCCTTTCATCCAAGTTCATTTTTAAAACTTTTTAGCTTTTCAAAGACACATTTTTAAGCATATGCAAACATGAAAGAATAGGGTAATGAACCTTCACGTGCCTTTGCTCTGGTTCAGGAATCACCCACTTATAGCCAATCCTTTCTCTTATCTCCCCACCTGCTTCCCAGCCCAGCCCAGAGATTGTGTCACTTCATCTGAAAGTGTTTCCAATGTTTCAGTATGCATCTCTAAAATGCTACCATTGGCCAGGCATGGTGGCTTGTGCTCATAATCCCAGCACTTCGGGAGGCCAAGGCAGGTGAATCACCTGGGGTCAGGAGTTCAAGACCAGCCTGGCCAACATGGTGAAATCTTGTTTCTACTAAAAATATAAAAATTAGCTGGGTGTGGTGGTGCACACTTGTAGTCTCAGCTACTCAGGAGGCTGAGGCACGAGAATCGCGTGAATTCGGGAGGTGGAGTTTGCAGTGAGCTGAAATTATGCCACTGCACTCCAGCCTGGGTGACAGAGCAAAACTCTGTCTCTAAATAAATAAATAATGCTACTGTTGGGCAGACATTGTGGCTCATGCCTGTAATCCCAGCACTTTGGGAGGCCAAGGCAGGCGATCACTTGTGGTCAGGAGTTTGAGACCAGCCTGGCCAACACGGTTAAACCCCGTCTCTTCTAAAAATATAAAAATTAGCCAGGTATGGTGGTGCATGCCTGAAATCCCAGCTACTTGGGAGACTGAGGCATGAGAATTGCTTGGACCTGGGAGGTGGAGCTTGCAGTGAGCCCAGATCATGCCACTACACTCCAGACTGGGTGACAGAGTGAGATTCTGTCTGAAACAAAACAAAACAAAACAAAAGCTACTGTTGTTAGTGTTGTTTTGTTTTCTAATATTAATTTGCTTTTTAAAAGATAAATATAAGAATCCTTTCTCCTGCTTTTTTTTTGGTTTACTTTTTTTCCTTTTTGTAGATTTTTGAGTTGGTCTTTAATTAATTAATTTATGTTTTTATTTTCATTGAGACATGAAATGCTGTCAATTTCTTTCTGACTCCATAGCATCCAATATATTTTCATCATTATTTTTAAGAAATGCTGTAATTCTGTTTTATATTTCTCCTTTGACTCAAAAATTATTTAACAGTAAGATGTTTTTTCTTTCTAAATTTCCGAGCATAAGAGCCTTTGCTTTGTTATATATTTCTAGTTTTACTGCATTGTGACCAAAGAATGTTGTTTTTATATAATTTCAGTTTCTTAGAATGTATTGAGGGTTTTTTTTGGAGTCCTAAGACATGGTCAATTACTGTGAAAGTTACATGTATATTTCCTATTATCAGGCTTCAGAAATTGATATAGATCTTTAGATTTATCTTATTGATTCTGCTGTATAGTTCTTCTATATTATCACCAATTTTTAAAATACATTTGATTTTCTTATACTGAGAGTGTTATATGAAATTTCCCCTAGTATGGTGTGTCTGTTTACTTCTTCTTTCATCTCCGATAGCTTCTTCTTTGTAAAACGAACAAACAAAAAAACCTGCTGATTGGGTGTGTGGATATTAATAACCTCACCAGCATTGTAGACTTCAGCACAATTAAAGAGTTCATGATGTTTCTTTTAATGCTTTTTGATGTGAATTCTACTTTGTTAGGTATTAAAATTACAATTCTTAATTTTTTATGTGTAGTTGACTGTTATGTCTTTGTCTAACCTTTTATTTGAACTTTTCTGAATCTCTCTTATGATTTCATGGCATTGGGCTTTGCTTTATTAGCCAGTCTGAAATCCCATGAGCTATGTGTCAGCTCTGTCCCACTGCATGCATGTTTGTGTGTTTTAAGAGTCTTTCGCTACGTGGTCTATTTAGTTTGCTGTCTTTTGTTAATATATCTTTTTGTTTTTAGGAAAGTTTGCATTTTTGTTCTGAAGGTTACTATGACTAACATCCTCATATCATACTTTATATTAGCTGCTCCCCTTTAAGATCACTTCTTATCTATTGGTTCCCTCTTATAAACAATATTGAAACTAGCTAGTTAAGTGTTTTTATCCTTTCTTTTTGTCTATACTTCAGCATTGATCTGAAGTAATATCCTTTTCCTTTCAGTTAATAACTCTAAGAAAATTAGCACGTTTATTTTATTTTTCAGGTATTTCCCCCTTTTAATGATTGTATTGTATCTACAATGGCAGGGCATATAGCCATTACATACAATACTGTCCCCCTTAAAAGCATCCTTTATTTTAGATCCACAGTTAACATATATTTAATATTTACCACCAGTCCTCACTTTGATGACTCTTTAGTCAACCAACACTTTTGGATGTTTGAAATTGTTTGATGACAAATTCCTGAGAAAAGAACCATAAGAACAAAATTTCCTATGTTCTTCCTTAGTAATAATAATTGTTGTGTTATATCTTATACTTAAAGGTTATTTCGCTGAATATGGAAGTCCACAGAGTGTTGCTGTTGAACTCTGATGACAATTTGATTTTCTTTCTCTTAGAGATGAGATTATCTTTTTGTCTGAATTCCCACTGAATGTATTTTTTTTTCTTTTAAAGTTCAATAGTTTTATTATACCCTGTCTCAGTGTTGCCATTTTGGGTCAAATTTTCTAGGTATGTGCTATGTTCTTTCAATATGTGCTTTAAGTCTTCTGTTTCTTAATTTCAGTAATTTATTTATTTATTTATGGATTTTGGCATTAGTTCTGTTCCATTGCTTTGGCTGTCTTCTTTGTGAACTCCTCTTATACATAGTTTGGATCATTTTTTTCCTATTTTCTATGTCTATTACATTTTCTTGAACACTCTAAAAACTTCCTTCTGTTTCTTCTTGGTATTTAAAATGTTCTATTTTTCACCTTCTGTTGGTCTTAAGGCATTATCCACTGTCATCTGTCAGCCTTGTGTTCATTCTAGTTTAGTTTTGATTTCCTGTTTTTTCTTTTACTTCTAATTCTTTTCTGAATGCTAACCACCCCCCTTTTCAAATCTTCCTTTCTCCAATGAACTCATTTCCGAGCTTTTCTAATTGATTTTAATGTGGTCCTCTCTATCCTTTAAAACATTGTTAGCACACTTGGAATATTAGGGTGTCGTTTCACATGGTTTGTGGGCATATCTTTTTCATCTGCCTTCATCATTTGTGTAGGGCCATGATTCTGTTCCTGGTGTGTGTGTTTTCTTATAATGACTTTGTATTCTTTGGCAATCCTTTTCTGTTGCTCATTTTTAAGGGAAATGACTCTTCTTGTACTTTTTAGAGGGTGCATAGGCCAGCTCTTCACAGCTCTAGTCTCCTTCTTCTGTTGTTTATATGAAGAAATCAAAAACATAGTCTTTCTACTTGTAGTACCTGCCTCCTCTAATTCTTTTCCTTGGATATTTTCCTTCCTTTGCCTGTATTGTCCTTGTCTTGCTTAATTTGAATTCTACCCACAGCAGCTTCTTCTCAGGGCATATTTCATTTGGTTTTTATGAGTTCCCAGGACACACTCTATACCAATGCTCTTAAACCTTACTGAGGGCCCTGGGTGCTCACCCATTAATTGGATTCTGCAGACCCCCACTTCTAGTTTCAGGCACTGTGATCAAATGGGCACGCTGTGTATTTAGTGAGTACCTATGGGGACTTTGGAGTTCTCCTGTTGCCAAGGCCATCAGAGGCCCCTTGTCTTCTTTCTGCACAAATACTCATAGCAAGCAGGGCTTGTAGCTGACAGTGGTTTGTCCTTACCTATTCATATTTTGGAGCTTGTGAACATATCTTTTCACTCAGTTTGGTTGTTGATATAGTACATAAGTTTTTATTGTGTTATTCTGATTGTAATATGTGCTTTCATATGGGACACTTAGAAAAATTTTAAAACTCCTCTGCTACAGCTATTTTCCCAGAATCCATCCCAAGGCATACGAACATGGGTAGGCTGCTGGTTTCTGATCCTAAACTCCTTGAAGACAGGGAGACTGATCATCTGTGTCCAGGAGCACTATATAAGGATAGGTTTAAAATTTTGTGAACTGATCATAAAAGTAATACATTATTATTCCTCCAAATTTGGAAAATACAGAATAGTGTATAGGAAGAAAATTAACATCACCAGGTATACTACTACCTGAAATAGTGATAACCCCTGCTAACAGTCTGGTGTTTTACCTTCAAGTCTTTTATTCAAAGAAATTTTTAAAATATATGTTTTTATATATATGTATATATATGTGTATATATAGAGATGTGTGTGTATATATACACACATGTATATACACATGTATATATATACACACACGTATATACACATGTATATATATATATACACACACACACATATATATATATTTAATTGAGATCATAATGCAACAACCAGAGACCCACTCAATTTACTCTAGGGAAAAGGAGTTTATTATAAAGAAATTTAATGGAATGTTACCAGCAACAGCGACTGCTTTAGGAACCAGAGATTCCCACAGTTTCTCTCCTGGGCCACGTGCTCTTCTCTCTAGCTTCTCTATTTCTCTTATGTCTGTTCCATTACAATTTCATAATTCTGTGGTGTATCTTGGCTTCTCTCTACACCACAGTCTTCCAGACTTAGCTCCTACTAGTCATGGACCCATTTTCTGGACATTTCATAGTCCAGATTCCCCAGAGAGAACATCTGATTGTCCCACCTTATCTCATCGTAGCATTCAGAGGCTCATCTGTTTCCAAACAGTTAGTACTCAGAGGAGGCAGTGCTACATGATGGGGAACAAGGATCCCTAAGGATCTGCAGGGGCTGCAAGTGATGCAAGTACAGTGATGGATAATAAACTATACACATACACACACTCACATGCATATACACATATGCAGATGTGTATATATAACATATGTATATATTGTTTGGTATGGCTGACATTTCTTAGTAATCATTTATAATTCTAGCACATATATGTGTAGCTATGTTTCTTTACAATCTTTTTTAATGAAGAAAATGTTTTTTTAATTGATACCTATTAGATGTACATATTTTGGGGGTACATGTGATAATGTGATACATTCATATAGTCAAATCAGGGTAACTGGGATATCCATCACCTTAAATATTTATCATTATGCTGGAATATTCAAATTGTTCTCTCCTAGCTCTTTTGAGATGTACAATCAATTAAGGTTAACTATACTCAGGCTGCTGATCTATTGACAATCTTTATAACCATGATTTGAAAATGGAAAGTCAAAGTTTTTAAACTTTTTTTTTACTGTGAAATATAACACATGTACAGAAAAGCATCAAATATAAATCTGCAGCTTAAGAAATTACTATAGCATAAACACCCATTAACCAACACCCAGGACAAGAGACAGAGCCTTGTCAGCAGTCAGAAGCCCCCAGTTACCCGCCAACCTTCACTAAGCCCCCAGCTTGCTTTGTTGCTCCTGAATCCCCAGTATGACATGACATGTTAGGTGTCAACTCTTTACTCTTTTGAGGAGATACTTTGATCTCCTGATGGTAAAGACAGAGAGTGACATCTAACTCTGAGCCAATCTGTGCCCTGCTGCTTAATTCAAATGTCTAGACTGAGGAATTTCTGTTTCCCCAAAGGAAACAGAAATTCTAAGTGATGGTATTCCAGATATTCCTTACTGAACAGGGATTATTTAGAAGAGTGGTTCTCAAAATTTGGTGGGTCTCAGGACCATGGATTGAAATCAGCTTGCTAAAAAATATGAGTGCCTGTGCCCCAGTCCTAGAGATGCTGACTCAGTAGGTCTGGGTTGGGCCTGGGCAACTGTGTTTTTAAAAAGCCTCCCAGGTGGGCCAGATGCTCATGAAATTCTGTGCATCACTGATTAAGGAGACTGCATCTTTCTATCTCCAGGGTCGCTGCTGATACAGTTGCTTAAGAGGTGAGGTGCACCCATGGGCCTGGTGCAAGGCTAGAGAGCCCTTTGATGAAACGATAACATCCTTGTCTTCAATTGGTCATAAATATGAAAGACACACTTTATGGATGTTAGTGAAGGTGCTGGTTTCAGAAATAAAGGCACCAGAAATGCTTCAGAGATTTTACCAGAAAACCGTCTGCCAACTTCCTCGTGGTACCTAGAATGCTTAAGGGACTGACTCCAATGGTGCAACGGTGTCTACCTGCTTCTGCCACAGAGGTTTTGGTAATGGCCTCTTCTGACAATAGAGGAAAATTGTCCTTTGAATTGATAACCCTACTTGGGAGGCTTATACTGAGAAAAAAAAAAGCATTGGAAACATACCCGGCCAGTCGCCCCGTCCGGGAGGGAGGTGGGGGGGTCAGCCCCCCGCCCGGCCAGCCGCCCCGTCCGGGAGGTGAGGGGCGCCTCTGCCCGGCCGCCCCTACTGGGAAGTGAGGAGCCCCTCTGCCCGGCCAGCCGCCCCATCCGGGAGGGAGGTGGGGGGGTCAGCCCCCTGCCTGGCCAGCCGCCCCGTCCGGGAGGTGAGGGGTGCCTCTGCCCGGCCGCCCCTACTGGGAAGTGAGGAGCCCCTCTGCCCGGCCAGCCGCCCGGTCCGGGAAAGAGGTGGGGGGGTCAGCCCCCCGCCCGGCCAGCCGCCCCATCCGGGAGGGAGGTGGGGGGTTCAGCCCCCCGCCTGGCCAGCCGCCCTGTCCGGGAGGGAGATGGGGGGGTCGGCCCCCTGCCCGGCCAGCCGCCCCGTCCGGGAGGTGAGGGGCGCCTCTGCCCGGCCGCCCCTACTGGGAAGTGAGGAGCCCCTCTGCCCGGCCACCGCCCCGTCTGGGAGGTGTACCCGGCAGCTCATTGGGAATGGGCCATGATGACAATGGCGGTTTTGTGGAATAGAAGCGGGGGAAAGGTGGGGAAGGGATTGAGAGATCGGATGGTTGCCATGTCTGTGTAGAGGGAGGTAGACACGGGAGACTTTTCATTTTGTTCTGTACTAGGAAAAATTCTTCTGCCTTGGGATCCTGTTGATCGGTGACCTTACCCCCAACCCTGTGCTCTCTGAAACATGTGCTGTGTCCACTCAGGGTTAAATGGATTAAGGGTGGTGCAAGATGTGCTTTGTTAAACAGATGCTTGAAGGCAGCATGCTCGTTAAGAGTCATCACCACTCCCTAATCTCAAGTACCCAGGGACACAAACACTACGGAAGGCCGCAGGGTCCTCTGCATAGGAAAACCAGAGACCTTTGTTCACTTGTTTATCTGCTGACCCTCCCTCCACTATTGTCCTATGACCCTGCCAAATCCCCCTCTGTGAGAAACACCCAAGAATGATCAATAAAAATAAATAAATTAAAAAAAAAAGAAACATGGGACAAGTCTGATGCATGATGATTGTTGGAGTGGTATTCCCTATAACAACAGACAAACCAACAACCTAAGTGTCAAACAATTGGGGAAGGCATCATTACACCAAGGATCATTTCTCATTTTGATAGACATCAATAATGAGCAGTTGTTACAACCTTAAAAATGCTTATGATATGGACACAGAAAGGGGTACATCACACACTGGGGCCTGTTGTAGGGTGGGGGGAGGGGGGAGGGATAGCATTAGGAGATATACCTAATGTTAAATGATGAGTTAATGGGTGCAGTACACCAACATGGCACATGTATACATATGTAACTAACCTGCACGTTGTGCACATGTACCCTAAAACTTAAAGTATAATAATAAAAAAAAAGCTTATGATAAAATGTCAAACAAAAAACAGTTTGTGGTTTCAGAAAAATTAGGTGTGACTATAGTAACATCTAACATGTAACACAGAAATATGGAAACAGTTTTTTGGAATGGTGGCAAAATTTAGGATGAATTATTTCCTCTTTAATTTGTGGTATTGTTATTACAATATTATTTGCATAATTTTAAAAAGAAGAGAGTGATAAAGAAAACTTCTCATCGTAGGACCCTGAGGGTAACCAGAATGGCATCAAATTCTCCAATAATCTCTGGAGCCCAGAGGTCTCTGACTCTCTCCAAGGAGTTCAAGCAGAAGCTGACTGACCCTTGGTCAGAGGCAGACAGAGGTTATGATTGAGCTGGATGGGAGTTGCCTCTGTTCGGCTCTGCAATTCTATAATATTAAGAAACATGTTTGGCTACATCAGGGTTTCTCAACCTTGGCACTATGGACATTTTGGATCAGATAACTCTTTGTGGTAGGAGGATGTCCTGTGCATTTTAGGATGTTTAGCAGCATCTTTGACATCTACTTACTAAATGCCAACAGGCACCCTCCCCAGTTGGGACAATCAAAAATGCTTCAGACTTTGTCAAATGTCCTTTGAGGGACAAAGTTGGCCCCAGTTGAGAGCCGTTGGATTAGATCAAACAAAAGACAAGTGAAGAGCTTGCTTACTCTACCAGACGTGTGAGATATTTGGCCTTAACAAAAACCTCCTTAAAGTGCTTTGGTTTAAGGAAATGCATGAAGCTAATTTGCATTCACCATCAGCCAGAAGAATAACTTACCTTCAGAATCCCTAGTCCTTCCTTCAAAATCTCCTCGTATTTTTCTCCTGTGAACGATGAACATTCCCCCACCCCATCCAAGGAGTACAGTAGCTTCTTTTTCTACTGCCATTCAAATATAACATCAAGAAAAGAACTGACAGAGAACTTAAACATTGGTGCAAAAGCAATATGGTGTGAGAAATTGAACGGGGACCCAAGCATCCTGGGTTCTAGTCCTGCTTTTGTCATAATCAACCCCGCAGCCTTGGGCAAGTCAGTTAATCATTCTGGGCCTCCATTGTCTTCTCTACAAAGGTGGGTTATTTGATCAGATGATCTTTCTGCACTCATTCTCACTAAAGGGTAAATGACTAACACAATAAGTTGTGTTGGCCTTCCAAGAGGTGGTTGCACATTTATTGGAAGTGATGCTTTCACTAGGCTAAGAAACAACTCAGCTTGAATGCCAGACTGATGATTATACATGTGTGGATAATGAGAAAGTACAGATGTTTCTGGAACATACATCCAGCTATAGAATTTCAGACTCTTACAGCTGGAGGGTGTGTTAGTGATGACCTTGTCCTACCCTCTCATTTTACAAAAGAGAGACAGACAAAGGAGTCAAAGAGAGAGAAAGAGAGAGATAGAAGTAGTAAAGAAAAAACAGTGTACCCTATTCCTTTAAAAGCCAGAGTAAATTTCTGTCTACCCAGCCAAGACATATTCTTCTTATGTGGAACTTCAACCTATATCTGCCTCTCAGGCAGTTTGCAAGAAATAACAAAATCTATCCCTCCTCTACAATCCCAAATAGACTCTTTGGCAGCAGTGACTCTCCAAAACCACCGAGGCCTAGATCTCCTCACTGCTGAGAAGGGAGGACTTTGCACCTTCTTAGGGGAAGAGTGATGTTTTTACACTAACCAGTCAGGGATAGTAAGAGATGCTGCCCGGCGTTTACAGAAAAAGGCTTCTGAAATCAGACAACGCCTTTCAAACTCTTATACCAACCTCTGGAGTTGGGCGACATGGCTTCTCCGCTTTCTAGGTACCGTGACAGCCAGCTTACTATTACTCACCTTCGGGCCCTGCATTTTTAACCTCCTTGTAAAATTTGTTTCCTCTAGGATTGAGGCCATCAAACTACAGATGATCTTACAAATGGAGCCCCAAATGAGCTCAACTAACAACTTCTAGTGAGGACCCTTGGACTGACCCGCTGGCCCTTACACTGGCCTAAAGAGCTCCCCTCTGGAGGACACTACAACTGCAGGGCCCCTTCTTCACCCCTATCCAGCAGGAAGTAGCTAGAGCAGTCATCTCCCAATTCCCAACAGCAGTTGGGCTGTCCTGTTTAGAGGGGAGATTGAGAGGTGAAGCCAGCTGGACTTTCTGGGTCGAGTGGGGACTTGGAGAATTTTTGTGTCAAGCTAAAGGATTGTAAATGCACCAATCAGAACTCTGCAAATACGCATCAATCAGTGCTCTGTGTCTAGCTAAAGGATTGTAAATGCACCAGTCAGCACTCTGTAAAAATGCACCAATCAGCACTCTGTGTCTAGCTAAAGGATTGTAAAATGGACCAATCAGCACTCTGTAAAATGGACCAATCATCAGGAAGTGGGCAGGGACAAATAAGGGAATAAAAGCTGGCCACCCCAGCCAGCAGCAGCAGCCTGCTGGGATCCCCTTCCATGCTGTGGAAGCTTAGTTCTTTCCCTCTTCACAATAAATCTTGCTACTGCTCAGTCTTTGGGTTCGCACCACTTTTAAGAGCTATAACACTTGCCATAAAGGTCTGCGACTTCGTTCTTCAAGTCAGCCAGACCAAGAACTCACTGGAAGGAACCAACTCCGGACACAAAAGGAGATCCTGAGGCCTAGAGAGGGGAGGTGACTTGCCCACTTCTTGCTGCCCAGTGGCATAAGCAACATGGTGTTTTAAACCCTGGGAACTTGAAGACATAGGGACAGTTGCTTTGGGGGAACCATACACATTGCTCAGCTCTGCACACTTTCAGGGTCAGCTATCTGAAAACACTTAGCATACTCACTCGTGTCTCCTGAATTTGGTGGCATGAAAGAATTTATTTCTTGATGCATTTCTACAAACAAGGTCCTCGATAAGCAGGACAAATACAAAAAGAAAGTCAAAAGTAGACAGATGTTCACAAATGAAAGAAAACTATCAGACAAACAAGAGACCAAAACCACACAGGATTTTAAATGGGAAAGTTAAGAATTATTAACTAATAACAGGGGAGTATCAGGGTATTGGCTACTGAGGGTAAAGGGAGCACTTTACAGAGGTGGCAGATATATGGGGCAGGCACTAACTTAAGGCTAAGCGAAGTGCCCTAGGAGAAAACAAATTTGGGACACCCCACCCACTTCCCCTCTCACCACCAAGGATGAGAATCAGACTTTGTGGGAGAGCATGGGGCTGTCCCCACTGGAGAATGAAGTTTGCCCAGGTGACAGGTGGAGACTGTCCAACAGGAAACTGCCCCCGGGGGTGACAGCAACCCTTTCCGGGAAGCTGCCTGGAGGAAACGCTGCTGAACTTTCTGAAAAACCGGCTGGGGGACTGGTGGGACCGCGAAGCCCTCAAGGGGTGCTTTTGAACTCACTGGAAGCTGGGCGAGGTGCCAGCAGAACTCGCTAGAAAGCTGCACACAGGGGATGCCACTGCAAATCCTTGAGGGAGGCTGCAACTGGGTGTCCCGAACCCCGCGGGAGCAAGAAGGAAGCAGAGCACAGAGACACCAGCAGAGAAGCCCGTCCCCCTGCAGTGTGCCTCTACCACCCTCTGCTGGCAAAGCTGAGCATCGTGCCAGTTGCAAAAGAGACGTGTTGGCAAGATTCACCTCCAGTATCACAAGCAATGCAATGAAGTATGGGTTGGGAGAAGTGAGGCAATAAAGTAATAAGTGACACACTCATAACCTGGAACACAACTATTGAGGTAGTGTGCCCCTTTGGTCCTAGGCATTGCCCCCAAGGTCTCAGCCTTTCAAGTTTTCTCACTCTCTTTCTTCCCCCAGGTCCTCCCTTATGGCTACACCGGATGATGTTCATGAATGTCATGGAAGCTGAAAACAGTCCCGCTTGGGTCTCAGAAGCTGAGGGTATTAGACAGGAAGGGTCACTTAGCCAGGCTGACCTCATGTCCAGGTTTGCACCTGCTGTCCCAACCACTGTCCTGTTAGTGCTCCCTCCCACTCTCCCAAGTGTCCTGCTCAGGTGATAAATTACATGGTTCCCTGAAGGCAACGAGCCTGAGTCCAGTCACCTGACTTTACAGCTGAGGAACCTCCTACACTGATGTCGAAGAAGAGGCTCTGTGGGGACGTGGGGAGGACTGGACTTGGCTTTAATGTGCAACTTTGGCTTGTTGTTAAGCCTCTATCTAAAATGGTCCACCAAGAGGTAAAATGAGGTCATGTGTGCAGAGCATCAGGCATACATCGTGACCTGAGGGATGGGATGCGCCAACCTCTGCCATGTAGCTCTTCCATCTGCCCACCTCCCCAATCCCTATCTCATATTCCCCAGTCTGTCTTCCAGACAGAAACAACAGGGCACATTTATAACAGTGGAGCAAAATACCCCTTCAGAATAGACACTGCTAACAGAAAAGTTCCAGGGTGCAAATCTCAATGTTTGGAAAGGAGGATCAGAGCTGTAAACGCCCAGAGATTGCTAAGCAAGAAGAGGATATTGAGCACTCTCTCCAGTTCATGCCTCTCTCTCCTCAAAGTCCCTCTTCCTGATGGCTACCAGAGGCTTAGAGTAAGCAACCAGGGGCAAACGCCTCTCTCTGGGTAGGCCGGTCCAGCTCAGGTGCACCTATTCCATGGCAAAGAATATCCCACGATCTCCACCTGGTGGCCAAGCTGTAGAACACACTCCCTGGCCAACTGTTGATCAACCTGTTGAGCAGCTACCCTGCGGCCATTTACAAAAGAAACCCAGGCTGGGACCTTCTCTACAGGTGACCTGATGGTGGCTACTCCTGGAGGCTGACTGGAAGCACGTGTCTGTCTCAGGCCACACTTTGACATGGCACGAGAGACTTCTCTGCCACGCTTGCTGCCCTGGATCCAGAACAGTTACTCCAGGGTTTCTCAGCCTCAGTACTCTGAACATTTGGGGCTGGATATTTCTTTGTTGGGGATGGGGTGAGGCCATCCTGTGCATTGCATGATGTTTGGCAGCATCCCTGGCCTCTACTTACGAGATGCCTGTAACAACCCGCTTAGTTAGGGCAACCGAAAATGTCTCCAGATGTTGCCAAAGTCCTATGCAGGAGAGGCAAGACACAAAATCGCCCTCAGTTGAGAATCGCTAGGCTACTTAACCAGTCAAGCCTTCGGCACTTATAACGATAGAGACTGATTTTGGACTTGGGTTCCACACAGCCTTCTGCAAGCCATTGCAGTTTCCAGTGAGCTGCTTTCTTAGACGCCGGTTAGAACCTGTCATCAGTAGCTCATGGTTTAGGTTTTGAGGAAGGTCTCCTTTTTCTCTGCTTCCAGCATGCTAATTTTGTTTTTTTGAACAAGCTAATGGCATCTCAAGGAAAGGGACCATGTCTTTTCCTTTCCTTGGGCTGCTTTCAGAGACAAGCATGGTGCTTGGAACTTAGGTGCTCAGCGTGTAGGTGCTCCAAAGCGCCTGCAGGTTCACAAAGTCAGTCCCCTTCCACGGACAGCAGTGTCTCTCAAAATTATGACTGCCCTGCCTGGAAACCTCCTTGGCCTCTTTTCCTTGGAACCATAGCTAATGAAGAGATCCATCTCATCTCCACCTACATCTCCCGCTGGTGGGCAATCTAATTAGGTTCTTTCTACAATTAACTATTTGTAATTAAAGAGGAGCAAAGCCCATGTGTCATTCTTTAACTCCATCCGTTAAACAACAATGTCCAATTTTGAAATCCCTCTTCAGACAAGGAGAAGTGGTGCCTGTGTGGGCTAAGAATTCTCCAGATATGCTAACCTAAATTTAATTATGCAAGGAGAACAGAGGTTTCACTTCATTCTTCCTGGAAGTACTGTAATTAAAACTCAATTAGGGGTGGCACTGGCCAGCATCATTACTTGAGAGTCACCCTGTTAAGAGACAAACAGCTCAGTGTGCTCATGAAGACATCATCCTGAAGCCTTTGCAAGTAAAGGGGTCATCCAGATCATCCTCTGTCTTCCAGCATCTTCTAAAAGCACCATTTGTTTAACTGATTTCTCTTCATTTTTAACTGTTTAAAACTGTTCTAGCCAAGCTTCCAGGTCAAAAGACGAAACAGCCATTCAGATATCTTGTCTAATCCTAGTTCATCAAGTACTTATGATGGGATAGGTGCTTCACACACAGTGTCTTATTTGATCTTTACATTAACCATAGGAAGTAGGCATCATCCTTATGTACAGATAGAGGAATAAAGTCTCAAAGAAGTTAAAGAATATTCCATTGGCATCAGTGGAAAGCGGTGGTGCCAGGATTTAAATGGACAAGTCTGCTACTAGAGTCTGTACTCTTAAACATTGTGTTATATTGGCGTTTTGAAAAAGTTTTCCAAATATCTGATATTTGACATCAGAGAGAGACTTCCTCTGTCTGGTTTTGACTGTAAACCCAACACACACATACCAAATACAGGGGATCCTGAATTCTTGCACACATTGCGTTAGCAAGAAGGCTGATGAGCTGGAAGGCTTTGTGTGAGTCCAGTCAATGCACCACTGCCAGAGAAACACATTCGAGGCCCAGTCCACAACTTTAGTGGGGCTGTCTGCACAGATCACCCACACCAGCAGACAATCTGTATGGCTCCTTCTCAGGAGATCCACCAAGAGTGTCTGCCAATGAGTGAGGCATCTTACCTGGGGCCACCACTTGCAGTTGGCAAATTGTGTCCTTCTCAGGGGCACCTACCAAGGGGTGAGTGTACCTGAGTGTCAGCTTGCACTGCACCCCAGACAGATAAATGGCAACCCTTCTACTTTTCTTTTCTTTTTTTTTTTCCTTGAGATGGAGTCTCACTCTTGTTGCCCAGGCTGGAGTGCAATAGTGTGATCTTGACTGACTGCAACATCCGCCTCCCAGGCTCAAACGATTCTTCTGTCTCATCCTCCCAAATAGCTGGGATTACAGGCACCCACCACCACGCCCAGCTAGTTTTTGTATTTTTAGCAGAGACAGCATTTCACCATGTTGGCCAGGCTCGTCTCAACCTCCTGACCTCAGGTGATCCACCTACCTTGGCCTCCCAAAGTGCTGGGATTAAAGGCATGAGCCACTGTGCCTAGCCCCTCTTCTGCTTTTCAAAGGTGCCAGTGGGCTACCAGTGACTTGACCCTACTGGCTTTAGAGTGCTCAGGCTCACAGTCCACTGGACATGCTGCCTCTTGCTTTTACCACACAGAATACAGAGTAAATTAGAACCCTCTGAAGGCAAGCCTCTGGGTCCGTTCCAGAACAAGGGGCAACAAATATGAGGACCTGGAGGGAAGGGCCATATCCCTCCCTTTCCCCTTTCCTGAGGACCTAAGGCCCTCTTTACCTGTATCTGCTCTGTCCCATTACTTCATTTTTTTTTCCTCCCCTACCACCCTCTGGATGCCACTTCTCTACAGACAAACAGATTGTGCAACAGGAAACTCTCAAGGCATCAAGGTCCCAGAATGAGGACAGGAAGAGTTTGGTGTTGAGATCATTGCTTCTTCCAAAATAGAGAACCATGGTCTGACATTTCAGAAAGCTCCAGGTGCAGCTGAGCTGTCAGGGAAGGGTGGAGCATGAGGGGTGGCTCACTGAAGGAGTGACGGAACCGGCACCTGAGGCCAGCCTCAGCCTCTTCCATTTCATAATCCACTGGATGAGTCACTGCCCACAGTTGACCTCTGAGAGCCCAAAACAAAAGAGGAGTATGCTGGCACCCAGAGAGAGGGATACTCAGCTTCTTTGGACACCTGGTTGGTAACAGAGCTGAGAGCAGTGCCTGAGCTGACTGCTCCTCTCTATAGCCAACGGCATGGGCTCCTGCTCCTGCTCTAGCAAAGGGAATGGGATTTCTTTAGGATGAGCCTGGCTGGATTTCCTGCCAAGGCATCTACAGTGGCAATGGGGTTGAAAAGCTAGGAGGGGCCAGCCTGGGTGGTGTGGTTTGCTGTGCAGATGGAGCCACCCTGAGTTCAAGAAACCCAGCAGGATGAGGCCAGTGAGCACAGGCTCTGTGTTGGCCACATACTGGGTTGGAGGATAGCTGAATTGTTGGGTCATCCATCCATCATTCATTCATTCCTTCACTTAAAACTCACCTACTTCCAAAAGATATTTACGGCAGCTTAAAATACATCTAATATTGAAGGTTAAATGAAAGATAACATGACACAACCACTTTAGAAAACTGTCTGAAAGTTTCTAACAAATGTAAACACACACCTATCCTTTGGCTCAGCAGTTTCATCCCTAGGTCTTTACCCGAGAGAAATGAATCTATATATGCCCACAAAAGACTTCAAAATATTTGTAGCAGCTTTATTCATCATACCACCAAATTAGAGATGTCCTTGTGTCAGTCAAAGGAGAATGAATAAACAAACTATAGTACATTCATACGATACATTTCTATTCAGTAATTAAAGGGGACAAATTTCCAAATATGTACAACCACATGGATGAATCTTACAGAAATTATGCTGAGTGAAAGAAGCCAGATGCAAAAGTGTATGTTCAGTCATCCCTTGGCATCCTGGGGGAATTGGTTCCAGGATCCCAGTGGACACTAAACTCCATGAATGCTCAAGTCCCTTATATAAAATGGCATAGTATTTGCATATAACCTACGCACATCCTCCCGTGTGCTTTAAATCATCTCTAGATTATGTATAATACCTAAAACAATATAAATGCTATGCAAATAATTATGTATTTTTCTTTATATAGTTTTTATTGCTGTATTGTTATTTTTTATTGTTTTCTTTTTCAAATATTTTTGGTCCACAGTTGGTTGACTCCGTGAATGTGGAACCCATGGACAGAGAGGGTCGACTGTATTTATGAGTCCACTTATGTGATGGTCAAGAAGCAGCAAAAGGAATCGATGGAAACAGCATTCAAAATGGTGGCCACCTTAGCATGATGGGGAGCAGGAAGGGAGTGAGTGAGAGGAGACTGTGGGACTTTCTGGGAAGACGGAGATGTTGAATATCTTGATTTGGGTGGGAATCACACAGGAGTATACATTTGTCAAAACTCATCAAAATGTACACTTAAAATCTGTGCATTTCAGTCTCTATAGAATATACATAAAACAAAGCAGAACAAGTAGAAACAACAGCAAACACCTCTGTGATTTTCTTATAAAACAGGGAGGCAGTCTAGAGCCAGATGGGCTGGATTCGAACACCTTTCCAGCTCCTACCAGTCAACCGAAAAGTCAACCCAAGGGCTGGTTAATCCAAGTAACACCACCAAGCCTTTGTAGATAACTTCATGTTTTACAAACCCCATTCCAGCTCTTACCCCGTTACAGCTCTTACCAGTGCCCACAGTCACACCTAGTGGATGGTAAACTCTGTTTAAAAGAAATATTAACCATTCAGGAAATGGGGCCTTTACTTGGAGACCATAAATTAAGGGTCCCCAAGATGGGGCTTTAGGAAAGGGCTCATGAACCTCTTGAAAGTAGTTGCAGATTCACTGTGCATAATGTGCGTTTGTGTTGGGAGAGGGTGTATAGCTTTCAATCAGACTCTAATATGATTGCTCCAGGACTCCAGAATGAGATGATTCATACAAATGAACATCAAAGTTAAACCCCAAGGCTCCTGTTTTTCTTTTTCCTAGAAGTGAGTTCCAAACACCAGCTCACCCACAGGGGAGGGAATTACACAGTGCGTGGGTCCCAGGAGGTGGGAATCCCAGAAGCCACCTCAGGGTCTGCTCTCACAGGAGGGGATGAGTAAGTCGCAAACGTGGGTTTCTTGTGATTTAACAAAAAACAAGGGTGAGGATTGAGTTTTCATAGCTTTGTAAGGGAATGATGCCTATCTGAGTGGACTACTGGACCACAGACATAGCGGGCAGGTGGCAGGGCTGGGTCAGGGGAGATGGAGGTAAGAGAAATCCCTGAGCTTGCAGAGAAGCTGTGCTTCAGATGATCGGGGAGGGAGGAAAGGGACTTGGGAGGCAGGACAAACTATGGAGTGGGAACTCCCCACCCCCGCCACCACCACCATTTCCCCTTCTCTACCATCTCCTCCTTCCTCACTTCTTGGTTTCTTGCACCAGGAGAAAGCTCTTGGTGTCTCTTTTTGAGGCCCTAGCAGTTGTTTCTACTCAGAACATGAAGAATGGTGGCGGAGCCTGGCCTAGCCCCGTGGTGGGGTAAAGTTGACAAACGGGTTGTTCATGGGCAGCGGAGCAGGATGGAAGTCAGATTTAAAGTCTGGATCCACGGTGGTCCAGGGGACCTCAATAAAGGGTTTTTCCTTCAATGTGCCTCAACTCATTGCCTATAAAATGAGGGTAAAAATCTCTCCTTCACGTAGTGTGTTAAGGTCTAAACTATACGGGGCATGGCACGTAGCACTTAGTAGGGCTCTGCATACAGTAGGCACTACAGTAAATCTCCCACAGCTACTATGGACCCACTAGTGATTCTGATCATTTTACCTACTGTTGTCTGGGCAGTTAAGTGAATGTTACTTGGGTTTATGAATTCATTCAGCAAATAATCCTTGAGTTGCTACTAAGTGCTAGTGCTGTGCTGGGGCCCTGGGACACAGCAGAGAATAAGATGGACACACAGTCATGTCCTTCTGGGGTCCAGCCCTCTCTGAGCCACTGGTGTCTGCTGGGTCACAGCAGCCCCTGCTTCTGTGCCAAGGACTCCTCAGGCAGAGACTCTGGCTCTCCCCTTCCCTTCTCAGATTGATTGACATTTGAGGACTGGGAAGGGGTGGGACAGAGCTGGGGTGTGGGGAGGGCTGACAAGCATGGCAGATTCATGAGTCCTGGCTGAGAGTGCCTTTGACGAAGGTGCCAGAGGTAATAGCCTTGTTATCTGATTCCCAGTGATTCATTACTGCTGGCATTGACAGCTACCTTGGCGTCCTCCTTGGTCCTGCCTGGGGCTCAGAGCCACAGTACACCCTGAAGCCCAATGGGAAAAGCCACCACCTGCCTTTGGGCCAGGAAAGCAAGCACAGATTTAGGGGCTTCTGTGTGGGGAATTTTTCCGGGTCACAGCTCTGAGCCATGGCGATGATCTGGCCTGAGATGGAGCTGATGAAGTCCAACCAGAAGTTGGCAGCAGTGATGTCTGAGGAGCAGTTGGAGGGTTGGTGGGTGTCTGGGGGACCCTTTAGTCCCAGGTCACCCTTGCCACTCTTAAACAGCAGCAACAACAATGAGCATTAATATAATAAAGTGCATGACCCCTCAGCCAAAACTCTGCAAGCCAGAAGCATTTGAAAATTCAGAATTTTAGGGTTTTGATGAAAGTAAGATAGTATAAAAACAGAATGGTTCCTGACATCCCCAAGGGATCTGGAGCAGCAGCCCATAACCAAGCAAACAGGATGGATGAGTGTTCAAACCAAGCCAGAGAGATAAAGATGATAAATGGTTTCGCACCCACTTAGGAAAGGTTTTACCACCAAACAGGTTGGGCAAAAACATGATTTTCTGAGCCTTTTGCATCCATGATCATAAATAAGGGATTGTAGTAAACAAATAAGTCCAGTAACAGTTATAGCACTAATAATATTGTTTCAGCTCTACAATATTTTCTCAATCTTATTCAAGTGGGAATAAAAATACCTCTAGGAAACTGCATTTTTATATATCTATACATAACATGCAGTTTAAGTAAAAACAGCATTTTCTTAGACCCCAGCCCCTTATTGCCACCACCCATTTCCTCAGTGTGAGAATTCTGGAGCTGTCCCTCAGACATGGTTGCCCAGGGAAGGCCTGAGTGAGGAGATGCCTGGAAGGACTGTCAAAGTCCAGAGTCCTACTTTGCAGAGAAGTTGCCCCTGAGGGAGGCAAGGGCTATCTGCAGTCTTGGTGCAGCCCCTCTGGAGTGAAAGGTCAGGATCTGAGACTGGGAAAGAAGGTGCTGTCTCCCTTCTTTCTGCATGGCTGAGGGTTGCTCCTTCCTGGCTTTAAGCTTGGGGTGTGGGGGAGGGGCTACACAGACACAGAGTTAGGTGGAAGGGGCCTGAAGGGGGTCTCTTGGCTTTGGCTGGATGGGTAAACTCCATGTCCCTCCACCTAAGTCCTTTCCTTTATCCTTGAGCCATGGATATGGGAACTACGAGGGGAAGGCAGAGTCCATGCTGTGGCCAGAACCTCAAAGGACAGCCGGTGTCCTGGAGGCATCAATACTGACCTTAGGTCAGGGGAAGACACCAGGGGAGGCAGTTGGTGTCATAGGTGCATTTCAATCACTGGGGATGCAGTCCAGGGACTGACTTTTTAATTGAGTTACCAAAGCACATTTGCACACTGAAGTCCAGAACATGCGATCAAAGAGAAGAGCATCTCAGAGACACAGGGAGTGGAAAATGGCAGGCTCAGCCTCCTCAGCTCTGCACGGATTTTCTCTGTCATCACCAACCTTGGAAGATCAGCACTGCCTTAGCAAGGATTATGACTTCACAAGCAGACACTATGTTCACACAACTATTGCATTGTATCATTCATATGGCCCTCCCAATAAGGTGTCATTATCCCCAATTCATAGATGCACTCAGAGAGCAGTTAACCGGTGATGAAGCTGAGATTCAAACCTGGGTCTGCTGAGTCTGAAGTTCATACTCTGTGCTGGGGGGCTTGGCTACTGGACTTGCTACCTTCTGTTGCTGTTTGTAACACAGAAACCACAGGAGCAATGTTGAATGTTAACAGTGCTTATACTGTATCCAAGAGAACAAGGGATTTTAGGATACAACCAAAAACACCCTAGGAACCTGATCCTCCCCTAGCCTTCCCTCCTGTTTTGAAAAGTTGACCCAAGGGCTGGTTAATCCAAGTAACATCACCAAGCCTTTGTAGATAACTTCATGGTTTACAAAGCCCTTCTCCATACTGTGCCTCATTTTGATACTCTGAATGACAAGGCAAGATCTATAAGGAGGCCTTTATAGCTCTATTTTATGAATTTTGGAACAGAGGCTCACTGAGAAACACGCCTCCCACAGCTAGCAGGCAGACAGCAAGGACCCAGTGCCAGATTCCTTTATGATATGTGTGGTGCTCCAACAGTCCCCCCATTCTACTTCAAACTTTCTTCCAAGGTTTTCTGACATGGTCAGCCTCTATCCAATTCAGGGAACGTTTACCATTTTGGGTTCCAAGAACCTAAAGATTTATATTGCCGTAATTGGTTTATATTGTCATAAATAGCTCTGAGAATTAATTTCAGGAAGTTGACATCAAAGGACCCACCTAAGATGAGTGATATTTCCTGACTCCAAGGGACAAGGAAACACCCACTGGGGGATTGTGCCTTCATCAAACAAACTTCAATTCCAATCTTTTTTTTAAAAAAATCTTAATGGGAAAAAAATAGCTCATGTGAAGTCCAGAATCCGGGCGCTTTCCCATATGTTTATATCTGCTTACCAATTGGTGGATTCATTTATGGCCTTATTTATTAGCTTTTTTACTTCAATTGAACCTCCCTGCTGCAAAATATTAAGGGGCACACGTATTGACTTAAATACACGGAAAGGAATAGCTTCTGTGCATGTTCTCACTCGCCAAACGGAGGCAAGCCTCAGCTGGGGACAGGGTGCATTTTATAACCTACCAAAGAGTTAAGATCTGTTTGAAAAATACTGGCCTAGGAGTTCCCAATGTATATGCATACATTTTGACCTACCATTTTCATTTTTAGAAATTTTAGTCCCCTAAATAATGATTGTGTATTGAGAACTGTGTGCAAAGACACCCACTATAATAATAGATATAATCAGAAAAAAAGATAGCTACCTTAATGCCTGACAATTACTTAAATAAATGATTGTACATTTATGCAGTAATATAATAGATTTCCTTTAAAATTATAGATTTCCATATACCTAATGCTAAATGACGAGTTAATGGGTGCAGCACACCAACATGGCACATGTATACATATGTAACAAACATGCACATTGTGCACATGTACCCTAAAACTTAAAGTAAAATAATAATAAAATTTTTTTAAAAAAGAGTTCTACATGTACTAGAAATAGTAGTCCTTTGTAAGTGATATATTTAGAAACATTTTCTCCCAGTTGGACATTTGCTTTTTAACTTATCTTGTTTTCTTTATAATGAAAAATGTTAGATGCATAGATTGCAAAAATTTTCTGAAAAAAATTATAGATTTCCTTTAAAATATTTGATGATAGATATACTGAATGAATAGAATAGGTTAGGTACCAGTATTCTTTATTTTTCAGCAAATATTTGTTTCCAGGCATGACAGTGAACTAGACAGACATGGACTCTGTCTTCACATGGCTTTCAGTTGAAGAGGACACAGAAAATAAATGGAATTAGACAGAGTGATTGCATTCAGTGCTGGAAGAGGTGAAGAAAGAAGTGCTAGGGGAACAATGAAAGGGGGGGCCCAGGTCAGACTTGACCTGCACTTGCTGTTCAGGTTGAGGCAGAGCTTGCACAGCAGTGACTTCTTCATTGGGACATGAGGACATTCAAGAGCTCAGCAGAGGCAGGTGTGGGGCTGGGATGAAGGTAGGGAAGAGGCCTCAGGTGAAGGCAGCTGTGTGACCACAAGTCCCAGGAGGCTCTTGAAAAGTTTTATGCTAAAGAGTGGCCTGGTCAGGTTCACACTTTAGAAGGGTTCCTCTCTAGTGTGGAGAATGGACTGTGGGGGTTCATGCTAAAAAGCAAAAAGTCAGACACATTGAGGCAATTCAGAGACGATGGTAAACTAATGCAGAGGAGCTGGAAAGAAGTAGGTTGATCCAAGAGATATTTAGAGAGCATTGACTAGGGCTCATTGATTGGATATGGGTGGTAGGGAGAGGAAGGAGGTCGATCTTAAGTGCTAACCAGCTTTCTGGCTTGGCCACCAGGATTAAGAGTGATTCTCTCAGGAGACAGAGAACACAGGGAGGGAAACTTCGTTGGAGGAGGAGGAAGAGGTGTTGGGTTCCACTAGCGTTCATTCATTTAGAGTTCTCCATTGGGGACACTTAGGAGGCAGGTGGAGATGAAAGTTTGTAGCTCAGGAGAGAGATCAAAACTGGCAGTAGAGATTCAGGAGTGACTCATCAGCAACTGGGCACAAGAAAAGGCAAAACTGTACCGAAAGAAATTAAATCAGAGGTTGTGAGGGGCTGAGGGAAGGGGAAAGTGATTGCAAAGAAGCGCAAAGGAATTTTGGGATGGGATGGAACAGTTCTCTATCTTGATGATCACCATGCTTAGACACTGAATACATTTGTCAAAAATTATAAAGTTAAAATTGGTTGATTTATTATATATAAATTATACCTTAATTAAGCTGCTTTTTTTTTTCAAAACAAAGAAGAAAGAAAATCCAATGCCTATCATAATCTAGAGATTCAACTCCTAGGTTTATACTCAACATACAGGAGCACACATGTGCACCAAAACACATATTCACTGAAGTTCATAGCAGCCTTATTTATAATGGCCCCAACCTGGAAACAACCAAAATGTCCATCAATAGTAAAATGAATTGTGGCAGATCATACAATGTGTCATCACATATTCATCATTTTACTATTGAAAAAGCAAACTCTAGCTACATACAAGCTCCCAGATGAATCTCAGGCAGAATGTTGAGCTAAAGAAGCCATATGCAAAAGAGTACACATGATAAAGCTTCCATTTACGGGAACTTCAGATACAAGCAAAACTAATCTGCATGATGGAAATCAGACTAATGGCTACCTCTGCAGGGAGACATGACCAGGAAGGGCATGAGAGAGCTTTCTGGAGGCTGGAAATGTTAAATATGCAGGTCTAGGTGGCAATAATACAGGCGTACATATATGGAAAAGTTTCATAAGCTGGACACTTCAGATCTGTAAAATTTTATTGAATGTAAGTTTTACCTCAATAAGAAAATGATCTAAGACATATCTGTAAGATTAAGTCCGTATTCATTTCAATTCCTTGAATTTAGATTTGACAGACATATAGACAAGGTGAGTTGGGGTTTCTATCTGCTCTCTATGAAGACAAGGAAATTAGTAGCATATACAATGGCCATGCTGAGCCTCCTTATGAGTGAAGAGTTGTTGGAGAATTGTCTTGACAGTTTGGAAAATTACAATCTGTGCAATCACGTGTATTTCACATTGAATGTGCTAATTATAAGCATTTCTTATCTGTTCACCAGATCAGATTTCCCAGCCACTGCCACCAGGGCCCCTGGAGTCTCAAGAAGACTTAATTGCCATCTCCCAGTGTCCTTGACTGAGGACCTGTTTAAAAGTGCTTTAGCAAATGTTTGAGCTGCAGGAGGAGTGCCGAGCTGTTCATTTTGCAGTGCTCAGAGGGTGAGGACCCCTTGTGCTGCTGTCCTGTTACCCTGGTTCACTGGTGGATGTGCAAGCTGGCTGTAGCCAGAAGCCCTCATTACATTATGGTCTTCATGTTTAGGAAAAGCATTATTGAAAGCAGAAGATTGTGAGCCCCAGCTCCTCTAGAGCCTGGAAAGGAAGGGGAATTCAGAGTCACAGTCTCACTAAATTGAAGCTGGGGGCTAGGCCAAGCACATTTCCTGCATTATCTAATGTAATCCTCTCAGTGACATGGCAGATGGCACTCCAGACCAACATGGGAGGAGGCGACAGGGATGGGACTACTGGGCATCCATGTAGAAAAACATAACATCGAATCCTTTCCTCCTACACATATTCTGTACTTTGCAGTAAATCTCAGGTACACGGAGGATTTACAGATGAAAGGGAAGACTTCAAAACTGTTCAAAGAAAATATAGAAGAGTATCTTTCTGACTTTGAGTTTGAGATGATTTCTTAAACACAAGACAGAAAAAGCACTAACTATAATAAGGAAACATTAATAAACCAGACGACATTAAAATTAACTCTGTTCATCAAAAGACACCAAAAGAAAAGTGAAAGGCAGGCCATAGACCAGGAGAAAATGTACGCAACATCTGTAGCTGGTAGATTAGTATCCAGAATACATAAAGAACTCCTGCCAATGCATTAGAAAAAAGGACAGCCCAGCAGAAAATGAGCAAAAGCTGCAAATAGGCATTTCTCAGAAGAAGGAAGTAAAAAAATAACCCAGTGAGACACAATTGTAGTAAAAATGCTAAGTTCTGGGCAAGACATGGACTTCAATGTTAATCCATTTCTGCTGTTTCTGATGAATGTGTATTTGATGCAGTACAACTTGATGCTTTCCACCACCATGTGATGGAAATTTGTGACCTAGCACTTTGACTTCATTTATATACATGAGAGCAGGGGTTTGCAAACTGAGGCCTGTGGACTTTGTTTTTGCTAAATAAAGTTTTATTGGAAGTCAGCCACACTTACTTGTTAAGATATGGCTGCTCTTGTAACACACAACAGCAGAGTTGAGTAGTCTCAACAGACACCTTAAGGCTTCAAAACCTACAATATTTACTAGCTGATATTTTGCAAACAAAGTTTGCCAACCCTGATCTAGAGACAGTTTTAAGGTATCATTTTCTTTTTACCTATAACTTTCTAGAACCCATACCATTTTAACAGACTTTATTTTTAGAACAGTTTTAAACTCATAGGGAAATTGAGAAGACAGTAGAGAATTCCCATAGACTCCCTCACCCAGTTTTCTCTGTCATTGACCTTAGCATGGTACCCTTGTTACATATTGCTACATGATTAACTAAAGTCCATAGTTCATTCACATTTTCTTAGCTTTTATCTAAAGTCTTCTGCTCCAAGATCCCATCCATTTACTTGACATATTTCCTTAGGCTTCTCTTGGCTGTGAGAGTTTCTCAAACTTCCCCTGTTTCTGATGACCCTGACAGTTGAGGAGTACTGGTCAGGTATTTTGTAGAATGTCTCTCTGTGGAATCTATTTGATGTGTTTCTCATGATTAGACTGGGGTTATGGACTTTGGGGAGGAAGACCACTGAGGTAAAATGCCATTTTTATCATTATATGAAAGACATGTACTAACATGATTTATCACTGTTGATACTGACCTTGATCACCCAGCTGAGGTAGTATGTGTCAGATTTTGACACTGTAAAGTGACTCCCCTATATTCCTTGGAGGGAACAAATGCATCATGCACAGCCCAGCCCACACTTAGTGGGTAGGGATGTATGCTCTTCCTTGAGGCTGAAATATATATATTATATATATATGTTATATATAATATATGTTATATATAATATATGTTATATAATATATGTTATATATAATATATAATATATGTTATATATAATATATGTTATATATAATATATATTATATATAATATATAATATATATAATATATGTTATATATTACATTATATATAATATATGTTATATGTTATATGTTATATTATATATAATATATGTTATATGTTATATTATATATGTTATATTATATATAATATATATTATACATGTTATATATTTTATATGTTATATATTATATATGTTATATGTTATATATTATATATGTTATATGTTATATATTATATATGTTATATGTTATATATTATATGTTATATAATATGTGTTATATATGTCATATATAATATATGTTATATATTATATATGTTATATATATTATATATTATATATGTTATATATGTTATATATTATATATTATATATGTTATATATGTTATATATAATGTTATATATATATTATATATATATGTTGTGTGTATGTATATATATATATCAGAATAGTTTTACTGCCCTAAAAATTCCCTGGGCTTCACCTATTCACCACCACTTTCCAAGCCCCTGGCAACCACCAATCTTTTTACTGTGTTCTAGAGATATTTTTACACATGTATACCAAGAGACAAAAACAAGAATGTTCACAGAAGCAAAGAGCTAGGAACAACCCAAATGTCCACTGACAAGGGGATAGATAAATAAAATGAGATTTATTCCAACAATGAACTCTTATACAGCTGAGAACCTGACTCAAGCCCTGTTACATGCATGCAACAGTGACGAATCTTGGAAAAGTAATATTTAGTGAAAAATCTAGTCCCATAGACCATAGAATATCATTTTTTATGAAACTCAAATACAAGTAAAACTAAACAACATGTAATAAAACCAGTTTTTAAAAGGCAAAGAAGGCCAGGCATGGTGGCTCACAACTGTAATCTCAGCACTTTGGGAGGCCAAGGTGGGTAGATCGCTTGAGCCCGGGAGTTCAAGACCAGCCTGGGCAACATGGTGAAACCCCATCTCTACAAAAAAAAAAAAAAAAAAAATACGAAAATTAGCTGGAAATGTTGGTGTGTGGCTGTAGTCCCAGCTACCCCAGAGGCTGAGGCAGGAGGATCACCTGAGCCCAGGAGGTCAAGGCTGCAGTGAGCCATGATCTTGCCACTACACTCCAGCCTGAGTGACAGAGTGAGACCCTGTCTCAAAAAAACAAAGGCAAAGATATAAAATTTAGGATAGTGATTAATTTGGGCAGAGGCAAGGGAATGGGAGAGGGAAGACACGTATACACAGACGATCCACCCACCTTGGCCTCCCAAAGTGCTTGGATTACCGGTGTGAATCACCATGCCTGGCCTTCATTGCCTTTAAAAACTGCCTTTATTACATATTGTTTAGTTTTACTTGTATTGGAGTTTCATAAACATAGAATCACTGTTGTTCTAGTTCTTGAAAGTAGTTCCTAAGTATTTATGATTTGATTTTAAACGCATTCATTTGTAGGTATACATATATATCCACATACATAGATATCTCTTGTATGTGTTAAATATATTAGGTATTTTTAATTGTGATAATGCCTAATGTATGGGATTGTTGTGAGAATTAAATGAGATAATATATGCAACAATTGACAACAATTGCATTTATGAGTATTATCATCTCCTAAGAAATCATGGTTGGTCTCCAGAGACACAGATCCAATATTTAAAAAAAAGGAAAGAAATCACATTTGGCCACTTCAGCTCCATGTTTGGGTCACCTCCTGAACTGCGAGTTAGACTCGAGACTGGGCCTTTCTTGTAGGTCACCACCAATGAGGCAGTATTTGAGTCTTCTTCATCAGTGTCTCAAATTCCACCATTAGATTTATGAACTTGGGAAGCCAGAAGTGACTTTAGAGGTCATCCGCTATAACCTTGAGGAGGAGAAGCCCAGAGATGTTGAATGGTTTTCCTAAAACTACTCAATTCTACTCAGGGTTCTTCTAACTCTCAGTCCACAGCCATTTCCGCAGTGGTTTAGTGTGACAGGCCCAATATTATAGATGTGGAAGAACTGAAATGAGATGGAGAGAAGTGAGAGGAGAAATGGAGGTTGGAAAGACAGCCTTCTACAAGTTTAGGATTTCTGATGTACTGGCCCACTCAGCAAGAGGTGGGTGACATCAGGACTGCAGAACTCAGGACCTGCACACAGCCTGTGACCGGTGTAGTATCAAGAAGTGGCCATACGATGTCACCAGAAACCAGTATTTAGAAATTAGTCAGCGGGGGCTCCCAGCCTACTCTGGGCCTTTTGGTTCCTGTCAGCAGGGGCTCCCAGCCTATTCTCAGCCTTTTGGTTCCTGTCCAGTGGAAATGAAATTTTACTGAAATTCTGAGGTGCTTCTGAGCATGTGACTAACAAGAGAAGGAAAGTAATGAGCAAGTTCTCAAAATAGTTTCAGAAGAGACAGGTAGGCCTACCTGCTCAGAGGACACTCACTGCAAAATTTTCTTCTCAGCAAAAAAGAAAGGCTGCAGGACCTCTCTAGAGCAAAGAGCTCCTTTCCAAATGGGAATGAGATACTTTGTAATCTTTTTTTCTTCTTGCTAAGCCTTTAAAATCTGGTGTGCATTTTACACTGACAACACACTTCAATGCAGACCAGCCACATCTCAAGTGCTCAGCAGCCCCAGATAGTGAGGAGCCACCATCCTCGGGGGAGCAGACACAAAGCCACATCACATGGAGTCAGCTCTGAGAAGCAGTCTCCATACAGTACAAGGATATGAGGGTCCAGGAGCATCTGTTCTGAGTGGAAGGATGATTTGTCAGGCAGCGCTGAGGCAGCCTGGGCTCCCCCAGATTCTCTGCCACCTGCTAGATAATGCCTGAAATTCTACCATCTGCTCCTTTTAGGTCTCATATCCTTTAAACCCTAAATGGGACTTACCCTTCTCTCTCTTTTTTATTCACGGGGTAGATCTGAATTCATGGAGGGATGTAGGCTACGAGGTCTGTCCTTCATGGGAAAAGTCGCAGACCAAGAGGACAGAGGATCCGCTTCTTTGACCCATTGTAGACTTGCCTGATAGCTTCCCTGACTGCGCTTGGAGGGGTACTCAGCAGCCAAGGTCACCAGGCCTCCCAGCAAACTGGCTTTCCCGGGGCCAATGGTCCGACTCTCGGAGCCCTGGAGCCCTAATTCCTTCCACCACTCTGGACCCGGGTTAGCCTGCCCACACTGGGAGGGGGCCTCTCATCTACACAAGCTTGAGCGGTTTCTACTGGGCAGAAATTGGGATTGTCTCCACTTTGCCCCTGCAGGCTTAGGAAGGATTTCAGTTTGGTGGTTTCTACAGGCCTTGGACCCATTTTACTCTATGGACTTCTGATATAAACTCGGCCCCTTGTGCTATTGTGGGACCTGATGACATGCTAATATCTGGGAGAAATGATGAACATTTCAGCTCCCAGACCCCACACCAGTGCCAAAGAGCCTGCAGTGTGGAAGAGGCTGAATGTAGGGGGAGAGAGATTGGCAGCCTATAGAGGGGTAATTTTGGCAGCCCTTGGAGGGAGAGAAAGGCTCTCTACATCAGAATAGAAGCCTCACTTCCTAAACATCCTGTTGAGGTAAGAGTGTGTTCTTAAGAGAATTAACCAAAATTATTACACAAATTCTTGGGTTCCCACAGTCCATGGAAAAAACAGCAGCCAGCGTGGAACTACAGATACCTAATAAGGATTGGGAGTCATCTGAGCCCCCTGATGTTGAAAATCATCAAATAAAGCTGATTTATTTGATGCAGCTCAGGGCTGCACAGGACAGCTTGAGCCTGCCCGTTCTCCCTGTTAGAAGGCTCCTCTCGGGTGAGCACAGTGGCTCACACCTGTAATCCCAACACTTTGGGAGGCCGAGGTGGGCGGATCACCTGAGGTCAGGAGTTCAAGACCAGCCTGGCCAACTTGGTGAAACGCTGTCACTACTAAAAATACAAAAATTAGCCGAGCGTGTTGGTGTGCGCCTGCAATCCCAGCTACTCTGGAGGCTGAGGCAGGAGAATCACTTGAACCCGGAAGGCTGAGGCAAGTTGCAGTGAGCTGGGATTGCACCATTGCACTCCAGCCTGGGTGACAGAGAGAGACTCCATCTCAAAAAGAAAAAAAAAAAAAAAAAGAAGAAGAAGAAGGCTCCTCTCATCCTGCTCCAGCCTCTCCTTGCTTCTCTCCCTGGTCCCTCTCCATCTCCCCAGCTCCACTCTCCTTACTCCCTTCCCACCAACCAAAGGGACCAAAATGTTTTTTAAAAAATTTCAATTATTTATGAAATTCCTAGGAAAGGAAATGCTTTCTAGTGAAACACATCTTCATGAAAGCAAAAAGGCTGAGTCAGCAGTTGTTGCTAAAATCTTATCTTCACTATCAGGTGTGTCTAGCTGGGTGACTTACCCAATTTGGAAGCAAATCTTTCATGATGCAGCAAGAATCTTGGCTGGCGCTGACTAAAACAACAATAACAGCAGAACCAACTTGTTAGAAAGTTACCAAAGTGATGTGTGCATATGAATTCCCCACTTTTTCCTAAAAGTTCTCAGACATCAGCTCCCATTCATGTGTGTGGAGGGGACATGGTTGTTGACTGGCCCATTGTCCTGGGTTTATAACTGTATAATCTGGCATGGAAACCACACACCTGCAAGGTCGCCTGTGAAGTTGAGAAGGTTTCAGAGGGAGAAGAATCATATTTTTGAATTGCAGGATTTGCATGTAGATTTTTCTTTTTATCCAAAGAAACAGCAGGCAGATGACCAGGCAGAAAGGCCACTGGCCCAGAAGTCAGTCCCTGCCTGCCACTGACTGACAGTGTGAGCTTGCATATGCCACCTATCTCCCTGTGCTAGGACTTTCCCAACCAGAAAGCAGATGAGAAGCTGGACACGGTGACAATCAGGCATCTCACTGTAAAGAAGAAAGGAAAAGCAAAGCCTATATTTGGACAGGAGAGAGTGAAATGGCAAACTCCAAAATTCCTTTCAACTGTGCATGCCTATTTTGTATGTGTGTGTGTGTCTGTGTGTGTGTTGTCAGTGTCTGACCCTACAAACCTCTGATCAGAGTGCAACCATGAAGTCTCACTTGGCCTAAACGCAAAAAGCCAACACTGCCACTGTTGATAGCATTCTTATTTGAGTGCGTTTTAAAAAAATAATTACCGGCCGGGCGCGGTGGCTCACGCCTGTAATCCCAGCACTTTGGGAGGCCGAGGCGGGCGGATCACGAGGTCAGGAGATCGAGACCATCCTGGCTAACACGGTGAAACCCCGTCTCTACTAAAAATACAAAAAATTAGCCGGGCGTGGTAGCGGGCGCCTGTAGTCCCAGCTACTCGGGAGGCTGAGGCAGGAGAATGGCGTGAACCCGGGAGGCGGAGCTTGCAGTGAGCCCAGATCGCGCCACTGCACTCCAGCCTGGGCGACAGAGCGAGACTCCGTCTCAAAAAATAATAATAATAATAATAATTACCTGGGAAACCACCTGTTTCTGTACAATATTAAAAATATTTTACTTTCAAAATTAAGGTGTATTTGAGTTATTGTTGCCTAAGACAAACAAAACAAAGCATTTCATTTTTAAAGTTTTTTTTTTTTAAAGCTATGCTCTTCTCAAATGGGGAGGGCTGTGTCATCACGTAGAAGGAAAAGCTGAACTTTGAACCAAATTGGGAAAGACAACAAAAGGTAGCTGAAGGAGTTCGAGTTTGTTATTATTCTCTAAGTCATTAAAACACAAAATTAGGACAAGTTCAAGGATGAGGAGTGTCATTAAAATATCTAGGTGATTCTTTAAAACCCCTAAAAGGCCCAGAGGTTTCTGGGGTGGAAATTCCCAAAAGCCTCAATCATGAGTCACTGTAATTTGTTGCCCTCAAAGCCTCCACTAGTTTTGGCAGAACTCAGGGCCCCAAATCTGGAGTCCAGCAACAGTAGGGAAACTTTTTATGGGGAGAGGATGGTGGGAAGGGACGGGTGGTGGGGAGAAATTGCCTTATAAGGAAACTCTTAAGTCCTGGGGAAGGCCTGGTATTTCACCAAACTAAAAAATTGTTAAGGGAAGATCCTTGAACCCCTTACTCCTCCCATCAGGAATTCAGAGAAAGAAGAGAGTGAGGGATATGTTATTCCTCAACACAGACTTGTACTATATCCCTCTCTTTAAATGTGAAGGGGTAACCCACTTAAGGGAAACATAGCAATTTCCTAGCCAAGCTACGGAGCATAGAAGACACGGAACTCACAGAGGTCAGACAATGAGGGAACATGGCTGAAGCCACTGGACACACCACAGAGCCTGCCAGAGCCTCTGAGGCAGCCGGACCCAATGTGAGGAGCAACCACACCCTGGAAGCCCTGGGGGCAGGGAGGCACAGACGAACCTGTCCAAGCCCTCTTCCGAGCTTGATTGCCTGCTCTGCCATCAATCCTCTCTGCTCCCCCTCCAGCCTCTGATGACAGGGAGCTTACTCTTTATAGTCTTTCTTCACTCCACTCAGGACGGATGCTCCAGATAGTTCACAGTCAGGGTGGCAAAGGAGTCCCCAAGCCTCCTTTGGGTCCCCCAGTCGAACACTGCCTCTCAATGGCGTGGGCAAGCAGTGGGGGAGAAGGGGCGGAAACCCTGGGTGGGTCACAGGCTCAGGGCCTAAACAAATCCTGAAGTCGGTGGTACTGGTTCTTCAGCCCTTTGGCAGACCAGCAATGTGACAGTGTCCTTCTGAGAGTGCAGATAATAATGGGCTGGAAGTATCTTCACCCTGCCCCCAGCCAAGTGTGCATAAGAAAGGGGTCTGGGATTCCACATACAGATCAGAGCTGAACAACATGAGAGCGGGATGGGCTTTGAAACCCCTGTCTTGGTCATGCAGCTAGGGCTAGGTAAACTGAACTGGAAGAGCTGCTACCACCTAACCAGATCTTTCTACTTAGCTATTTGCCACTTTCCCTAAGTGCTTTACACACATGATGTCATTTAATTCTCACCACCATCCTATGCTGCAGGTATTATGACTCCCACTTTATAGGTGAAGGGCTGCAGTAACTTGCTTAAGGACTTCCAGCCAGGATTAAACCTGCTCTGCCTGCCGGGTGATGGGGACACGACCCAGCTCCTACCTTCCACATGGCCAGGCAGAGACGGGGCTCAGCGGCAGAATGGCAGAATGGGTGGGTGTTTCCAGGCTCCTCCTAGACAGGCAGTGCATATGGACTCAGTGCTGGGCTGTCTTGGAATGTGCTTCCTGGGACATAATTACCACCATCAGGATTATTATTAGCATTAGGCATTTACATGACACTTAATATTTTCAAAGCATTGTACTACCATTTAATTAGTTTTTCCTTGCAACATTCCTGTCGAGTCCACACTTGATAGCTGGGGAGACTGACGGGGAAGAGATAAATGCTAAAGGTTGCTGTCGAAGAGTGCATGGCAGCACAATCTCTTAGCTTCCATTCTTTCTGGTGACCCAGCTAATATTAATTGTCTCCCCTACTCCTGCAAATCCTGCACCTTCAATCCCCAGTTCTCCACTATCAAGGTGACTATGACTTCTAGGAGTTGAGGTGCAGGGATCTCTTCTTTGATGTATTTTGGCTCAAGGTCCAAACACCTTCCCCTCCTCCAAAAAAAAAAAAAAAAAAAAAAAAACAAGACAAAAGAAATATCAAGTTCCAGTTCACATTTATTCAGAACTAAGGGCACCCTCAGTCTCTTTCCAAACCTTTCCATTAAAGCCACCTATAAAATCTCAGGGTTGTAATTCTGAAACCTAAGGCATTTTCTGATAGGAAGGTTTTATCTAGCATTTGGCAAATCCTAATTGGGTCTGTTAAAATAAAGGAGTATCCCTTCAGAGTAGAGAAGGGAAACAAAATACAATAAAATAGAGGAGAGGGGCAGGTCAGCAGACTCTGCTGCTTGCTGGCAACAGGGGCTTGAGAGCTGGGCTGTGAAGAGGTGGCTTATCTCCTATCCTGAGAGCCCTGGCAGAGCATGAGAAGCTGCCAGTCCTGCCTAAGATGTTCTCGTTGCAAGGCCTACTTATTCTGCTCTTTAGATTAAAGAAGAAACCTCACGGAAGAAGAAGGGGGTGGGGGTCGCGAGGCAGCTAGGGTCCCGGAAGACTACGGGAGTAAGGAAAAGGAAGGAAACTGAAGTCTCAGGTGCTGCGCTGCAGGAACCACAGCCCGGGACAACCCGCTTCTCTCTGCACACCTGCACCCCCCTTACAGCCAGGTTCTGGCACCTCCTCTCTCTTCTCCAGGGAATTCCCTTCACCCGGGTGCGTTGGACCAACGGAAACCCCTCCAGTGCAGCACCAGCTGCAGGTTCGGGAATCAGAAGCGTTCCCTGCCGCCCTGCAGGTGAACTGGGGTCAAGGTGGAACCATGGGACTGGGGACTAGTGGAACTATGCCTCCTGGCGATGCTGGCCCTCAGTCACCTCCTTCTCTCTAGCAGGCTTCCCGGCCTTTCCTCCCTACCCCACCCCCACCCTCTTCCTTGCGAGCCAGGGGCCCAGTTCCAGGGCTTAGGGCAGGGTGCTCCATGCGAGGTGGTGACAGGAAGGCCAACAGGCTGCCGGAGTCCGGGAGTGGAGCGACCCGGAGAGGAGACTGCCTCAGCGCGGTTAGAAAACGCTGGGTCATCCTGGTTTTGTCACGGGCCTCGACTGCTCCCGGATCGCCACCACTTGCACCCTGACAGTTGAGGTGCGGCTCTGGGGAAGGCTGGGCCTTGTCCTCAAGGTGGGACCCGAGCTCCCTCACGTACCAGTCGGAGTCATTGCCTGGTGACCGTAGGCAAGTCTGAAAAAGTCTTGGCCTTGGTGGGTCACCCCGCCGCCGCGGAGACCGGCCATGAGCTTGGAGGCCCGGGACCCTGAGATGTCCACCCCAGGAGCTCAGGGCTGGGGGCCTGCCCGGGTCAGCATTTCTGGCCCCCTACCTCCACCTCCGGGGGCAGCCAACCACCATGCCGGAGTCGGATGCTCGAGCCCTTCCGGGGTCACCGAGCTTGGAAGCCAGTAGAAAGCAAGCCGACAACAATACCAACGAGGGGAGATGCGGCCTCCGGTGCGGCTCTCTGGCCAGCTCCTCTGGGTGCTGCAAACGGAAGATCCCTGTTGGGAGTAGGGGTCGGAGCCAGAGGCCCCACCTAAAGAGGCGCTCGCTCTGCGCGGACCCTCGGAGAGGGCGCAGGCAGAGTATTCCCCTGACCCACCCTGGCGGGGAACGCGGCCCCACTGGAGCGCCTGGGAGCGCTGAGACCTCGCGTGTGTTGCAGGGGGAAGGGCAGGGAAGGTTATAACTCCTGTCCCCACCTGGAGCCCGCAGGGCGACTTGGAGCGTCTCCTGAGGGAACTGGCCCCCATCTGGCTTCCTACGAGCTGGGGAAATATTCGGTGCTTCGTTTCCCGCTTGGTATGGGCATGCGCTTAGGGCGGGTTTAGCCTCTCCGACCTCAGTTTCCTCCTTTGTAAAAGGGAGAGTATGCTGGTTCATACCTTGATAGGCTCCCGGCATGCCCATTAGGAATACCCAAGCCAGCCCACCAGGTGAAGCCTTCAGAGCCAGGCAGCCCAGAGCTAGCACCTGATAGATCCTGAGCTGGCTACCATCGTTCCGTCGTCTTTTGAAGGTGGAGACCCCTAAAGAGAACCGCTTCCGCTCTCTACCTCCTCCCCCGACCCTGCACTCTCTATCTTTCTGTCTGTATCTCTCACATCTCTGTCTCTCATTCTATCCCCTTGGTAAATTGGAAATATCTTAGTGAAAGGTGAAAACAAAGTTTAACATAAATCCGCCTGTTGTTCAATTGAGTGCAACCACAGAAGCTGGTCTGCGCCGCGCGAGTCGGAGCCAGCGTTCTGCGCCCCAGAAGCTTCCCGTGTCGCGGCCAGTTCTCCGCCGCGCACTCGCCTCTGGCGTCTTTATCTTGCTTGCTCAAATGTGGGTTCCGTGGCGGGTCTGGGAGAGTCGAGTCCAGCGGCGGGATGGACGGAGAGTCTTGGCTGCCGCTCAGTCCGGCCGGGCATCTGTGTCCACGCGGCCACCCGGCTCAGCCCACAGCTCCCGCCCTGGGCTCTCCGCGGGCCCTGACGCACCGGCAGTGCTAGAGCAAGGCCTGGAGCTCCGCCGTCCTGGCTTAGTCAGATGGCAGCTGACCCCAGGGCCAGGACCCCGGCGGCCCTCACAAAGTCCAGAATTCCACGGGGTGGGTCTGAGGAGTTGGAAGGTGTCGGTGTCACAAGTGGGGAGTAGACAACCGGTGCCACCGTACCCCCGCCGGCCGCAAGTGGGACCTCGCTGCCCTAGCGGGAGCGGGCGCAAACTCTCGACCACACGGAGGGCCCGGGTGTCAGGGCGAGGCCCCAGCGGAACCCTCAGGTCTCGCTTGGTGTTCAGGAGGCTGCTCACGCGACAATGATGGGACCTCCAGTCCCTCGATTTTCCCGTCTCTTAATAGGAATTAAGAGACGGGACGCTCGCCCAGAATCCCGTGTGTGCGCGGCTTCTCAAGACCCTGAAATTCACCGCCTCCAGGCAGCACGCGGCCCCAGAACGATTCCGGGACTCCAAGAAGGACAGAGCAGAAACGTCCCATCTATCCCGAAAGCAGAGGGTCTCCAGTTCGATGTGGCAGGCCCGCTGCGGCCCCAAGGGCAGTTTCGCTTCTCAGGGAATGCGATGTGAGACCTCCACCCAGGTGCCTAGAAGGCAGCCGCTCTGGCCTTGCGCCGCCAGCCTGAAGCTAAGGACCGGGACAGCCGGCTACGTCTGGCGAGGACCGTTCCGGGGCTCCCCGAGGGGCGCGCCAAGCTTGGGGGCTGCCGCCCACGCTTGGAGCCCAGACCTTGCTGGACTGTAGCCTCCCTTGAGCCGCACGAACTCGGAACTCCAAGCAGAGGTTATAAGCGATCTCCGGATCAAAGTACTGTCCCCTTTCCCTGGCTTTCGAGTTTTATTCATTTCATGGAAAGGTCAAGCGTGGCTTGAGGTCTGAGCTACCCTGCACTGGTCTCGACGCCTGCCGTCGATGCTCGTCGGACACTGCCTGGCAGGGAGATTTGGGTTAGGAGCCACGTCTCCATCCCCACCCCAGGGCTCAGATGCGTCGTTGGCTCAGTCTTCCCTCTCCCTCTAGCCTCGGCCCTTCTTACGGGTCCTCTCTCTAACAGTGACCGCTGCCCGGGTGCTGTCTTCTCATCTAAGCCTCCCACATGTCTCTAAGCCCCTCCTTGTGTCCTCACTGGACCCACGACATGGGTGCTCTCCAGCAGTGTCCACACTGCGAAGTGAATGAAGTTTTACTGGTTTCATTTTTTAAAAAGGTTTAAGTTAATGGGCACTTATCAGGATAATTTGGACCATCCTAACCACGTCCAAATGAAATCCTAGACAATTGAGAAAACAATAATTGCAGCAGTTATACATTAAATATATATGAGATTAGGATATAAATGGCACATAAAAGTCCAGGATTTATTCAAGGCTAGAAATAGAAGGCAAGGCACAGGTGTCTACAGACACTGCTCAGATTCAGTATCAGTTTCAAGGTCAGAGTTGGGAGAGGACCAATCTCATCCAACGCCCTCAGTTTACGAATAAGAACACTGAGGCCCAGAGAGCAGCGGGGTTCCGCCCAGGGTCACACAGCGCGGGGCAGGTAGAGGGAGTAGGAACGTAGCCCTGACTACCAACGCGGCGCCCGTCCCTGTGTGGCTCGGGTATTTTCTGCTTTCGGAATCGCAGGGCAAACCCGCACCCCCCGCACCCCGGAGGGGCCTTTCCTCCAGCTTTAGCTGTCTTGAGGTGGGGAGATCCCGAGAAGGATCCCTTTGTGGGAATTCCGTTGTCTCTCCCGCCTCAGGGGTCAATTGCCAGGAAAGAGGCGGGACGTCCCCACCGCAAGCGCGGGGCTTCAGGCACAGATCTCCCCGCAGCCTCGAATACCACGAGGGCGCCACACAGACGCAGTTCTCACTGGCGCCGACAGGTGGCGCGTTCCCCACAGGGAAGCCGGCCTTCAGCCGCCCGCGAGCTCAGACTCGGCTCCCTGCCCCACCGCCGGCTTAGGGTCGCTCTGTGGAAAGAAAGGGGACTGGAAGCGGTGCGGCGGGGGAGCTCGGGCTTGGTGCCGAATGGTCTAAAATAAAATCCGAGAAACCCAGATTCCAGCCCTTCGGCTTAGAGCGGCCTCACGGTTCCACTGTTTAAGGGGCCGCTGCGCGCCGGGTGCAGAGGACAAGGCTCCGCCCGCTCCGCAGAGAGCACACCGGACCCACTGGGGTCACCCCTAGGGGGCGCGATGTCCCCCCCGCAAACCCTCCCACGCACCGGCTCTTCCATGCGCGTCCCTGCAGCCTCCTCGGCTGCCAGCCCCAGCCCCCATCCTTCCGCCTATTTTTTTTCTTTTATAAATGGGGGTGGGATGGAGAATAAGGGAAAAAGTGAGCTTTTTCAATTGCGGCGATAATTGTCCGCGAGATGGGTTTCTTAATCTGCTCATCCATTATTGACTGCTCCTCTAATATTTGGCTTTGCCGCTTTGATCGCCAGAAGATCACATACTTGACTCCTTTGCATAACAATTTTGGGGCGGGAGTCATCGGCGCGGGAGGGGAGGGACGTGTCTGGAATGGCTTTGTGGCCGGTATTCCACCCCTACCCCATCCCTACCCCCAGTCCCCCCGCAGGAAGTGAGCCCAGCCTTCCCTTGACCGAGCCCCCTACCCCTAACTACCATTCACGCTTGGACAGTTGTAGCGGGGGCGAAGAGGAGCTGCTAACCCCCTGGTGGGTGGGGGAGAGGTAGGAATCTTAGGAGCCCTAAGTGGGATCCGACAAGGGGAGGGATTGTGCTTCCCTCTCGCCCTCAGCCCCACTACATTCCCAGCCCCAAGAGATCACCTTCCCTCCTTCCTCCCACCTCCGACACCCACCGGGAAGGGGGTGAACCCTTCCTGGGGGTGAATGGAGTGGAGTTGGAAGCCTGGGGTAGGAGACCGTCATCCCCCGCGCTCTCATCTGGGACTTAGGCTGCAGAACAAAACTGGGACGCCCGCGGCTTCCGAGCGGGATTTGGCGAGCTCCGAGACCAGTGGTGGCCTCTGTGGGATCCCTACCTAGTCCCTTGCTCTCTTCGGGTCTCAGTTGCCTCATTTGTGGAGCGGGCTTTTGGTCTCTGCGCTCCCTAAGGTCCCTTTGATCTTGACCTTGGCACGTGTGGCCCACCCTCCCCTCAATCAGGGCTTAGAGCTGCTGAGGTGGGTCTTGGTGGGAAACAAAAAACCAGTTGCTATTTTAATCCGGGTTTAAACAACTGTCTCCTCTTCCCTGGCATAGTTCAATGGCGGGGGTGGAGGGGGTGGTTTGGAGGGAGAGAGAGGGTAAAAGGTGAGGTTTGGGGTCAGAGCCTAGGCTCGTTCCAACTTCACATATTTCACTTCCAAAACCTCGGTCACTCCCCAGCTCTCACACAAATTCACTCACTGACACGCACACATGGAGACTATTCACGTGGACACGCACACACACTTTCACACCGACACAGCAAAGCGCAACCACACGAGGATTAGAGAGACAAAACGAACGCAATTTTTGCGTGCACACTCGGGCACACACTTGAACTCACACACGCACCCACCCAGAGCCTCTGAGTCACGAACAAACACGCACGCGCGGGGCTACACACTCGTCCCCCTCCCAGCTTTCTGCTGGAGCGGGGGAACAGGGAAGATGGCCCGAGAAGGCCTTGGCATTGCAGTGACCCCCTCCCGCCCCCCGCATCCGATTCAATACGAGGAAGGAGGTGGGCGGGGTGGGGGAGACAGACGGGTTGTCGCCCCTCTCCCCCGCTCCCAGGCTCTTGAGGCTTTCCGTTCCCTTACCGCCCCACCTTCTGTACTAAACTTTTTCCTTCCACATCTTCCCGCCTGGGCCCTGCAGCGCCGACCTCTGCTGGAACCCGGAGCTTTTCTTGCACCTCCCCGGGAAGAGGGTCCCAAAGATGCACGCCCCTTGGGCAACAGGGAGGCGCGGCCTGGATCGGGCTCCGGGGCGGGCAGAGGCAGAAAACCTAGGCGCCGAGAGCCAGGTGCGCGAACTTTTGTCTCCTTTTCCAGGGTCAGTGGGAAAAGAGCCCCGGGACAACCACCCGCACCCCTACAGGAGTCAAAGGGAAGAGAAGGAAGACAGTTAATTCTGGGACAAGCAAAAAGAACGGTTTTGGAGTCACGGGGGCGTTCCTGCACAAAGGACTTGGATGTTGTGTTTTGTCTTCTTTTCTGGCGTTTTTCGTTCCCAGCTTTGAAGTCGGGTTCAGACCTCCTGGAGACCATGGACTGAGCGGAGGGGTGGGGGTAGCAGAACCCGGAAGCCGCGCTGGCCCCTCCTCAATCGCTCCCACACTCTCACATGCCCAAGGCCAGTCTGTGTGGACACCGAACGCGCCAAGCCGGATCCAGGCGAGAGCGGCCACTCGGACAGGTGGGGACCAGGGGTGGGAGAGGGTCCCCTAGGCCTGAGAACACCGACCTCGGGGAATCTTTTGGGGAGTGGGAGGGAGCCATATAGGGAGAAAAGCAAAATAAAAAATATAAGAAAATTCAGGCGTAGACATTGAATTAACTCCGGATTTTTTCTTTTTTTCGGAGAAAGGGAAAGGGGTTAAACCCAAATTCGGGTCTGGGTTCTGGGGTTTGGGTAGGATTCAGTGTAAGCATAAAAAGCGGGATGTCAGATTAAAGTGAAGAAAAATAAATAGGGAATTGTATGTAGTCCTCTTGCTTCCCGGAGCAGCGAAGTCTAAAATTCTCAGCTCCAGAGGCCTGTCTGGCTGTGCGATACAGTCCCAGCGAGGTTTGAAATTCCGAGGGGGGACAGTGAAGGCTCCTCTTCCCGTAATCCGAGCCAAGGGGCCCTGCGTCCGGCTCCCGGACATCCCCGCGCAGCCCGAAGGCCGCCTGCAAACCCGCGAGCAGCGACAGTTCGGGTGTTTGCATCCTGGCGCCCTCTGCGCCCGGCGCGGGCCTGTGGACAGACGGCGGGGCTCAGAGAGGAAACCAGGGCCCCAGGAGCGCTTTCTGAATCCTGGCCACCGGGTGCAATTTACAGAAATCATTGATATCTTTCCACCGTTTCCCGCGGGGAGTCAAGAGGAGAAAGGTCTCAGTTTGTCTGAGCTTGAGAGAGAGAGAGAGAGAGAGAGAGAGAGAGAGAGAGAGAGAAGCACTATTTCTAGAACAAAACGGTCCATGCTGTGAACTGCCTTAGATAAGAGGGAGAAAACTCTGGGGGAAGACCGGATGATGGGGACATAAATCCAAATACTGAAATCCACGAAGGTGACAACCCCCAACAGTGGGCTTTTTCTCGGGCTTTCTAGATACCTAGACATTTTTAGTCTTACTTCATATATACAGAAAAAAAGAAATCCTCCCTGTCCCTCACCCCCTTCAAGGAATGCTCTGGGTCCTCTACAAACAAAGCTGCTGCCCCAATTTCAGGAGTCAACGGAGCATTTTATTTAGTCAGCAGAGCATTTTATTTTCCATGGTTTGCCCCCCATGCACCCCCCACCCACCGGTTTTTTTCCTTTGCTGCCTCCCCTAGTCCCACTCCACTTTGGACAGAATTGCTTAGGATCCCTAACCAATACCCAAACGAATCCCCAGCACCCACCCACCCCCACATTATTATGGGCTCCAAATGAAGACCGAAACCGCGAGCACTAATTGAATTAGTCTATTGAAAAAGACTGTCAGGTACAATGACGTGACTCGAGGCCCCACATTTCCCAAGGTCCATAGGCTTTGGGGACCTGCGATGTATAGTCTGACCTTCTAGCTCATAATAACGCGGCACTTGTAGCAGAAATCTCCTCGCATTCACTCCCAACAAAACCGCTGGTCATCCAGTCCCCGTAGGAAGGCTGCACGCTATTGTGTTGCGACAACTCATTCATGTCCCGCACCACGAGGCCCCACCGCCATCTGATCTACACTCGAAATGCGATTACCACCCTGTGCATGCAACATGCTCCTACTCCCAGCCCATGGCACACACCCCTCGCCAGGCTGCAAGAATTTCTTTCGTAATTCTCCTTCTGGTCCTCATCCTCGAAAGAGAGGTGGAAACATGCAGGACCCTGGCATTTGTCTTCGCCTACACAAAATCCAAAATTCTATGGACACACAGGCTGGTCTTCTTTTCTGAACAGCATACACCAAAACCCTCAGCAAATACATTTCTTCATGCCTGACTAGTGGGGCTGACTTGTGGGGTGTACACATTAACATTCACATACATACAGGGGCCTCCTGCCACACACAACTATACACACACACACACAATACTTTTATAGACTAATTTTCTCTCTGGGTGGCTGTCACATACCAAGCAAATAAACACAAATATACACTCTGTTCCCCACAGCCACGGGCCACTCTTCAAGACCGCTGAGCGTTTTTCCCAAAATTAGAAAAGAAAGAAAGGTAAAATTTCTCAGCCTTCACTCTGATGAACACATGCCAGTCTTCCGACTATATGATCCCCAAACTCCCCTAGCTAGCAGCTCCCCAAACAAGTATGCACCATTCTCCTCCGTTTGGCCAGGCGCCTTTTGCTCACTGGGAGCCCCTGCCTATCCTCAGAAAATGCAGGACGTCCAAGGACTGGAGAAGGGAAGGACGGTTGGGGTCTCTCTCTGTCCTATTCACCCAACTCCCCATCACTGAAGGCCTCGTTGGGACCTCCTTCCTTCAAGTGAAAAAATGTAGCACCCCTCCCCCAACTTTGGCATTTGAGACAAAACAGAATCTTTATCTTTCTTGTCGTTCTCCACTTTTATCTGGGCTATCCCCAAGAAAAGGGTACTTGGGGACAATCAACTTATTGCAGAGACGCAGCCCAGTCCATGGCCTTCTGTGGGCCTCTAGCTCAGGTGACTGCATAGCTCAGAACTACAAGGCCATAGAAATACGCACTGGGTACCCCCACACTTCCCTACCTTCAGCCCAAGAGCAGATGGCATTTGGAGAAAGGGGCTCTATTCCATTTGAGTCAGGCTTCCCCACCTGCTACCTGCAGGCCCACCTCTCTGCCACCCCGGCCTGGGCATCTATCAAGTTGAAAGTAATTCCTTAGCTCCCAAAGGCAGAAACGAGTACCCCCAAAAGGACCGCCACACAAATATACCCACTTGTGCATATACAATCCTTTACACACACCCTAACCCTTTACCCACATACTTGTACACACAACTCACCCTGCCCGTAGTTCCTCACTCACACGCCCAATCCTGGGCTCACTCAGAGTCCTGTGAAACCCTCACCCATCCCTCTCGGCCAACATTTGTTCACTCAGCCCTCACACACTTCACTCGCATGCTTGACAAGACGCCAATGCGCTCACACGGAGTTCCCAATAGCATGTTCATTTGCAGGAGGGAGAAGAGGGCGTAGGGTCTGGGTGGAGGTCGTGGAGCGCAGAGCGGCGCGGGGTAGCGAGCGTCCGGCCCAGGCCGGGCCTCGGGGAGGTGGGGGGACGAGCCAGCGCGCAGAGTGCCGCCTAATCCAGCTCGAGCTCGTGGGCCGCGGGTGCATTTATCATCCCATTACTGTAACAAATCCGGGCTCCACTACATGAAAGGTAAAATGAATTACCGACGTTAAGCCGTCAATAAAGTCATTTCTGTAAATGGTGTCTCCAAAGGGCCGCCGCATTATTCAGCTGGCTTTATCAGCTGGCTGGAAATTACGTGGAGGAGCCGGGCCGCGCGGCGCGCGGGGCCGCTCACTTTGATTAAGCGTCTTGCCAGCGCGATGTGACAGAGCTTTTGACCAGGGTTTTATTCACAGGCCTGTGATGAACGCCAAGCTGATCAGGCGGAATGAAGAGTAATTAAAACCTATAAATTATCTTCCGCAGCCCTTCTCGAGGCGTCTCCTGCAGGCGAGATAAGGCGTCGAGACCCTATTTACCGCGCTGAAAGGGACCGCGGCGCACAAAAGCTACGCAGCTAAATAGGATATTGATAGTGTCCTAATTAGAATTTAATTAAGTACCCACGCTTGCTTGCGGGATAAAGATTTCAATTTTGCGAACTTAAATATAAATAAAATCCCACCCCCCTTTCGGGGAGAAGGGGTGGGGGCGCCTGGAGATTTCGGGGAGCCCTTGGGTGTGCGACTGAAGAGGACTCGGGAGACTCCAAGGTGGGGTTGGAGGCGGCTTGGGAAGGTAGAGAAGACTGCAGTGCAGCGTTAGGGAGAGAGGTTTTCTCCCCTAGGCTGCAGCGCAAGTCTAGCCGGGAACTCAGCCCCGGAAATCGGGGGACCCTCGCCTGCTCCCAAGATGCGGTGAGCAATACAAATTCCTGCTCTCCACCAGCCCTTTTGAGAAACTTCAGCTACTGTGGTGGTGGTTCGGCTTGTTGTGGGTTTAGTTGAATGTTCCTCCTAGCCTAACCCCCTGTGACTTTTCTGGAAAACTGGAGGTAGGGGGATTCTTTCGCATGTCACAAATAGACAATATTTCCAAAGAGAACCTTTCTCTACTGTCCCAGTTGCGGAGGGCGTTCTGGGCGAGGAGGTCCGCTGGAGCTCTAAGATGACACCTCCGAAGGCCTCGTTTGCTGACGCCTTTCTCGGCCACCGCAGGCTTCAGCATAGTCGGATACTGGTCCTCCAAAACGAATCCGGAGACAAGTCCCGCAGGTGCCTAGAGCTTCAGTCCACACGCCACCCCCGTCCCTCACATTCCCGGTTATGAGAAAATTTTGGGGGTGCCTCGACCAGGAAATAGCGAAAAAGAGATCCGCAGACGGGAGAATTATAGCAGCTGGAGGAACGGCATTCCCCTCAAACTAGGGAAGAACGCACAGAGCTGGAGCCGGAGGCACCCAGGGAGTTGGGAGCAATCCCAGGAAATTCAGTCACCCGGCAATTGAGGGAAACTCCCTGTTCACAACTTCAGCTGGCCAGGGCAAATACTTGGGGTGCAGCGCTTTTATTTATTTGATTTTACTTTGCAGGGAAATCTAACACAGAGGTTACCCTAAACTCTAAAAGCTAGGGCCTAGCGCGCATCCGCGTTCTGACTCGCCGGCCCCGGGGCCCTCCTGAGATTAATCTGTGTTGCCCGGACTCCCACTGCCAGGGAAGGTCCAGGCGACTGGCTCTGGGGCTATTCCTAGCCCTCTGGGCTTGGCTCTATGGCGCCAGGGCAGCTCCAGGGTGTTGTCGAAAGTCTGGACCGGGAAGGGCATGGGTGCGGATTCCCCACAAAGGGAAAGCAATGCAGCGGGCCGGCAGGAGACGTACAAACGTAAACGTGCGACGCTAGCTAGGCGCAGCGGGCCTTTCAGATTTTGCTATTTGTGAAAAACAAATTGCGCCTCTGAAAGTAACTAACTCTAGGTCTATTTCACATCACCGACCTCCCTGTCTCACTCCCCCTCCCTCCACTACACACACCCAAACCCACACCCACCCACAAACACACAAACGGGCAGTGACAACAACCACCCATCCTTCAATAACAGCAACCAGAGACAGAGGAGAAAATAAAAAGCTGAGTTTCTTAGGCGAGGGGGTGCAAAACAGCCAGGCTCCTGCCTACTGCCCCTGCTCCCGGAGCTCACAGACCCATAATCCTGCATTTCTCTAACAAGTTGTTTATGGAGTTGCTTCTCCATTTGCCTACATCCCAAAATTCACCCCTCCCGGGTTTCTTCTGCCCCCTCCTCGATCCCGTCCTGAAGGAGGGGGAGGGACGCGGGTGCGGGTGCGGGCGCGGGTGGGGGAGGGCGGACCCGACGCACAGGGCCAGCGCCGCGGCGCCCCCTCTCCGCCAGCGGCTGACGCCCCCGGATTATTTATCCGCAAAGTCCCGCGCGCGCCCATTGGGCCGAGGCCCGAGTGTCAGCGCGAGTCCCGGCTCGCCATTGGCTCCGCACACGTGCGGCCCTGACTCACGTGCTTCCGGTTTGAAGGCAAAAAGTGTGCCTGGGTGATTTTTTTTTTAAGCGAGAGAGTTTGTGCAAAGATCCGAGCTGTCAGAGATTTGAAAAAAAAAAAAAAAAAACCCAGGCCGGCGCTGGCGGAGACGCGCTCTCCCTGCAAAAAAAGCAAAGGCGATTAAAGGCGCTGCCAGCCTCACGCTCTGGGCACAGCTGAGCGTGACACTCGGGGAAGTCAAACCCCTCACTACTGCCTAGGAAGATGGCTAGACTTTAAATACTATTTTTTTCCCTTTAAGAAAAAAATTATTGGAGCTTTTTTCTTTTTTTCTTGCTTTCTTTTTCCTTTTTTCTTTTTTTCCTTCATTTTTTTGGCCGTGGCTTACTCCCCATTTAAATCAAATCATTGAATCTGGTTGCAGAAAGAAAAAAGAAATAGCCAAGTGTCTCCATATCTGGATGTCTACAAATTAGAGAGGGAGAGACAGCGAGATCTATCTGCTAGATAAGAACGAGCGATCCAGGCCAGACGCCTGAGCTTTTTTCCTGCACCCGCCCCGTGCCTTCGCTGGGGCTTCGCCTGCCTCCTTCCTCCGCGCACCCCCACGGGCCGCTGGCAAAGTGGGGTGGGGAGCGAGGCGGTGGGGGCGGGGGCCGGCGCGGCGGCCGGGGCGGCGGGGCGGCCGAGCATGGAAGAACAGCAGCCGGAACCTAAAAGTCAGCGCGACTCGGCCCTCGGCGCGGCGGCGGCGGCGACTCCGGGCGGCCTCAGCCTGAGCCTCAGTCCGGGCGCCAGCGGCAGCAGCGGCAGCGGCAGCGATGGAGACAGCGTGCCGGTGTCCCCGCAGCCTGCGCCCCCCTCGCCGCCCGCGGCGCCTTGCCTGCCGCCCCTGGCCCACCACCCGCACCTCCCCCCACATCCCCCGCCCCCGCCGCCTCAGCATCTCGCGGCGCCTGCTCACCAGCCGCAGCCAGCGGCCCAGCTGCACCGCACCACCAACTTTTTCATCGACAACATCCTGAGGCCGGACTTCGGCTGCAAAAAGGAGCAGCCGCCACCGCAGCTTCTGGTGGCTGCGGCGGCCAGAGGAGGCGCAGGAGGAGGAGGCCGGGTCGAGCGTGACAGAGGCCAGACTGCCGCAGGTAGAGACCCTGTCCACCCGTTGGGCACCCGGGCGCCAGGCGCTGCCTCGCTCCTGTGCGCCCCGGACGCGAACTGTGGCCCACCCGACGGCTCCCAGCCAGCCGCCGCCGGCGCGGGCGCGTCTAAAGCTGGGAACCCGGCTGCGGCGGCGGCGGCGGCGGCGGCAGCGGCCGCGGCGGCAGTGGCAGCGGCGGCGGCGGCCGCAGCAGCCAAGCCCTCGGACAGCGGTGGCGGCGGCAGTGGAGGCGGCGCGGGGAGCCCCGGAGCGCAGGGCACCAAATACCCGGAGCACGGCAACCCGGCTATCCTACTTATGGGCTCAGCCAACGGCGGGCCCGTGGTCAAAACTGACTCGCAGCAGCCTCTCGTATGGCCCGCCTGGGTGTACTGCACACGTTATTCGGATCGTCCATCCTCCGGTGAGTACCCAACTCCGGGCTGCGCCATGCCTTCTGGCCCCGCGGACCGCCCCAGAACGCCAAGCTGCGGCGCTAGGGAGAGCAAACCCGGCCTCGGGTACTCCAGTCTCTCACGCCTGCTTCCTCACCCCAGTTCCAGTCACAACCGAATGTTCATCCAGCTATGCGATCCTGGCCTCTGCGGCCACCACCCGAGAAGCTACAGCTCATGGCACAGGAGGCTCGGGTCTCGATTCTTTGATTTTGAACTCTGAATCCCTGGGGCCTTCTTTGTCTCTTATCTTTATTATTCTTAGGAAAAGTACATAGTCAGTGATTTTCTTTCCAGGGTGTTTAGATATGGCAGGAAGGTGGGCCTAGTGATGTGTGTCTGAAATCCCACCGGCCTGATCGTCCGAAGGCCAGATTTGACCAGAGAAGGCCTTGTTCAGAAAAATTATATTCACTGTGTGTCCTTACAAACACAAACACCATCTCGATATTTTCTGCGGAGAGACCGTTTACATTGATAAACATGGGAAACACAGGATGACAGGGAGGAAAGCGTCTGAAAGCCGTCCCTCTCCCCCGGCTGGGTAGCGAAAAGAGTCTGACCCGGGTGGGTAGAAACCAGGGAAAGGCAGTTGCCAAAAAGGTGGGTGCTGGCAGCCCCTGGTTTTCTGGAGCTGAAAAACAGTGGGAGAGGAGAGAAAACAGGTCAGGCTCAGGCCAGGAAGCGTGGCCAAGGGCATGAGAGCCAGTTTCCTCCGTAGCTTCTCCGCGGAACGGCTCCCACATCCTCCCCGCGCGGCGCTTTCCTTTTTTCACCCGCACATCCAGCAGATTTCTGGCATCCGTAGGCCTGTTTTTCTCGGCTTTCCTTCCATCACTTTTCCGTGTGCCCCTCGCGCTTGGCGAACCGGAGGAGGAGACCTGAGCTGGGCTCCGGGAGAGAAGGCCAAGGCCTGCCCGACGCCCCGGCCCGCAGTGTCTGGGAGAGCGGCAGAAGCTTTGGCCCAAGATCAGCACTCCAGGCACCCGGTCCTGCAGGGGGCCGGGAACAACGTAGCCACGCGCCGCTTTCCTCTGGCTGGTCTCTCGCCGCCCCACAGCTGCCGGCCGGGCGCGGATCGATGCGCACTATCAGCTCCCGCCATCTCGTGCCCCGTTATTGACACGTCGGGCTCCCTGAACCTCCGAAAAGCTGCTTTGATTGACTCGCCTGATGGATAGAGTGATTGAGCTGTCAGGCTGCACGGCTCGGGCTGGCCGGGAGACTACGATTTTATTACAAGAGTCCGTGCCTCTGCACACACATACAACAACACTTCAACATGTCCCGGATGCAGAACGCGCAGTGGGGCCTTTTTGGGGCTGTGTGCATTTCCTGGGCTATTTCTCCCCGCTCAGCTAATTACGAATCAAAACCCCAGTTCTGCTCTGGAGAGGGCCTTGGCTTTGTTCTTGGCCACTTTCCTTCTTATGGGCCTAGGTAGGTAGGGGACCAGCTCCTTCTCCTGCTTGGGCAGTTGGGGGAGGAGGGGATGAGCCTCGACCCAGATCTGAGTCGCTGCAGTATGCTAGGCCTGGACTCTTTGTCATAGGACAGCTGGTTACCCCAGCCTCCTGCCTGCCCCAGGAGTAGGCTGCCCAGCCTTCCTCTCCGTAGCTAGGTTTGGAGATGCCGGCAAAGATCCTTGTTTCCAGACAGTTTTAGAGATGAACAGGCCTGACGGGGACTTAACTTGGTTCAGCAAGCTACCATATCCAAGGCAGGACCCAGCAAGTAAATGCCAGAAGACTTGGGTGTGGAAGCAGGTGGGCAGAGGTGCAGGCTTTTGAGGCACACACCAACAGTTCAATCCTCTCCTGGTTTTCCCGCTTTCCCTCCTTCCTTTCTCAGTGGGCCCTCCTCCCAGACTAGTATTTGAGGGGAACTTCACCTTCCTAAGGAGGTTTCCTGTGGCCCCTTCCCATTCCTATCTGGTGGTCAAAACACTTTTTTTTTTTTTTTCTGGATTGTCCCTGTCTCCCTCCCTCTCCTTTTTGCTCATAGGTGGGGGAAGGGGCTGCAGTCTCCTTGCAAATGTCATCAGTAGGCAGAGAAAGCCAATCCGGCTTGTTTTTGTTATTCAGGAGTTTTTAATCCTGAAATTGCATCAGTTGAAAGGGGAGATAAGGAAGACCCAGATAAGAGAGACCCTGCCCCACGCAGCCGGTTAGAGGAATGTGGAAGGCCCTCCCTTTCTTATTGGCACCATCCAAGGGGCAAGGCTGAAAACCCAGGGCCAGGGTCATGAGGATGGATCAGGGCCTTTTCTCCTTCAGAGAAGGGGTGGTCCCTGCATCCCTGAGACCCTAGAAAAGGCTTCCTTTAGGCCAAAGAGAAAGAAGGCGAGGAGGTGTGTGTGGGAGGGTGGGGTGCGGGGAGGGGGGCAGACACCAAATACTTTGGAGCTAAGCAGCCCTCTCCCAGCCGGCTCACTATCCCGTTGTTTTCTGAGGTCAATAGCTACAAGCAGATGGGGTCTTATTGTAGTTTCTCCTGTAGGTATGATTCTTGAGGAGAGGAAGATTTGTTTGCAGGCTGGCGACTCCCCCAGGGCCTGCCCTCACTGCCCCAGTCCTATCTATTCTGGGGCTGTGAGGACAGCAGGCCCCTGACCCCCAACTCTGGGCTGGGCCACATGAGCTCCAAATATCTCCTCATCTTGGATTCCTGCCTTCTTGGCTTGGAAATGTTGTGATTTCGGTCTGTCCCTGACTGTCCTGTGAGAATTGGGGTGTGGGGTGCACCTACAACCTCAACCAGCTTTCCTTCACTGCTCCTTTGCCCTCCCAAAGGGAACCCGGAGACCCCAGTGGTCTGGTGAGGAGCACTTCGATCGAGGCTGGCGGGAGGGAGCCAGGGGTTCAGCAGGGCCTCCGAGATCGCCCCGGAAGCGCGGGGCTCGCGGCCCAGCTCGGCAATGCAATTCTCACGGCTTCCTTTGCCCTCTCCCCCCTCCCTTCTGCCCTCGGTCCCCACCCCCACCCCCACCCCGGCCCTCTCCGCCGCTGCAGGTCCGCGCACCAGGAAGCTGAAGAAGAAGAAGAACGAGAAGGAGGACAAGCGGCCGCGGACGGCGTTCACGGCCGAGCAGCTGCAGAGACTCAAGGCGGAGTTCCAGGCAAACCGCTACATCACGGAGCAGCGGCGGCAGACCCTGGCCCAGGAACTCAGCCTCAACGAGTCCCAGATCAAGATCTGGTTCCAGAACAAGCGCGCCAAGATCAAGAAAGCCACAGGCATTAAGAACGGCTTGGCGCTGCACCTCATGGCCCAGGGACTGTACAACCACTCCACCACCACGGTCCAGGACAAAGACGAGAGCGAGTAGCCGCCACAGGCCGGGGCCGCGCGGTCAGGCCGCCGCGCCCGCGCCCCCTCCCGGCACCGCCGCCGTCGCCTCCCGGCCCCTCGCTGGGGGAGAAAGCATCTGCTCAAAGGAGGGAGGGAGCGAAGGGAAAAGAGCGAGAGAGACAGAAAGACAGCCTCAGAATGGACAATGACGTTGAAACGCAGCATTTTTGAAAAGGGAGAAAGACTCGGACAGGTGCTATCGAAAAATAAGATCTATTCTCTATTCACAGTATAAGGGACGAAACTGCGAACTCCTTAAAGCTCTATCTAGCCAAACCGCTTACGACCTTGTATATATTTAATTTCAGGTAAGGAAAACACATACGTGTAGCGATCTCTATTTGCTGGACATTTTTATTAATCTCCTTTATTATTATTGTTATAATTATTATAATTATTATAATTATTTTATCCCCTCCCCCACCGCCTCGCTGCCCCCAGCCCAGTTTCGTTTTCGTTGCCTTTTTCATTTGAATGTCATTGCTTCTCCGGTGCCTCCCGACCCGCATCGCTGGCCCTGGTTTCTCTGGGACTTTTCTTTGTGTGCGAGAGTGTGTTTCCTTTCGTGTCTGCCCACCTCTTCTCCCCCACCTCCCGGGCCCCTTCTGTCGGTCTGTCTGTTCTGCCCCCCTTTCGTTTTCCGGAGACTTGTTGAGAAATACGACCCCACAGACTGCGAGACTGAACCGCCGCTACAAGCCAAAGATTTTATTATGTTCAGAAACCTGTAGTCTGAAATAAAGTGTACACTGTGCTCACGAGCGCTGGCGGCCCTCCTCTTTGCGGGCTCGGGAAGGGCGTGGGTCCGGGCACACAGCGCCCCAGCGCCCCTGCGCACGCCGGGCGGGGAGCCGGCCGGGCCTTGCGATCACCGCACAACGAATGCAGGGCGAAGGGGAAGCGCGACCCGGATTTGGGTTTAGCCTGGGTCTGAAGGGTCTGGCGGGACACGCCTCGTCTCCGATTGCGTTCAAGGGAACTCAAAGGCCGACAACCACAGTCCTGGCTTCGGAAACGCTGCCTGGGCTGCGGGGCAGCTCCCCGCACCGGTCCAGGCCGAGCCCAGTGGCGGCCTCCTCCTGTACAAACTGCTTTTCACTCCAACCTGCACTTTTCTTTTTCTTTCTTTCTTTTATTTCCCCTGGTGCAGGTTTTGCTGCAGATTTTTTTTATCCAGAGATAGAAGGGGGCCTGCCTTCCTCCCTCCCCGACAGCCCGCTTGGGCGAAGGGCACTTTGGCCTGGCCTCTTGGCCGCCTGGACTCACTGCACTTCCTTTGGGGGAGGGCTTCTGTTGGCGAAGCAGCAGGTCCGGGGGCGGCCTGCGGAGCCTCGCGGGGCTCGGATCTCCTGGTCCCGCAATGCCGGAGGAGAGGAGGCCCAAATGCTGGGAAAGCTGTTCGGAGTGGCTGCTTGGGCCTTGGAACCCGAGGTGGGCGCAGGTCTGCCGTGTCTGGGCCCTAAACCAAAGAGGGTTCCCTTAGGCATCCCAACAAAGCCTAACTTTCTTCCTCACCAAGGGGTGCGCACATAGAAGCCCCCAGGGCCCTCAGGACACCCTGGGTTCCCAGAAGGAAATGTCTGGCTTCTTGCTGCTAACACTGGGGCCCATCCTTCCAGGGCAGGAGCTGCTCTCAGATCTTAAGAGGTTAAGGGGAGGAAGGGAAGTTTCCTTCTCAGGAGGTATTATCTTTGTCCAGGATTTTTTTAAATTGTAAATTCCACTCCCACATTTTTTCTCTCTTCGGCAATATGTATGTATATACCCACACGTGTGCAGCTAGACGGGCAGGTGCCCACACATACTTGTGTGCATATACAATAATGTGCAGATATTGGTGCACCTAAGTTCCTACCAGTTTTTTATGTATTCCTGTACCCGTGAGTATTGTGCAACTGATTTTCTTCTCTAATTAGATGCACAATTGGACGTTTGTGAGTTCACTGTGTGTACATGCATGAATTTGTGTTTGCACACTGGAATGTCTGCAGGTGTGTTTGCTGGGTTTGTTCATGTGTGAGATCCCTGTTCTCTGTGCTCTTCCCTTGAGTTTCTCAACTGTTTTTGTAGGATTGATTTTGTGCGAAATGATAATGGCTAGTTATTCCACCTTTTTTATTGAAAAATTTTCCCTGATTTGGCCCAATGTACTGTTCGCTCCTGGCTGGGGAACTAACAGGGCTAGATCTCAATCCCAGGAAGCCTAGGTCCCCTCCAAATCCCTACATAAGAGTTTGGCGGCTAGAGTGGAATTGGAGGGTGCATTTGGCACTGCTATGGGTTCCCAACTTTATTGCAATTAATTTCCTTCCTTCCATCTGCCCACTGTTTTCTGGAGGAGTAACTCTTGCATATAATAGGTGCTCAACCAATCTTTGTGGGCAGAGTTAGAAGCAGTGAGATGGGCCCTTCCCTGGGGTTGGTCTAGGGGAGTTGTTTTCTGGTAGTCAAAAGCCTGTGCTTCGCTTGCCTTGGGGAGTGGGCTTGGACTCTTCAAGCCTTCCAGGCTTTCCTGTTAAAGAGTCTGAGGCCTGTGTCTTGGAGCACCCTTCTCCTCATACAGACCTCTCAGAATTTCAGGAAGAGTCCCATTCCATTTCACCCTCCCAGCACATCAGATGTGATGTTAAGGATGCTCAACTCTATATATTGGAGAACCTTACTATTTTGAATGTCTGGGAATTGGCTACACTCCCTTCTCCCCTCCGTATTGTGGCCTCTTAGGATATTCAAGTCCCCCAAGACTACCAGGTCCAAAGGCTGGGACAGAGGTCGGTGTGAGCAGCAACTCTAGGAACCACCCCATTCCTCATGCTCCCCTTCCTCTATCCAAGAGATCAAAGTCAAGAGCTCTTTCCTTTAACCCAGCGAGAGGAGGAGAAGGTGGTCACCCATCCCCACGATTGCGTCAGTAAAGTGTATAGACGTGAATGTCATTATTATGTAATTTGGTTTCTTGCCCATTATCTCCTTTTATCTTCCAATCACTATGGGAAAATGGATTTTTCTTCATTGTTCAGTGAAAGAGCATGAAGCTCTGAGAACTTAAACATTTTGTTTGTGCCTCCTCCTTGACTACGTGTGTCTAAGTCGCATCGACCTCAAGGATCTGGCCAAGGCCCTGAAGCCATCATCCAGGATGACTTTCCCATCTTCTCTTCATTTTTCCTTCTTTCTGATTGGAGTAGAGGAGAGGGGAGGAGGATTCTGGTGGGACCTTTTTCTTGCACGCCCTTTAAAAAAAAGAAACTAATAATGATCATAAACGGGCATTGATTTCTCTGATTTATGGGGCTGGCTTAGTGAGCCGCCTGTGTATTCAGGTCTGGGGCTGCAGTGAAATAAATACTTGAGCACGCCATCCCAACTGCCTCATTTTCTGCTTTTCCTTTTTTTTAAAGATTGAATTGAACCATAAACTTAAATCTTCCTCAGCCTAAAAGGAAATACATGCTAGCTGAGTCTAAACAGTATTGATCCCTGGTTCTTTCTGAGGGCAAAGGTCTCTGTTTTCTTGCTGGAAACTCTCTTTTCTTCAGTAGGGTTAGGGGGAAGGCCATGGATGGGGCTGAGGGAAGGCAGAAGGAAAGTGGAAGGAGAGGGTGTTGTGGTATTTGGGAGTGTGGGGTTGCTTGGTGTGATTGCTTGGGTTTGTGTGTATTCGTGGGTTGTACTGTGTGTGGGCATTTGTATAGGGATGGTACTGAGTATATTTATTTAGGTTTGGGAGGTGGAAGTGTGTGCTTTGGGTATGTGGCCTCTAGTAGTGACTGATGTCTGTGGGTGTGTGTATGTGTACCCAGTTCTGAAGCTCCCTAGATAGGGCTGCCCAGGGAACAGAGCAGTGACCTGCTAGCCTGTACCCTCCCAGGCCCCCACACCCATCTGTCACCTGTGGCAGGGTTTCTAGAGATAATACCATGGGGGTGGCCACTGTGCCCCAGAACACTCCAAACCCCAACACACACAGTAGAAAAAAGGCCCCCAAAAGGGCCAAGCTGCAAGGCAGGGGTGAGCTTTGGCTGTCTCCTGGAGGTCCAGGAGATGCAGGCCAGGGCCACACTCTGCACCCTGGATGAATGTGTCTGCCGCAGCTACTGTGGGATGGCCATCCATTCCTTCCATGGTCAGCCTGGTTTTTCCTTTGTGTGAATGAGACAGGCCGTTCTTCTGGCGATCTAGTCCACCCACTATCCTCTGCTTCCACCATACAGGGGAGCAGGGCAGAGAAGGGCAGAGAGGCATCCAGGTGTCCTCCCCAGCTTCACCTCAGAGCCTGGACCCTTTTAGTCTGGATGTCACAGTGGGTTCAAATGGAAGACTATGCTCATCCCCGTCTGTGGGAGGTGGCAGAGTATCTTCATCCCTCCTCACTCCCACCAGAAACCTCCATTGTCCTTTCTCACTTTGAACTCTGGGGAGAGGGTTTCTCTTCTTTGGCAACCTGTGGAAAGGGGAAGGGCTAGGGACTCTGCCAGCCTCCACGCCTCCCCAAATGCTTTAGGCCAGTCTTTTAATGCAATGTCAGTGTTGGAAGGGTCCTCAGAGATTCTTGAATTACAAAATCCTGAGAGAGAAAGTGCCCCAAGAGAAAGCACAAGGCAAATGAGAGGCAAAGTCCTCAGATTTCCTATCAGTCCAGGCCTCTCCTCACTGTGCCGTCAAGTGGGTAATGTCAACATGCATGCAGTCACAATGCACACATGTACACACTTCCACACATACAAATGCATAAGCATGCACACACCCATGTGGATACATATGCACACATGCAAAACATAGGCATGTATACAAATGTCAATGGACCAATATACAGTGTGTTCACAGCAAGCACATGGACATTGCCTGTGTAGAAGGTTCTGGCACACAACTGTACATGAGCCAGGAATACACATACTGGTGTCCAAGATGCACCTGCATGCCCCAGCTGGTGGGCTTCACGCCTAGCCAGGGGAGGGAAAAGACATTGTTTCCAGGGCTCAGGACAGACCTGTGTGCCCTCTCCTTTCTGTGGAAACCACCAAAAGGAGAGGCAGTCCCTTCTCTCTCCCCTGGAGGCAGCCGGTCCAGTCCAGGTGCCTGTGCTCAGACACAGACCCAATGCTACAACCCTCTCCCACCAGCAAGTACATCCAGTGCTCTCCCAGCTGTAGCTCTTGGGACCGGAGCAGACCCAGGGCAAGAGGAGGCAAACATCCCAAACAGATTTCTCAGAGGCTTGGTAAGTCATGGGCCATTAAAATTTGCTCCTTGAATTTGCTTCGAATACAGCCTTCTCCAGCTGGGTGCCACTCTGGAGATGGAGTGGGCCCCTCCACTCTGGAATTCTCCCCACAGGTATGGGGGTGGGGTGTTTTGAGGACATTTGGGAAGATTTCAGGCTATAGTAATGGAAGACTCTAGGTATGTGTGACCCAATAGAAAAGCAGAAATGTATTGTGTGTGTGCAGGCACACACATCCTGAAGAGAGTATTCTTATCAACAGCCTGTGACTCTGCCTTTGGCAGGCAGGTGGGTGGGAGTGCTAGGAGGGGGCAGGGGATTGTAGAGGAGACTAGTGTGAGTACTCGCCTCCCCCTCCTCAACTCTGATGAGGAGCGGGGTATAAAGCCGGGTACAACTTAGATTCCTCTCTGCCCTCTGCCACCACACAAGCGCACGGAGAAAGCTCCATCTGGGGTGCTCGCATCCTCCCCTCCTCCTGAAGACCTGGTCTGCAGGCCTCCAGGACCAGCGCAGAGGGGCGGGAGCCTCCTGTGAGAGAGATGAGAGTCCAAAGACAGAAGGGACCCAGGAGAATTTCTGATTCAACCACGACTACTGCAAGAGTGGGCTTGGGCCCTGACAGCAGCAATCGGGCCCTGACAGCAACCATTTCCTGCAGCGAGACCCACGGCTCTGCCATCTGATAAGGAGAACACAGTGGAAAACTGGACGGAGAGAGCTGGGGAGAAGCCGCCTCCACACTCCCAATTTCAATACTGAATCCTGAAGAAAACAAAAGCGAGTCCCAGTAACGACCACAGCAGGGCTCTCCTTGCCCTTCCCCCGCCCCTTCACCTCCAGGTACAGGACTTGTCCATTTGGCAGAGTGCAGGCAATTCAGAAGATGTCACTCCCAGCAATTCAAAATTAACATGATCATTAATCACTGAGGGTCTTCCGTGCACATTGCTAGCCATTTAACACAATTTATTTCCTTCAACAACATACATTGCTGTGTGTTGCCTATTATAATCCCCACCTTACAGATAAGAAAAGTGAGGTCCAGGGTCATCCTGCTAAGGTCGCACCAAATCACGTTGAAGTCTATACTGTAGTTACTTATAAATAGAAGAATGATTCGCAGTCGCATAGCGCAGTGTCAAGTCTCCACATTGGTCCTGGACTTTGGCACCTGGGGGAGCAGGGGGAGCACTGATTTGCGCGAAGGGCTGTTATCCCTCCTCTCCTTCAGTCTTAACTAGGAGTAGCCTCAGCACCTCTCCAGCCCTCTTCCCTCTTACTCTGTAACTCAGGTCCGAGTTGCCGCTCACACACCCCTACTCTACACCTCCGACCCGGGTCTCAGATTAGCGTCCCAAGAGATTCCGATCTTTTCCCAGATTAAGATGCCCCTATCCCCGCACAATCAGCAGTTTTCCCCCTCACACTTTCCTCCCGCACCTGCGTCCAGACTGGGTCCGCCGGAACGGCCCGCCCCATCCGGGCATCTTGGCCTTGCTCCAACCCGACTGGAGCTGCCCGCGCCCGGCGCGGTCCGCGGAGGGCGCTTCTTGCAGGCACTTCCGGTCAGCGCAGCCCAGGCCGCAGGAGGGTACGGTCCCGGACCCCCTCTCTCCAGTGGGGGCTGGAGATGGGAGCGCAACTGGGGCTCCGCCGAGGTCTCTGAGGACGCTTCACCCCCGCCCCCGACCCCAGGAACTGCGAAACCCCAAATCTTCTTGCCCACCGCGGGGCGCAGGCCCTGCCCACCCGCTGTCCAGGGACGCGCGCAGAAAGGCAGTCCCGGCCGCCTCCCCGCGCCAGGGTCCGGGCAAGCGTCTGAAAGCTGTGCTTGGGCCGCAGGCTCCAGCCATCGCCCCTCACCCCCGGTTCTCCCGGGCCACGTTCATTGCACAGTTTCGATTTGTTTAGGCCGGGGTCTCCTCTTCTTTCCTCAACATCTTTTTCTATGGGCTCCCCGCCTCCGTGTTCCTCCTCATCCTCTGCTCCAAGGTTTCCGTTTTTTGCACCGGAGGCCGCCCTTCTGCGACCAGCCTTCTCCGGCCGCTCGGACTCGGCCTCTGCAGCGGGGTGCACCCGGGCGTCCCTTCGGCTCCCGGCCCTCCCTCTCTGCTCGTCGCCCAGCTCTGCCTCCAACTTTGCGCCCCCGGCTGCCCCGCGCCGCGGCTCAACTGGACATCCGAACGCTCCGACTGTCCGCTCCCCTCCCCTCCCCCGGCCGACACGTGGGGACCAGCGCTGACCTTGGGTGAGGCCACGCTGTCCCCCGCTGCTCTCCAGTCACCCCTGTATCCCTTTGACTCTCGGGCTTCCGAGTAGGGGCTCCCGGAGTATTACCAGGGAAAAGGGGAGCGCCCTTCCCCTGGTAATGAGAGTAGCCACGCAATGTCGGCTGCGCAAACTGGGCCTCAGAGCGGCCAGGCCAGGGTCAAACCAGGAAGGGGGGGAGGGGTGGACAGCAAGGCTAAAGAGACCTGACTTTATTTGTGTTGCTTCAACTTGTCCTGAATGGTTACACGAGGCGCGCGCTCTTGCACACACACCGCGGGCAGCCCAAACCCTCGCTGGCTCGGCCCGCCGGCTCCTCGCCCTGCCAGTCCTTAGCCGGCTCTGAGCCACTGGAGTCAGAGGGCCCGGGCGCCTGCCTTCTCGGTGCGGGCTGGGGAGGACCTGCTCGCGAAGGGCTGCCAACTGAACTTTCCTGCACTAGGTGAGCCCCTTCTGAAATCCTCGCTGCGGGATACTTTTTTTTTTTTTTTTTTTTTTTTTTTTTTTGAGGGGGCGAGAGGAAGTTGCAGAGCAGCTCCGGCCCCACCACCTCTTTCCGCAATAAAGCCACCATCCTCAGGGCGCAGAGATTTGTTCTCCTCCTCTCCTTTCTTGGAGCTATGTGGCCAGTTCTCTTACCCAGGCAAAGCTGAGGTTTCCTGCTCGGGTTCACTGTTTACTTAGGATTTCTTTAAAACTAGCGGCGCCAACTTGCCCTCCCTCTGCGCCTTCCCTGGCGGCCCCCACCCAGGCCTGGAGGAACTTCCAGAAGGGTGAGGCCGGGCAGGCGGGGGCGAGGAGGCCGCGGCCTGGCAGGGACTGTTCTTCCATCCTTTGCTGGATTTCCCGCGCCTTCTATCCCTGCAGATTGGGCTCTGGCCTTCACCCCGGGCCTCCTAACTTCAGGTCCGCCCAAGTGCCCTCCTCTCAGCAGGCGGAGGCTCACAGCTCTGTCTGGAGTAGGGAGGTAGGTACCCCAGGGAGGACGGCTGAACCTAGTTCCACGCTTATCTGGCCTCGAGTTTCATATCCATTCTTCATGTCCTCACAGGGCTGACCGCATTGTGGTGCAAAGTGACAAGTCGAGTGTTGACTTGGGGACTGCGATGTAAGTGAGGGACCCTGGGTGTTGGTGGAGGGGAGAATGGAGGGATTATTGTCCACTCCCCCCTCCGCCGTGCCAAATTCAGCCAGAAGTTAACAAAGTTTGCTTTTCGGGATTGAACTCGTCTTGGGTTCTCCGACCGCGCAGGGCTTGGGGTTAGGGAAAGGAGGCGCAGAGTTCTTTGTGCCCATCGCATGCAAACTTTGGCCCCAAACAGGACCGGCCACCAGGAAGGGAACCAGGTATGCTCTGGGGTCCCGGGCGGCGCCCTGGCAGCGGACGTTCCCGCAGGTAGTGCGCGACTTTTGCCCCAGGAAGAAGTCGCTGCTGCCTGCAGGGTGGCCTTGGAGAGGCTCGGGCCTCCATTGAGACTGCTCACCTCCTTTTCTCCGGGACCACGGCTCTTCAGCTTTTTCCGCCCTAGGCTCCCCCGCCTCCTCAGTTCCCCATGGGAGAGTTATTTGAAGGCTCCCCGGAGATGGGATTTGGCCCACCAATCCTAGCAAGTCAAGGCCCGCCCGGCTAGGCGCAGAGAGGCGGCCTCCCTCCCGCTACCCCGGGTGGGGTAGGGACCCCCTTTCCCCAGAGACCCTCTAGCACCTGAGTGTTGATGATCATTACTTTAAATTAAAAGTCTCTTTTCTCCTTTCCATCTAAGCCTCAACTTAGTTTCAGAGAATGAAGCGTGAAAGCTCTTTTATGGAGATTACCGATGCTTCATTTATTCCCGCGAATGGCAAACACAGCCCGGGAAAAACCGAGCGAGCGAGCTCCTTGTCTCGGATCCTCAGCCGTCTCCGTGTTCACAAGCTCACTTGGCTGTGAGACGCCGTCGGGGAAAGCCCCTGCGTGGCTTCCCTGGGGAAGGGAATTGCGCGTTCGCTAGTGCGGCCGTCCGCGAGCATCCCTGGGTGGGACAGCGGTCTAGCCTCAGAGGCCCCGCCTTGAGAACTGAGACATTTGGGGCTAGGGAAAGTGGTGGGCGTTCAGGGTGTCAGCCCTGAAGATCCCTGAGATTCTGTGCTTATGTGAGTGTGACGATCCTGGTTATCCTCACTCCAAACCCACCCTTCCACTCCCTATTTTCAGTGGAATCCAGGGGAACTTGGGGCACATTACACAGGGAGAGCCAGGAGCCCCATGTACCATATCCTGGATCTCATTCACGTTCCCATCCAACCTTACACCAGCCCCTGTAACCTTTTCCGTGCTTGGCCAAGAGACTGTGTCCATAGTAAGCACTTTGGTGAGGCTGTTTTATATTTGCATGTCTGCCAAATACAGCCCCTAAGAGCAGGCAACACGCCCCTAGAAAGGGTGGGTCATTTTGGAAACAGATCCAGAGCCGTTGAAACTCTGGAATACAAAACTCACCTTGTGATCTGGCGGTTGTCTCCTCCGCGATCAGGGATGCTTTGACCATTTCACAAGGGGCAGTTGGAAGGAAGTGATAATAGCCTCCGGCAGGAAACACAACAGAGGGTTTTTATTCTTTTTAGACAGAACAGAGAAGTTTGAAGAAGGAAAAGTATAAGCTCCTAAAAGAGAATTTCCAGAGTTCAGGCTTAAATTCCTTTGTGACACTGTGTTATTAACTCCAACGCAGTGGCGTCTCCACATTCCGGCCATCCCACTCTGGGAGCCCCTGTAACACAAAAGCTATTGCTGGGGGTGGGGGGAGGTAGCCAGGAGGGGCCACCAGCCTCCTTTCTTCCCACCTTAGCCAATGCACAGGTTGCAGGGAGAGTGCCAGTGCTGCTTTTGTTTAAAGGGGCTTGCTCTAAGACACATCTTACAGACACGAGTATGGGAGTTTCCCTGGGGGGTCAACACGGACCAGGCTAAAAGTGATATAGTCTCCCTTATTATACAGCCAATGACTTGTCTATAGCATGCAAGGAAGTAGGGCCCTTTTGGTTGCCCTGTCTGCCCTTAATGGGTAATGACAGTTTCACCATAAAGGTCCTCAGTGGCTAAGAGGGATAGGGTAAGTGGTTTTTTTTGAGAGCAAGATCACCCCACAGAGCCTGGGGAGGTCCCACTGGCGCTATAAGGGAAGGTGAGGCTCGCCGAGGTGGGGGCGGTGCAACATGAAGTCTATTTGAACACACAGCACTAAGTTGGGAAGGGCGGAGAGAGAGCTTGCTGTTGACTGAACAGTTGCCAACTTTCATTAATTACTCAGTCATTTTATTGTGAAAGCAAATACCAAAATGCTCTCATGCCCATTCTGAATTAATGGGCTGCAAAATTAGATGAGGAGGGGGCCAAAGGGTAAGTTGAGGTGTTCAGAGGAGTATTCAGCCCTTCTTTCAAACCTAGAAAGTGCCCCCCACCAAATGTCTGAGGTGCTGGTCAGGGAGCTGAAAACCTAAGGCAAAAGCTATTCCTTAGTGAACAGAGGTTGGATTCTAATGATGACAAACATCAGAAGGAAACCTTCCTTGGGTTCTCATTAATTATTCAATCATGCAACCTGGCTTAAACCAAGTGCCTGCGATGTTCTTGGTACTGGGGTGGGCCCCCTTGGGATGGACACCTGATGTTCCAGGAGCCCATGCCCGCAGATATTCATTTGAACCGAATGAATTTCTGAAGTCTACGCCTGGGTGTTTGGAATATGTCAGAACCCATCTCTTAACTTCCATAATGTCAAGGCAATTCCTGTGGGACCATTTTTATTGGTTAACTTAGTTGAATTTATAATCTGTGAAATAGAAAACAAAGTCAGGTTTAGGTGCACATAACTTAGTTTATTATGTCAGAAGTTTCAGGAAAAAAAAAAACTTTATTCCTTGCTTCCAGCGTATGCCATCTGTTTACATAGCAAAATGAAAGCACAGGTTTGTAGAATTTAGAGATGATAGTTGCCTTTCCTTGATACTTTCCCTCCTCATCCTTGTGTTTCTTCTCAGGTGCTTTTGATGTGCCTGCATTTTTGATGGCCGCATTCTCTTGAAATGTGGTTGTGCGGAGCAGTCCCAGATATCTTTCAGAAGTGTGGCCTTGGGTTTGGAATGGAGCATGTAAGGACAGGATACAGAGTGACTTGCTGCCTTCTGGGTGTCATATAAAGTGGATGAAGCCAGAGGGGCACCCTGCTGAAATGACTCCCCGGTCTATTTTTGGGTCACATTCTTCAGAGTTATTACTAAGGAAAATAACTTCATCATAAGCATCACATTTCTGCATGGGCAAAACTTGGGCAGAAATTTGAAACACCCTTCTGGGCCCATTTTATGTTTAATTGCTTTTGATAAATTCACCATTGCAAGCCTCGTCCTTGAAGCTTACATTCTTGGAATTCTAGGACTCTTTCTGGGATTCTTTTAGGCATAGTCTATACATGTAGACCAGTTTCAGTAAAAATGACTGAAGTAGGAGTTGGCTGAAGTCAAAGAAACAGCAATGTGGTTGTTTAAACTGCTTTCCTTCACCTTTCCCAGGCCAGATTTTGGTGGTGAGCAGGGTAGTGGCCGGTCTTCCTATAAAGTGTACCACCTGCCTAATCTCTTAGTTTGACAGGGTGTAGGTCAGAGAAAGACTAGGATCTGACACCACCAGAATTCCCTTTTTTAAAATGAAGTGAGTTTGCCCCTAATAAAGGCCGTTTATAAAAGCCAAGGATACTGTGTCCCTGGGGAGAGATTCAGAACTGGCCTCTGAGCTGAAAGATGACCGTTTCTTGTTGGTGTCTTGGTTAGGAAATCAAACTTGAGGCCTTTGAAGAGTGTTCGTGTGTCACTTTCGGGAGGTTATAATGCTTACGCAGAGGCTGGTCTTGAATTTCTTCAACCTAAGGGAAATTCTCTTTTTTGATATTATTTTTTATAGTGAAGGACCTTATAAAGGAGATGGCTCCTTGTACTTTTCCTTGGGAACCCTAGTCATTGAGCTGGCAGCCTCTCTGTGGGGTCAAGGATTTCATATGCACAGAGGTGGGAAGCCACGATCAAACGGAGCGAGTCCCAGAACCACCCAGGATAAAGACAAAAAAAAAAAAAAAACCCTCTTGGATTATCTGACTCAATATCCTTGGCACCAGGACAAACAAGAGTCATACTAATCCCTTACAGTTTTTCTAAACATATCTAGAATCTCATCTCCGACTTTCCGAGAGGCAGATGTCAGAGTGAAAATGGAAGTTTATGGCACGGTTTGACCATTTTCGCTTTTACTTTTCTATTTTCTTATGTGGGAGGAGTGAAGAGATGGAAGAGAAGAGAATTTCTGGGAATCTTTAATGGTAGACATAAGGCTGATCTTTTTTTAAAACTGGAGTTTGCTGTTTAATAAATAAAACTCCACCTGTCAATCTGGGAAATGTGATGTTTATTTGAGTGGATAAAAGATTCATGAAGAGTGGCATCATGCGGTGTGTTGGGTGCGTTTCTTTCCATTTCTAGATTCATGTTTGGAAGGAGGCAGATGCCTTCCCTCAGGTAACCCAGGGTTCGAGCTAGGGCCTAGCTTTGTGGGCAGTCCTCAGCCTAAGAGACCTTCATGAGCAGCAGAAGATATCCAAACTCCCAGGCTGGGGGTCATTTTTTTCTGGTCTTCTAGGTGCCTGTCCACACTCCTCAACTGAGGTAGTAGGAAATGAACACAGATCACCTTATGGGAAAAGGAGTAGAGAGGTGCCCTTCAGATTTCAGTGCTCAGTTTAGCCTGTTTTCCTTCCATTACTATGTGTCTGAATGGTGGGAACTTTTTATCTGGAAGGGAATTATTCCTGTGCACAATTGTCAGTCCTGCCAGGAAAGTTATGGCTGCCCTATAAAAGAGGACTGCCTGTCTCCCTTTGTCCTAGGTTTGGAAGGCCTCCTGGTCAATAAATACATATTAATCATGTAAAAGGATTGACATGTAAATGAAGGGCATCATTGACAAGCCCTGGATGGCAGAGGGGAACCCTGCTGCAGCTGTGGTCCTGGCTGAAGAAGCCGGGGCTGCACCAGGATCTTTGCTTGGTGTTTTCTGAAGGGTTAAATGCCCTTTTCCAATAAATATGTGAAAGAGTTAATTGAGCTAGAGATGGCTTTAGGATCTTTTGCTTTGCGTGCTTCTTAGCTCTGCCAAGTCTCCAGATTTTTTTCTTCCTATTTTAAGTCTGGCATTAAGCAGGCCACCCTTTGGATCGCCCTGTCTCTCGGCCCAACTGGAAGCCTCCAAAGGTACTTTGTTCTTTCCATCAAAGAAAAGTTGAATCAATCAGAGAAATGGTTAAAAGCTTAGATGAATTTTTGGAGGAATGCTTGATATTGCAGGAATAATTGTTAGTTGCCATTATGAATTATTGCTTATAAAATAGTGTGATGTATATTATTGTGGCTTTCTTTACAGAGCAAAGGCACTACAAAATAACCTTGCTATAGCAACACCAAGCTTTGACTCAGATTTTTCTATATGCATGGCACCTGTGGGTACGTATGTTTCATAACAATAGTTTTTAATATGCATATGGCCACTGAAAAATATGATTTTGGTGTCAGGATATACATGGAAAATCTTATGCTTATAAAGACAAAATAAAATGCATTATTATATGTTCCCAGCTCATCTTTGGGGTGAATATAGTTGCTTTATCTATAATGAATCATTAGGATATAAGAAAATATTTTAACCTTGCTGATAGACTAAGTTACTATATATGCTGAAATAAAAGTGATGAGAATCATTTGTGGTAATGGATGTTCTAAATTTGATGTTTCTTTATGGGTGCAGATGTTTAAGAGGTGGACAATTGGAATTTGGTGGACAATTCAGGCTCTGAGTTATATCTGTGGGCACTTGTCAGCCAGGATGCTTGCATTTAGTAACTTTGGAATTGGAGCATGAAGCAGCTGGTTTTTGGTAATATTCCTGCTCAGGCCATAGGTGTCTAAATGGGCCCTACTTTGATGAAGACTATAGATGTCTGGAGATTCTGGCATATCAGGCCCTAGGAACAGTTATTGGGGAAACACATACGTGGGCTTGGTTGCTGTCTTTCTTTTATGGTCTACGTCTAATCTTATCTAATGCTCTGCAACTGAATATCAGATCCTGTCACACAAACCGGAGGAAAGCAATAAGAATGTAAATGGTCTCCCTCTCCTAACGTGAAGCACTAAATGCTACCTTGTGAATTAAATGTATCTGTGGATGACCTGGGGACCCAGCTTTTTCTGTATTTTTGGGTTATATTAGTAGTGACCAACTAACATATTGACTTGCCAAAACATTTGAATTTTCCTTGTAGATAAATTCGCAGAAAGGATATTTTCTGATAGGGACTTTTTAGCTCTGAAAATCCATACCTAGTTCAAAATCAAACACTAAATCTTCTAAATTCTTGCTATGAACATAATATATTTGATGTAGTTTATTAACATTTATCTGGATTGTAGGTGAATCAAGTATTACCTAAAATTCAAACCCACTGAACATGTTGTCTATTGAATTGCTGTGTGTGTATTTGTATGTATGTGTAAAGAAGAGAGTAGCTACTGCCAGAGATAAATTATTTAACATGATTTTCCTATATTGTGGAGAGGCAGGCTGAGCCTCATTTTTTGGATTATGATTTGTATTATGAAATGCTTATCAAATGTTTTCCAAAGATTAGTTTAATTTTAATTAAATAAACCTTTCTCAAGAGGAGGCTCCCAACTATTTCTTGTACCCAGAGGCTAACGTACTTGTTGTTTTTAATTATTTTCTGCTGTTACCCAAACTGCTTTGGGTACTCCTGCCCAATTAAGTCAAAGGCACAGGTTCCTTATACACAATATGTTTAATATTTAATTTTAATTAAATTAATTAAATTGTTTATTTAATTTTATGTGCATTATTGTACATAGAATAATGCAAAATTCATGATAGTAAGAATTGGGGTGGGGAGGTGAATCAGAGAGCTTTCAAACATGCTAATTACAACTTCCCCTTCATTTCCAGGGGAAACATCCTAATGTAAGGCAAAAGATAAACCTGAAGTTTCTCTGCAGCATCCCATGGCTTTTAGCCACTGTAGAGTTGAGTTTGTTGGCCTCTTTCATCCTACGGAGCTTGCCTCGCAATTTTCAGCTATAGCAGTTGCTCTGCAGAGGAAAGGGTATATGCAAGTATGTACATGCTGCTGTCACAGCTCATGCTCCAGTGACATTTTCTACTTTGCTGAACACAGAGCTACCAGCACAGTGCTCCTGGGGAAGGACCATTTTCTACCCAGAGACAACGGCAAAACTTTCAGTAACGTCTTTCTACTCAGGAAGGGCCCATCCCAATGGCTTTGAGCTGCCTAAGCCAGAGCAGTGCTTAAGAATTTGGAAGCATTGGCAGGGTCCACCTTTTGGTTGGAAGCAGTTCCTTTTAGGGAGGGGTCCTTTTGCCTGGCTCAGTTTCCATTACAGTTTGCATCCTTAGGGCATAGTTTCTCAGGAGTGTTTTTATCTGCACAGCGATAGCCTTTGCTGTCTCACACTAGAGTCTTAATTCTCAGGATATTTGTTTGAACAGAAATAGGATATAGACACCAAAAAAAAAAAAAAAAAAAGCCCCAGAATACTTGGGTTTGCTCCCATTTGAGTTGTCCCTAACATGATGAGCTCTGGAGTCAAACATTTTCAAATGCCTCAGTTGAAGGAACCCACTGAATTTTGACGCATTTTATTGTCTCTCTTCTCTATTTTCGTGATGTAAAATAATGACATTTTTACCATCACGGTCTGGCACTTGAGACATCTGAGCCAAACTTTCCAGACTTGACCTCATGAAGTGGTGTAAACTTCTTTTCATTTTAGGGTTTTGCTCATCTGGGCCACAGTTGAATATTTACATTTACCATCACTCTATATATTTTTCCTTTGGGTAGGGGATAGTTTATTTCTTGGTGCCTCCTGCTTATTGAAACTTGTTAACCATACTTAATGAGATCTAACCTTTAACTTGATTCTCTCAGCCACTGAGAAAAAAGGAGAAATAAAAAAATAAATGGAAAGAAGGAAGAGAGAGAGAGAGAGAGAGAGAAGAAACTAGGACTAGTGTCCTTAGGTAAAGTTTCGGTTTCACTAGCTACCTTACACGAGAATGGAGCTGCTAAAAATAAACTCTCTTTCTCTTTGTTGTTGTTTGTTTTTTTTTTTTTTTCCCTCTAAGGCTGGTTTTGTTTCAGTAGATTAAATACTATTATAAAAGTAGCTGATGATGCAGTAAATTAAAAATCAGGTTGTGGAATGTTTTGCAAAAGCCTTTTTATTTCTATGGCACTTAACCAGTTGAAGGAAACATTAGTTTTAAACCAAAAGCATTTGTCAGGAGGAGTTTTTGCTTCAAATAAGAGTTTGGAAAATATGGAGAAGTACAGTTAGCCAGAATGGACCTAGTAAAAAGAGACCCTGAATTTGGAGAGAGATTAATGTTGGCTCACTATGCATAGAAAAACGTCACTTTCTCTCTCTCTATTTATATTGCTCATCTGTAAGCTTAAAGACATTTTTTAGTATAAAACATAAGTCTGGGTAGCTGCAAGAAATGTATCTGAGGACAGATGCAGTCGAATTTGTAGGGCACTGCTGTGTCACCACATTTACCATCAAATTATGAATTAAACAAGAAGAATGAATAACAAATTAGGATTCGCCTAAGCTTAGCTTTGTGCAGTGGGACAATGAAAATTTATTTGAATGCTATTCCTTGATGAGGTTACAGATTTTCTCCCAACAGAAGATACACATTAATACTGTGGAGACAATTATTGGAAGTTCATTTTCTGTGCACATCTTAGAAATCTTTTCAGGAAAATGGAAAGCTACGGTGAAGAGTCAGATTTTAGAAATCCCCCTTCCCTTTGTAACTTTTCCTATGGAACTTTCAGTGTAGGATAGGTTTGTTAAGAGAATATTTTGGAGGATGATATCAGAAATGTTCAAGCTGAGTTGTATGTGGGGTTTTTGTTTGTTTGTTGCTGTTTTTGTTTTGTTTTTGCTGATGCTTAAGAAAACTGTTGGCTTTTAGGACTTCTACAACAGGCTGAAAATGACAGGCTTCTTACAGCTGGGCAGTAAAAAGTGGTATTAAAAAATACCACACTTTCTAAAGCCGACAGCACTTTAAAAAGTATGGTCAACTGTACTCCTCCTCACCTAGCTGGAACCGGGAAATACTGTGTTGTGGCCCTCACTAATGCCTTCACCACATGCTGACATTCAGGGGAAGAAAGGAAAGGTTGCTGGGAACATTAACAATGGAGCAGAGAAGTTAGATATACTAGGAGTAATTTATTGGGTTGCTGGATATGAAAAAAACTTTTCAAGCCCCTAATGTAACCCACGTGCATCATCATTCTAAGATTATTAAAGAGACTAAATAGAGAGACATCTCAAGTAGATATAAGAACACCACCAGGATACATACCTAGGGTATTTTGGAAAACTAAGACAAAACAAAACGCAGTACCACTGACGTCTGTTTGTTATGTAGACAGATGTTGTATGTAAATGATATTGCCTTATTTTTTAAATCAACTTTTTATTTTCAAGGAGTTTTAGATTTATAAATAAGTTGTGAAGCCTGTTGCCTTATTTTTATTATAGGCATTACCATTGTGAGCATAATTTCCAAGATGACCTCTTCCTGAGAACATGCTTGAGAGGCAGAGTCTTCCTTCTGAGGAGGTGTGGATATGACACAGTTTGCTTAGTGTTAAGAGGGTTCCTGGCTCCCTGGAAGAAGGGTCAGAGACCTCACATGCAAATCAGGTTATAAAGTAAAATAACAGTTAAATGTATTCAAATAGCAGATTGTATATGTTAAAAAACAGCTAGGTTTAGTCCAAAGACCAGCTTTGCAAGGACTATTTTTATATAGGTAACCTTGTGGTTTCATCACTTCTTCCCCCCCTGGCCTGTTTGTTTCTGTAGACACAGTCAATGTTATCTTGCTGTGTCTTTCTCGGTGTCACCTTTGAGATTCGGACAAAAACTGGGGAAAAACCTGAGGCACGGCCTCCGTCCCCACCTAGTTGTCTTCACTTCCAGGTCCAAGGAAGACTTGCTTACCGCCAAGGCCAGCCTGGTGCTGTGTGCCTGTGCCATAGTAATTCTGTTCTGTAGCCTTGAACCCTAAATTGCTAATTTCCTGCATTGGGTTTTATTTCAAAATGGGCTTAATTTTTGAAGAGTTGGAGGCTAGGGAGGTAAGAGTGGTAGGAAAAAACCCCTTTTGGAAATCAATAACCAAAATCATTTCTCAGAGTTATTAAAAAGATGGAATTGACTGCCTCCTCCTGCAGTCCCTCTGTCCCCTGCCTGCCTCCACCCCTATGTGCTAAAGGCCAAAGGCAGGGAGGGCTACCTGGCTGCAGCCCAAAGGACATTTTATTTTATTTACAGATGAGCTGTTAACCCTTGAAACACAGATTCATCTGAGAGCTCTGCTTTCCCCATTTCGGCAGTTCAAGCTCAGAGCTGCAACAGGACTTGCCTTAATTAGCTGTGTCATTCAGAACATGGCCAACAAGCTGCAGGCCTGGGAGGAGGGGCCGACCGGCATCCTTCCAGCTGCCCCCAAAGCCTGTCCACCAGAAGGGACTCCTTCAACACATGTGCAGCCCAGGACCTGGCCACAGAGTGGACTCAACTCCAGATTCCTATGGAACCTGGCTGCGTTCCTTTACCAAGTGGGGCTCCAGGCAACCATCTCACACCTGGGCTTGCTATTTCAAATAACAGTTGACCTCCTGGAAGTAATGACTTTGAACAGATATGTTCTTATTTCAATAGTATTGCAACCGCTCAAAATCTTTTAAGAGCTTCTCTTTTGGAATTACCTTTAAGAGTTAGTTTACGAATCGCATATTCACATACGCACCCGGGCATAGACACATAAAAGGAGTCTTGTTATTTTATACCCGAACCTCACTCTTGCTCAAAATAGCATTTCCCAGTTTGATCACTCACCTTATTCATCAGACTTGGCTCAGAACTCCTTTACACTCTTTCCCAAACTTAGATCCTCCCTTAATAAGGAAATTTCTCTACCACTGAGGATTTTCAAAAGAATGTGCCACAGGCTCCCACGGCACTTTCAGAAGAGGAATTCTTAAGAGGTTTTAAGCATGGCAGTGTAATCGGAATAAATGTATGAATTTCCAGGGTGTGTCTTTGGAAGGGGACAAAACACATTTGGATGTGAAAGTTCTGGGTTGGTGGAAATTCCAGTTGGGAAACATTATTGCCACCAAACCTGCAGCACCCCTCCTACCCCCACTGCCAGCCTGAACCTTGCTCCTCTGGGTGCTGGTGAACTATGAACATTTTCAAGTGAATATTTGTTCCAATTTCAAGAAAGGTAGTGCAAGCTCCTCAGATGCAAATCAAATGGCCTGTATAAGGGCATGTTGAAATGCCTGGAGTGAGAGGACCTTGCAATGGTTCTGTCTTTTATCAAACTCTTTCTTCTTGCATCTTTAAAACTCTTCTCCCATAATACAGATGTATAGACAACAATGACGAATAAAAATGCATTAGCCATGAACCATCTTCTGAGAATACAAATACATTTCTGGTGACAGAAAGACCTAATCTGTATGGAACATGCTTCTTTGTTTATATATATATGCCCCAGGATGCCCCACCCTTTCTTCTAGAAACAAGCACATTGGAACAGAGCAGGAGGGAGAGTGGAATACTCCCTGATAGGCCTGAACATGTGGCATCAGTAAATCAAGGGTTCCCAGTACAATTTGGGGGGAGATAATCTGATATTTGACATTTGAAAGATAGCATCAAAGGAGTTGTGACTGGAAAAATCCGAGCTCACTGGGATTTTCTTAGACATAAATTGCTAGTTAGCCCTGTTTTATTTTGAGTTATTTTTGCAGGCTTCTAACCTTTCCAGTGCTTAATCGAGCCCTGCTGTAGGTGGATTTTCTTTATGGAGGGAGTACACAGTGCCCCAGGGAAGGGCTTGGCCTGAATGCTCAGTGTGCGTGGGAGGAGGTGCCTGGAGTGGAAGAGAGCCCATCTCACTGGGTGAGGTGCGTGAAGAGGGTTGTGCGTGGATTGGGGCAGCCGAGGTGAGGCTGCAGGGAGGGATGTGGTATGGGAGCCACCTCTCCTGGCAGGCCTGACCACCACCTCTGGGAGACCAGGCTGCTCTCTTCAGCAGAGGGCACTGTGCCGGCATTGGAATGTCTGGTCCTGCTGTCAGCTGTGTGACCTTGGGGAGGACTCCTGCCATCTCTGAATGCGAGCCTATCATTTGCAAATTGTGATGATTGGATTAGCTCTGCAATTCCCTACTTGGGGTTCTTGTCAGGAGTATCGGGGGAGGAGGGCCCTCTGACAAATCTCAATGTTTTAAGGTGATTGCTGGAAGTATATCTGTGCTCTGCTTGTGTAGGATGCCCTGGCCAACAAGATTGGACATTGTCTTGTTTTGGGCTGAAGACAGAACAGCTCACTGCACTTGCCAATGCTGCTGCATGTTGCCCAGAAGGTCTGACTGGCAGTTACATGTGTATATGATGAATAAAAATGGGAAAATGAATGGATTATTATTTAATACATATTTTTAAAAGTAGCATTTATAAGATACCTGGCATACTGTTGGCTCCTAGTAAATGGTAGTTATTATTATTATTAACATTATTACAGCCAATCTGGTTGGCCAAAGCTTTCAAAATGTGGGTGGTAGCAGGAACATTCTGTCTTTGATGGGCAAATGGTTGGGAGCTGCTGTGGGGCTGGTTTGCAAGCCCCTCCATGCAATAATGTGGTCTTAGGCTTCTCTGGCTGCATGTTCCTAGTGCTGGTAGACAGGGTGGGTGTGGGAATTAGTGGCAATTCCCAAGCACTGAACCTGAGGAAGCACTGACAGCCAGTCCCTCTCCTTGGCTCCTTCTTAGCTCAGAGCTGACTCAGGCTTCAGATGGGCTGGCCACCCACTCTGGTGGGCAGGGTTCTGTGACTACCCCTGAAAAGCTTAGGGGTCCAGCTACTTGCCTGTTCACTGACTGTGTGTTGCCTACTTTGATGGGGACAGGGATGGGGTTAGGGAGAGACCCAAGACTTAGAAGGGACAGTTTTCCTCCTCAGTGAATTTCAAATCTAGTTCATGGAGAGGCAATGTGGTTCAGAATACCATGGCCCAATTGCTTTTCTAGAATTTTATGCCATACATCATAGTAAAAACTACCATTCATTGACGCATTGATTACATATCTGCCCAACACTCTCCCTGGCTATTTGCATACATTATCTCATTGACTTCTTATATCAGTCTTTTCGGATGCATCAGTATTTCCATTTTATAATTTCAAACACTGATGCTCAGGGAGGCTAAGTAACTTTCACAGGATCACATAGGTAGAGAGTAGCAGAGCTGGAATTTAAAGCCCATTCTCTTTCTAAATAGTGCAAATTTACTTCCATATGATGAAATATCCTACAGTATGAAGATGGCAAACATTAGGAAACTCCTGAAGATCTATAGAGTGAATGGTAATCCAGATAGGCTTCCAGAAAGAAGGGAGTTTTGAGTTGGCTCTTGAAGGAGAAAAGAGGCCCTGAAAAGAGGATGGAGGGTGTGGATGAGCCGGGGTGACGTATGTAAAGGAGAGAGGAGAGTTGACGTGGTGGCCTGGGGTGACGGTGGAAGGCTGTGCCCTTGAGAGAGGTCAGGCTGGGAGTGATGTCACCGTGGTCACTGCTCTGAGGACAGGTGACAGATGTGGACATCTTTTTTTTTTTTTTTTGAGACAAGGTCTTACTCTGTCACTAATTTTTGCATTTTTAATAGAGACAGGGTTTCACCATGTCTCGAACTCCTGACCTCAGGTGATCCACCTGCCTCGGCCTCTCAAAGTGCTGGGATTACAGGCATGAATCACCACACCTGGCCTATTTTTTTTTTTTTTTTACACCTTTGGTTCTACCCATCCCTTTGGCTACCAGAGACCTCTCTGCCCACCAGTGGCAGGGGCTGCTGAAACACCCCTACTCCACGGACAGCAGTCAGACCCCAGGAGTCACCAGCAAAGGGTTCGCTTCCCTCCCACCCTCACTTTCCTCTGCCTTTTGTTTCTCTTTCCCCCATTCCTCCTTTTCTTCCTCTGTCTTAATGTTTGCATTTCAAACTAGCATTTAAGCAATAATTAAAATTTAAAAACTCACTCACAGTGTAGCTCTACCATGGAACCATCCGTTTTCAGTTTTCCATGGCCCCTGCCAGCTCTCGCAAATTTGCACACGTTTACACAGTTGTAAACCTCAGGTACATAGACTCTTAGGTCTTTTTTGTTTCCTTGGACCTTAATATCAGGATGTTTCTTTTCTGAATTGCCTTTGCGATCACAAAACGGTAAATAGCGGCCTATATCCCACAGGGCTGGGGTGCTCTGATGGGCAGATGTCCTCCACCACGGCTGCATTTCTTTCCTAGTTGCTTGTGTGTGTGTGTATGTGTGTGTTTGGGGGGGGTGGTCCTTCATAGCTGATGTCGTCCCTGAGAGATATGGGAGGTAGGCAAGGCCTGGGGATTGTAGCAACAGAATGCCAAAATTTTGGGCTGCGTTGGGTGGGAGGCCAGGGTCTAAGTCAGGGATAAGCTGACTGACAGGGTGGCAGGGAGCCTCTGAGGGTGTATCTGGCTGGGAGAGTCAGCGGAGACCATGAGGGTGGGATGGGGCTGCCTGGAGATGAAGGGTTTAGATCAAAGCCCTGCTGCTGACCTTGGGAAAGTTTCTTAACCTCTCCGAACTTTAGATTTCTCATCTATAAAATGGAGACACTAATATTTCTTTTTCAAATTTTTATTTTCTTTTTTCCTTTTTTGTTTTCTGTAGACCTCCACTGTGGACATGATATTTATTTATTGAAACTCTGGCATTCAATAAACATTAGTTCCCTCTTCCACATTCTCCTCTCAGATGGTTCTGAGCTCCTTGGAGAGGCTGATGATGAATAGAATCATCTCTTTATAAGGAGGTCGTGACTATGGGCTGAGCAAAATGGTGGCCAATCCATTTATTCAACAGACACTTAGGGAACACCACCTCTGTTCCATAATATAGGTCTGAATGAGATAGGCAAGATGCCTGGCAACACAGAACTTACAGCCTGGTCTGGAGCCAACCAATAAACAGGTAAACACAAGGAAAAAATGTCTCATAATAATAAGTGCTATAAAGGGTGGACAGATATTTAAACTGGGGAGTCAGTGATGACGGCTGAATTTTATGTGGAAGGGCCTGGAGAGGCATTTAGTTGGAAAGTGGGACCAGAGGATTTGTCTCAAAGAGGTTTTTGCTTAAGTTGGCAGTTTATTGGGAAGTGGCTTTGGGGGCGAGCTATGGGTTTTTATGGAGAGCAGACGCTAAGGTGCACTCCTCCGAAGCCCATCCCCTGGCGCCAGCGCTGTTCAGGGGATGAAGCATGAGCCAAGTTTTGCAAGATGAGAAGGGAGAGGCACGTGAGGTTCTTAGGGAAGGGTTTGTACCCAAGGGCCAGACGGTTGCCCCCTTGAGGGGGAGTGGGCAGCATGTGGCCGCAGAGGCCAGGCCTGTGGGCCTGTGGGCCTGTGAGCTAGGGCACAGGCTGTTATGATTTAATTTTCAGTGCAGGGGAGTCACTGGAGGAAATGAAGCAGGGCTGAGATTTGATCGATTTGTGGTTTGAATAGTTACACATTGTAGTTGAAACTGATAGGAAGAAACTTGTGTATAAACTGGAAGAAGTAACAGGTTTGTGCAGCAGAGCCTGTTGTGGTCAGACATATCAGAGAATGTTGTGTAGGTTGTGTTTTACTGGTTGTAATAGGCAGTGCTGAATTGAGAGATGAACCCCTGATAGAGCATGGCACCATGTTAGGACCAATGAGAGACTTGGAGACATGATTAAGAAGTAAGAAGAGATGCTATAATCATGACATTTCTGTGACCATCAGAGAAAGAGAGGAAGTGGGGAGAAGTTTGGGGGAAGCCTGGGTGACGGGCAGGAATGCTGAGCTGTGGGCCGGAGGCTGCTTGGGGCATCAGACACCTCTCTCCTTTCTCCCTGATGTGGCACTTTCCTTAATGTGCCTCTGAAACCATCAAGAACCAGGAACAAAGACAGGGAGGTTGGGGCAAGGTGAGATGGGGGTCTCTCTGGAGTTGGAACTACACTACTAAGGCATCTGGAGCCCGAGTCTAATTCTGGCAATCAGGAGCTCCCTTCACCCTCCACATGCCTCATTTCCTGATCTTAAAATGAACAGGATAGCACTAGAATAAGCTCTTGGACCTCGGCTTTCTCTAAAACTCTTTGAGATCATCTGTGAGATGGGGTTAACCATTCTTGCCCTGCTTCTGTCAAAGGAGGATCCCTCCTCAAACCATCAAGAACAACCCAAAGCAAGAGTTTTACCACTATAGTTGTTAATAATTAGATTTTAAAGGGCTCTCAGTGGCCTGAGCTAGCCAGGGAATTGCTGAATTCCCCGTTTTCATTCTGGAACTACCTTCTCCTTCCCCTACTTCCCGACCCCTTCCTCACTCTATTCTCAGAATGGTGGTGGGGAGTTGGTAAAAAGTGGGTGATAGGAAGAATAGAGAAGCAGAAACTCATTAATTGACTGAATAATTGTTGGGCCCTGACTGGGTGCAGGGTGTCTGTTCCATGCGATGCTGGGGTTACCATGGAGACCAGGATGCAGGACTGGCCCTGAGGGCTCCTGGCTGCTGAAGCACAGCAGAACTACCCCTGGAGCCTTGAAAAATCCAAATTCCAGATCCAAATTTGAGTTTGGCTCGGCCTGCCGAACTCAAATCTCCAAAGAGGCAGGCAGCCCTGGCACAGGTCTGCTTAAAAAGCTGCTAGAAGATTTTATTGCATGTGGAAAAGTAAGAACCACTGAATGGGAATAGAGAAGCAGTCTCTTAAGATAGAGTGGTAAGCATTGGAAGAAAGTGGAAGGTAAAAGCTTGGACAGAGCTAAAGGAAACCTAGAGCAGGAGCACCTAAGATTCCAGGATGGTGTGAGCATAGGCACAGCCACAGAAGACTTCCTGGAGGGAGTGTTGCTCACACTGAGTTTTGAAGGATGCAGGAAAAGGGAACAGCATGTGCAAAGGCAGGGAGGCTTTCAGTGAATGGTCATGTGCAACCTTAAAGTTATCTGCATTTAATGTGCACAGTCTGGGGTGGGGGTATGACCCTGAGAAAGTCCTGCTGGAGGCCCCTCTCTTTTGACAAGAACTTGGACCGGCTGTCATCATGAGGCTGAATATATTAGGTGGAAAACAAGTTCCAGTTAATAATGGAGTCATGCAAACAAGAGAGGCAACCGCACTGAACAGTATCAGGCTGGGAGTGGGTTTTTCTCAGATTTCACAAGGATCAGGCAATAATGAATCGATTAATAAAGACAGCAGTCATTTATCAAGCCCTTATTATGGGCAGGCCTACACCTGCATTGTTACAAAGCAGGTACAATTTCCTCCACTTTACTCAGCAGCTCAGAGAGGTGTAGTGACTTGCTTAAGGTCACACAGCAAATAAGCCGCAGAGCTAGGACTTAAGTGTAAGTCTCCCCAGGCACAACAGTGTCTAAAAGTGTGGTTGTTGAATGCCTGATCCATGTTTTTGAATGATCTTGGGCAAATTCCTTAGACGTTCTTTGCCTCAGCTTCCTCATCTGTAAAGAGGAGAGGCGAATAGAGCCTTCTTGGTAGTGTTGTTTTGAGGTCTCAGTGAGCAGTAGCTGGATGTGGTGAGTGCCACTTAGTGGTAGTAAGAAGGCCACTGCTGTGAATGGAGGTCACGGTCGCTCCCCAGCCCATGCCACCCACAGGTAACAGGTACGAGGAGCTCGGATTTGACTGTGTCAGGACTGACCACCCAGCTCTGAAATTTTGGAATGGATTTTGAGTCTTGATTTCTGGAAACACTGGCTGATGTCCTGGGATGAACCGCCTGGAGGAAGGGGCATTATCCCTTTGAGCTTCCTGAGCCCCCAGTTTGCTGAGCCCTGTGGCCAAGGCAGGTGGCCAGATATTGGGTTTTCTCTCTTGTCTGGGATGATGTCAACCTCCGTCAGAAGGGCAAACTGGCTTGTAAGGCTAAAAGGGACACTGTGGCTGGAAAAACAAACTGGGCTATTGTGGGGAGGGCAGTGGCCAAGGGTTATCTGCACTAGCAGCAGACAGAAGAGCAAGGTAAAACTCCAGAAGTGGAAAATTCTCCACAAGTATTCAGCTGTAAAGCTGCTTTGATGGCATTTCTAAAGGCCTGTGTGTAGGGGCAGGCACTGTGCAGGGTGCAAGGGAGGCTGCCAGGATGTGGCTGGGGGCTGAGCCTGGGAGGCTGAGAAGTGCCATGGAAATGAGCTTGACCAAGGCAGGTGGGGTGTTTGTGTTGGGGCAGGAGTGCAACACGCTGGCAGCCTGTTCCTGGAAGCCAGGAGACAAAGAGCTGGAAGAAACAGCGCCGGCGTCCATGAGCAAGGTTCCATGCTGAGACCATGGCCTGCCACCGTGGAGACCACACACCTCTGGGCCTGCCGGAGGTGGGAGGGAGCTGTGGGTGTGGGGCAGGTGTGGGTGCTGGCTGGGTTGTGAAGCCTCTTCTGGTAGGGGTTCCTCAATGCTGTGGGATAAACAAAAGGAAACGGCTGTCTGCTTCTCTCATGTCCGTCGACTCAGGTGGACGGTTGTGGGGTTATCCAGAAAAATGTCATTTTAACCCACTGTGAAAGACAGAGGGCTTCTAAATTTGGCCCAAGTCATCCAGTCTGGGCCGTGTGGCCACAATGATGATTTTCACTCAGCCAATTCAAAATAGTAAGTGTTTGCTGCCAGACCCTCTGGGGATCTGGGTATCCTCAGTACCTGCTGACCTGTAGGAGGTGCTCAGTGAATGAATACTGAAGAAATGAGAAGTCAGAGTCACTGAGCATCCACTGTGGCTGAGGAACATTGCAGGTGTCATAGGGGACACCAAGCAACATAGATGAGGGCTGCAACCACCAGAGAATGAGAGCGCACACAGCCAACATGATCGATAACAAAGAGAGCCAAAGCCAGCATTTGTGAGCATTTAGAATGTGCAAGACACCGGTCGAGGTCATTTAACTCATGTGCAAATGTGATGTAAGTGGAATAATTAGCTCTGTTTTACTGATGAGGAAACTGAGGCACGAGGAGGTCAAATCCTGTGCTTAAGGTCCCACTACTAGTGCAAATCCCACAGGAAGGGTACTATGAGCCCCATTTACAGGCATGGAAAATGAAATTTACAGAGGCCAAGGTAACCACCGTTACTTGTATAGATGCAGAAATTCACACTTTGCTGATCAGTATGTAGGTTACATTCAGGTCTGGGGACATCAAGGGTAGGCTCTTGACTGTATTCATGCTGTGTGGGCTTCAAGCTTTTTGCCCTGAAGCACAGGCATTTTCTTCTGGTTCTTGGTGCCTGAGGACCCTAGACCCCCCAGACCCTCTAGGCCCCGAGGGTTGGCATCCTGGGGTGAGCTCTGCCTGCCAGGAGCAGTTTTCCCTGGCCATTCAGCAATCTCAGAATTACTCCGAAGCCAAGGATGAAGAAATATGGGGTCTGCAGTCAGCACAGCACAGGCCTCCAACCCTGAAGTGACTCTACCCTCCAACATCCTCTTGCCAGGTCTTTTGAGGGGCTAAGACTTCATCAGTGGCTTTGAAACCTTTTAGGCCTTTGTTTAAATAGCATCCTATTCAAAAGCTCAACAAGACAGCAGGGGAGGATGGAGAGTCCCCTGCAGCCTCGTTGTCGGCCTTGTCAGGGCACTATGCTAGCCACACCTCAGGCCCCTTGGGTCCCTTGGAGCATGTTTGAACTCCCTTGGGCACAAAATGCTCTTGGAGGTCCTGCGCGGCCCCAGCGTTGTGTGATTTGGTGCCCATCAGAGGGGCATTTGCCCTGTAGAGAAGCTTGAGCATCTAGAGGGCCCCTGCCTGTGGGGTCCAGGCCCACAGTGGCTGATGTTTTGAGTAATAGAGAAGCTGGAGGCAGAGTGGAAGGGGGAAGTCATTTGCATCCTTCTGGTCTTGTCCCAAGCAGCAAGGCTGTTTTCTTTCCCTGTTAGGGGAATTGGATTTAAGTAAAATAATGCCTACAGAGTCCTTAGCCTAGTTTTTGACACATTGCAGGCATGCAGCAATTATGCTTGTTTTTAGCACAGCTCTGTAAGGGGTGTGTGGGGCCAGTCAGCTCTGGCATGCATGCTGCCGCAAAGCCGGACCCAGGCTTTACTTCTGGTGAAATGGGAGGTGAACTAAGTCAGGGGGTTCTGGGTATCTCCTTCCTTTGGGCTGTCCCTCTCCTCCCTGTTCCTCTTTTGACACCTCTTCCATCCAATTTGCCCCCTTCACGGGCAAACAGCCTTACTGCCATGAAATCTCCTACCCCATAGCTCCTCTTCTCAAGCTCAGACACAATTTGGGGCTCCCAAGGTAAAAATCAAAAAGTCTGTCGCTGAGCTCTTCTCCCAGGCGGCGCCAGGGCACACTGCACTGTCCACCAGAGCCCTGCCACGCCCTCGGTCTGCCCCGCATGGGGCAGCTCCATCTATCTGGCTGACACTCTGACCTGCTCACCTCTCTGTCCCTGGAACCCAGCCCCAGCCAGCCCAGGGCATTTAAAATAGTTGCAATTTTAATGGAGCATTTGGATGTCATCAACAAATCGATTTCTAATCCAAAGGAGTGATTCTGAAGGTAGAAATGTTAGCTCAGAGGGGGTGTGGGGGTTAGGTTTTGCAAAGACCCCCGGCATTCATCAGCCACTGTGGGCTTGAGGCCAGAGGAAAGGTTTTGCTGCTTTGATGGGAACAGGGGTTTCTGATGCCAGAAAGTGTCATTTTATGCTGTGGGTAGGGGCGGGAAGGGAAAGGGGGCTTCCTATGCCCAGACCAGGACCTTTTTTGAGAGGCTAGAGAGGAATCCTTTGACTAAAACAAGCCATTCTTAAGGCCAGGGAAGGAGTTCTTTGTCTCCGTGGTAGTAGGCTGGAAGCCAGGAAGAAACAGAAATTTCCCAGGGGAGGATACGGACTGTCTGAGGAAATCAGCATTTGTCCAAAGACCATGAGGGTGATGCTTAAGTTCAGCATGGTTGTCCGCCATTGGCCAGGTCCTTTGGAGCCCGTTACCACCCCCCTGTGCTCCCAAATCTGCATTGCTTATATTACCTAGTTAAGTGAAAACAAAAGTGGGTGTCTTTCTACATGATTATAAGTATTTTGCCTGGGTGATCTTCCAAAATATGCAGCGTAGATATAAACAGCAACTCCAGAGGCAGAGCACTGGGTCCATTGATGATCTATGGGTAAGGGGGAGTTTTGAAGACTGGGACAGGGAAGGCTGAAGTTAAGTGCTGTATGCAGTGACTCAGATTCCTATCTGCTTCCTGCCTGAAGCCTTGTGCTCCAAAGGCCAGAGAGTGTTGGGTTTGAACTCTGTATGCTCACACAGTTGGAGGTGGTGGTGGAGGCTTGCACAGAAGGCAGAGATGAGAGCCTGTGGCTCAGGGGAGTCACGGCTCTTGTGCAAGGGGGAAGCCTTTCATACCTGCTTCCAGCAGCAGTGCCTAGTAGCAGAGTGAGCAGCAAGATCCTGGGCTCAGGGGCATCCTGGAAGTGCAGGAAGGATTCAAAGAAGGAGTGGACGGCAGAGCTGACCAGGAGCTCACACAGCTCCCAGTCAAACTGGTTCATCCCACGGGCCAGGAAGCCAAGGCACAAAGCTGTTGAATTCCTGGCAATCTGAATTTCCGTAGTCCTATTAAACACCTCTGATTCTTTAGAACAGTATTGGCATCCCCACACACAATTGTTTATTAAGTAACTGATGGCCTGGGACAGGATTGACAGGTTGTAAGAGAGGCCACCCAGGGAAAAACAAAAACCATAAACTAAATGAAATGGCAAACTGGGAAAAATGTTTGCAACTCATTACACCAGGAAAAAGCTAGATTCTTTAATATCTAAAGAGCCATTATGAATTAATAAGAAAAGATCCAATAACCGAACAGAAAAATTGACAAAGGCTACGTGTTATTCACTAGGTAGGAAATTCAAATGACTCTCAGGCATTTGCAAAGTTGGTTGACCTCACTGCTAATCAGAGAAATACAAATTTAGAAGATGAGATAATGTTTTTTACTAATCCAGTTGGCAAAAATCAAAAAGTTCCGTATCATCAAGTATTGCCCAGGGTGTGGGGAAACAGGCACTTTTACACAACGTTAGTGGAAGTATGATTTGATGGAGAGTAATTTGGTAATAACTATCAAAATGAAAAACACATATTCCCTTTGACCAGGTATTTTACTACTAGACATTTTTTCTGATAAGTATGTTAGCACAAATAGTTGCAGTTTTAGTGGAGCATTTGGATGTCATAGACAAATCTATTTGTAATCCAAAGGAGTGAGTCTGAAGGTAGAAATGTCAGCCCAGACATTTCTGAGGGTGTGGAGGTTATGTTTTGCAAAGACCCCTGACGTCCATCAGCCAGAATGACCACATACAAAGATATTCACTAAAGCATTGGGAGCAGCAAGGGAATGAAGAGTCAAGTAACTAAGGACTTAATAGAAGTCTTATTAATAATAATAAGTCTAATTATTAATACTTAATGCTTAATAATTAAGACTAATAAGTCTACTTAAATAGAAGACTTATTAGATAAATTATGCTGCATTTGTATAGTAAAATATTACCTAGCCATTAAAAAGAATGACACAGCTCTATGTATAAATATGGAATACTCCCTAATATATATTAAGTGATAAAAGTACAGAACAAATGCTGCCATTTGTATAAACAACAAATAGACATGTATGTATGTGTGTACATATATATGTGCATATACATTTATACATGAAATTACTATATGTGCACTGGTTATCTTTGGAAGGATATAACAAAAATTAGTGGCAGTGGTTGCCTCTGGGAAGGAGAACTGGGTGGGTGAGTTACAGTGGGTGGAGGAGACTTCACTGTATGTTCTTTTGCCCCTTTTGAATTTTGTATCATGTGCATATATTCTTGGCTAAATATGATTAAATTTAATAAAGCTATCTGAGATTCAGCAAGGAGGGTCTCCCAGCCAATCTCACCCTTGAGAAGTAATGTTGGCCTTGGTTCCTGGTGGCAGTGGCCAGGATGAGGCGAAGGCCTGAGAATGAGGCTGTGTGTGAGGCAGGCTCAGCAGTGGGCCAGAGAATGCCTGGGGGCAAGCGTGAGTCAGGCCACTTAGAAGGCCTGGGGACCCCCAAGTACACTGTAAGTAAAACAGAGCACTTGAAGCACCAACAACTCTGGAAACCAATGGCTAATTGGGTCAAACCACAAGCCCATCCCGAGTATCTGTGTGTCTGACTTTCCTGCTTCCCACTGCTAATGTAAGGTCTGCGAGGACAGGGTCAGGCTTGCAGCCTTTTGCCAAGTCTGGGCTGACCTATCCACACCGTGCTGTGTGAGTGTCTGCACAGACTTATGGCGGTGGGGTGGAGTCAGCTGGCTGTGGGGTTGATTCAGTGGGCATTACCAACATCATGGTGCTCTCTGAGGTCAGGTCTACACTGGGAGCAGGTGGTTTAGCATTCGGAGTCACGCCGACCTGTGTGTGAGTGTGGGCTCTACACATAGGAGGGGCAGTGTGTCACTTTCTGATCAGCACAGTGGGGACTATTATATCTACCTTGCAGGGCTGTCCCTAGGCCTGATGAGGCCGAAGTGTGCAGACTTCTCAGCCCCCCTCCCTGCTCTTGCTGCCTGGTGCACCAAGGTGACATGGTTGGACTACAGCAGATGGGTAAATTAATTAATGGGCTCTAGGCAGGCAGCCTGGATTTTAATCCCAACCGAGCAAATTATAGGCTGTGGGACTTAGGGTAATTTGCTTAACCTCTCTGTGTTACATCATCTGTAAAATTGGGTTAATAATGGTTCCTGCCTCATCTAGGGCTGTTGTGAGGATAAAAATCAGATATATGCTATAAAGCACTTAGCATTGAGCCTGACATGGAGTAAATCATCAATAATATTAGTTATCATTCTTATCATTGTTATTATTTTGAAATAACTGGATACGTCTAGCTACTCAGTTACTGTTTGGCATTTCCAGTGTGGGTAGCCTACACTTTCTGGAGACACAGATCAGGCAAATAGGCAAAACACACCCAATTAGACTCACCACTGTCTCCCAGGAAACTGCGGCCCATCTGGCAGTGCCCATGTGAAACCAGGTTGGGGAGGAGTCAGGAAGGGCTTATTTCAAAGAAATAAGAAATACTGTGCAGTCCAGTGAGGAACACAGAGCATTTGAAGAGGTCTTAGAAGAAAGGAAACGTGAAATGCAGAGACCTCCATCGAGGGTAAAGGCAGTGTGTGTATCATGGGGGAAACATATTTTCCTGAGATTTTGAGTACAAAGGAAAGAGGAGGCTGTACCTGGGAAATGGCATCATTTTGATCCTCTTTCCAGGAGAGAAACATTATGGAAATAGGAAAAATAAAAATAAAAATAAAATTAATAAAAGGGTAGGGGCAGAAAACCTCCAGATGGAGCAGCTTGAAGAGTGTAGACAATTGCAGAGGTTACAGAAATTGGGTTTGAGGGGGCTTAGCTGAGGCAAAAGAATGCCAAGGCCAGGTGCGGTGGCTCACGCCTGTAATCCCAGCACTTTGGGAGGCCGAGGCGGGTGGACCACCTGAGGTCAGGAGTTCGAGACCAGCCTGGCCAACATAGTGAAACCCCGTCTCTACTAAAAATACAAAAAACAAAAACAAAAACAAAAACAAAAAAAACAACCAAAAAAAAAAACCAAAAAAAAAAAAAATTAGCAGGGCATGGTGGCGGTACCTGTAATCCCAGGTACTTGGGAGGCTGAGGCAGGAGAATCGCTTGAACCAGGGAGGCAGAGGTTGCAGTAAGCCGAGATCCTGCCTTTGCACTCCAACCCCGGGCAACAGGACAAGACTGTCTCAAAAAAAAAAAAAAAAAAGAATTCCAAAGGGCGCTAAGAACACCGTGGAGCCCATGATTGAAATAACGTCAGGTTGGAGATTTGCTAGAGGAATTTAATAACAACAATAACTAACCCAGCCTATCCTCCCAAATTAGGGAATATACCTCTACGGCACTGGTAATGAGGAGAAGTGTTTTAGGAGGTGAGGGGGGTGGCAGGTGATAATTATCACAGGGTACCTATGTCAATGTAAAAAAAATAAGCAAAAACAACACATTCCGAAAAAAAACACAAGATGCCCAGGCTTCACCCGAGCCTCCTGCCTCTGTGACGTTTTATCAGAACTTGATGTCATTGATTGCTTTCTGATTTGGAGGTTTCCTAAAACGTGATTCCGTTCTATGGTTGGACTAGGCTAAGACTGAAGGGAGAAAGCTGCCCCTTCCCAGGCCTGTCCTCACTTTTGAATGTTTTAAAGACAAAAGCATGGAGGGCCTTTTCCCTGCATGTTCCTGGCCTCTGCAGGCTGCTCTTATGCGGTAACCTCAATCCTGATGTGTTTGCTAGGGCAGCATATGGATTTCCAAAATCGGCTTCACCCAGAATCTGGGGGCTCCCTGGTGCATTCGAGATCAGCGTTGAGCCACTTTTTTGCAGAGCACAGCGACGCTGGGCCAGACCTCTGGAGGGGCATGGTCCACCGGGGAGCCGAGGACCGCTCAGCAACACCCAGCCCGGGCCCTTTGCTGCGATTGGAGACCCCTCAACCCTGGATCCTTCCAGAAGCACAACTGAACCCCATCGCCCCTGGCACGATGAGAGAAGAAATCGAAACAGGATCTAGGTCCAAGCTGAGACTTAATTACGATGATTATTTTTTTATTTCACCACCATGAAATTTCAACCCTAGAATGGCCGAAAGCCGAAGGCCGCACACCCTGGAATCTGAAACCTATTTTGTAAGCATTTCCTCCCAGCCTCCCAAAGTTTAAATATTAATTTGCCTGTAATTGGCGGAGAAAACAAACAGGCAATTAAAAACGCTACAAAGCTGACTTTCTCCTTCCTCTGCTCTCCCCTCCCTTTTCATTTCGCTGCCGCCTAGAACTGGCTCTAAGACAATGGGACCCCGAGCGGTGTGGAATTCTAAGCCCAGGCTTGCCTTAAAGCTACAATATGGATTTAATTTATATGCAAATGCAAGCAATAAAAAGGCAGACACTGTAGAAATTATAGGGTCCCCCCCTGCTTTTCTTAGGAGATGCTCAAACCCTTTCTCTCCTCTTCCAACTAAGACCTAATTATTATTGGTTCCTGCCACCTCCCCCCTCTCCCTCCTGCCCACTCTGGGTGTAAACTGGGCCATTTAAGAAAAAACACAGAATATTGGGAATAAGAGAAGAAGCATCAGGATAATTTCACAGTCCGACTCCTCTTTCCTCCCTCCCTTTCCGCTTTTCCCCTCCCCCGCAGCCCGCTGGGCTCTCCTGTTGACCAGTAGAACGCAAAACTGATCAAAGCCAGCCGGAAGCCTTAAGTAGGCCAAAATGGGGGCTAAAGTATGCTAATAGAGGAGCTAAATATACTTTAATCCTGTTATAATACAAGGTAACTCAGAGGCAAGGAAAGGGCTTGGTGGCTTTAGCAGGGGGCAGAGGGGGGCTAGGGACCCCTGTGAACCCTGAATAGAAGTCGCTTCCTATTCTTTCTCTGGCTGGGGGTGGGGTGGGGGCCTTCTTCCTCAGATGCTCACCCCAGCCCCGCCTGCCCCGTTTACTGAGTGTCAACAGTTGGGTGAGCAAGACTTCTCAGCCCTTAGATCAGTATCCTGTGACCTTCCACATTGAAGCACACACCATTCAGCCAAGCCTTCCAGCTGTTGCCTGAATGATGATTTTTTTTTTTTTTCTCAGAGTCGGGCATGGCTTAGGAAGACACTAGGCAACAGTTTTAAATTATGTCCTCACCACCACCCAGTTCGCTGTGCAGATCCTGCGGGGGCCTGTGCACAGCCGGGCCTGGTCTAGCCTGGTGAGGAGCTACGTGAGCCAACAGATATATTTTGGGCGGAACTGAGCAGGCCTCGGAAGGAAAGCCAGCCTCTCTGCCCAGCTGCAGAGCCACGACTCTCAGCAGGCTAGCCCTCGTCTAGTTTTAGAGAGGACAGAGGGAACCTGCATTGGTTCCCTGACTCTTACTGCAGTAAGGGCCGGAGGTCCTCTGCCCCACGTTTCCCTCTGGGCTCCAGGCCTTGAGGGCTCTGGGAGATTCCAGAATGTCAGGGAAGCAGTTCTGCGTGGATTCTCCTTTCCGGGCTGGTGTCTAGGCTCCAGCGACGGCAGAGGAGACTGATGAAATTTTACAGCCAGCCAACTGCTGCTGGTGTCAGAAGATTAAAAACAAAGGTCGCACCGAGGCCTGCCTCCCACCGTGCGTCTCCAAGTCTGAGGGGTGGAGTGGGGGAGGAGGCGAATGGCCCCAAATATTTCTCCGTTAAGTACAAATTACATACTGGATATATAAAGTTGTAATGGTGTATTTTGAGTCTGACTGGTTTCATGAGAACATCCACGTACCCTCCAAAATGCTGAGACGGTGACACAGGCAAACAAAAAGGAATTTAATCCTGACAGAATATGTTTTGTTTGAATTCGGGCACAGCTTCCTTTTATTTTTCCCCCCTTCTCTTTTTTATTCTGAGTTCCTCTTCCTCTCTTCTTTCCTCCCTGGATCCCATCAACCCCCACTTGAATGCTACAAGCAGCAGAATCCTCTGACATTGTATTTGTGGGTTATTTATCTTATGGAGTTGGCCAGAAAGTGTATAAAGTTAGCTCAATAAAACAATTAGCTCCTGAAAACCTAGCATTGAGCAAAGAGATCTTTTCTATCTCTACCTGCTCCCTGCTAACTGAACCTCGGTTTCCTGGTCTGTAAAGTGAAAGGTTCATGCAAGGTCGTCCCTAAGCCCCCCTTCTGAGGCCTCTGACAGTACAGGTGGCTGCCTGTCCAGCAATATCTGCAAACAGGTGTCCACATGGGGCATCCACATGGATCTAAAGGGGTGGCAACACAGCAGGCGGCCCAATTCGTGCCCGGTGTTGATGTGTGGAATCTGTCACACCAGTAGTGCAGAGAAGGTACTTTTGCAGGAGAAAGAGAACCCACAGGCTGCAACGGAAGAGACTCTAGAATTTAATTCCGGCTCTACCGCTTACTGGCATTGTGTTTGGGGGCAAATTCTTAACTTTTTCACAAGTGAGTTATTTAAAATCTGCAAAATGGAGGCAAGACTATCTGTCTCTTAGAGTCGTAAGGATCAGATGGGATGATACCTGGGAAGTTCTTGACATGGCACTCATGTCAGCCAGGGAAGTACCTACTGAGAGTAACCTCTTACTACTATTGGACTTAGAACTACTAAGACCATTGTTACTTTTATATTAGCAGATGAAAAGTCCCTTTTTATAGTTTTAATACTTATTGATTTCAGCAAGAAATAAAATGCAACTATCTGTCTGAAGCCAGTTCTGAGGGATCCTACTCCCCCATCATTTTTTCCTGCCAAAGGCAAGGGCATCGGCGTTGTAAAACCTGGCTTCAGTATTGATGCTAAGTTTCCCAGTCCTGAAGGCAATCTAAGCCTCTCACATTCTCCTCATCTCTGGTTCTGCTTTTCCTTTAAAATATCTTCCTCAAATCCTGGAGCAAGACCTTGCTAACTCTAAGGGGAAAATAAAAAACTGTAAATGTCCCATTGACCACCAATACTTTCTATTTCTCACTTAAGTGGAAAGCCTCCCCACCAAAGAGTCTTGAGGACTGAGTCATCTTTTTTGTTCTTTGTGACAAGTCATAAAATGGTTTTAATTATATGGTGTTTTTCCAAGTAAACAACCAGACTGAAAGAGAAAATATTTAATTTTTGTTGAATTAAGTTGGGAACAATCTCAGCACCATGACTGCCGATGAGGCCGGCAAATGGGGCTTCTGATACTGTCCTTGTTCTGGTGCATGTTTTCGCTTAGCGGTAGCAACAAGGAAATAGGAACCAGGCCAGAGAGATGCAAGAAAAACGTAAAACGCAACTTCAGTACGGGACTCCAGATTCCAACCGAAACCCAGGAGTTATTTTGGTAACAGTTTTGCCAGGGGAAAAATATTCAAAGATCTTTGTTTCCACCATAAACAAACATAATATTATCCTGACTACAGTGTGACCTGTGAAACATCCTTCAGTTGACTTCCAAAACCCTGTAGCAAATATATGAATAGTAACAGCCGATTACTAAGCGATTCCTCTTCTTCTTTTATTTAAACTCTTTATGTTCCACACATTCATTAACATTTCCCTGCATGTCTCATTATTATCTCATCAAACATTTATTATTACTTCAAGATAGATAATTAAAATTTTATACAGTTATTTCTCTGTATGACAATCCAGTAGGTTTCAGATCCCCCACCCTCCCCAGTACTCACATGTACCCTCACAATTGGGCCATAAAACTCGTGAACTTCAATTCAATGTGCAGAAAGCACAGGAACAAAATCTAAAATTCATTTTGAATGGGAGTTTAGTTTCCTGAATAATGACTTAGTTATTGCCATTGTTAAAGAATCAGAGAAAAGACGTCTCATAGGACTATCCTTGCTCTTCATCAAATAAATAACTGGACTCTATGGATACCATTATGAGACAGACAAACAATGTACGCAAGTGATTTTAAGGCCTGAACTGGATTTGTTAGAATTGAGTACTCCCAGACAGCAGATGCAATAAACTCAAAAAGATTAGCAAAGAATTATTCTCTTTCCAGGATGCATATTACATTTAGGATTAGAAACCCTGATATGGATTATATATCACACATATTGCACAGAGCACAGAAGTATCAAATTTATCGAAACTAGGATGAGATCTTTTTTCAGTGGAATTTAAGAATGTAGGTTGGTTTTTGGGTACTTACAGCTCGGAAGAGAATTTCCGGGTGGGAAGAACATCCAGCCTTAACAAGCCAGTGGCCTCTTGTTTTTCCTGCACTGTTTCCCTGCCTAGACCCGAGCACGAGCAGAAAAATCATCTGAGACCAAACCCAGCCCTAAAGGGCTTGGCTTGCAATTTATTAAATTGCTTGAATTTGGTTTTGAAGCTACAAATCTTTTTGTTCCAGCACAAAATAATCAGTGTGCCAAGCTCAAGCAATTTTTTTCCATAAATGTGCAAAACAGAAAGATGTAGGTCTAGTCTGTCTAATTAATTATATAGATTAATGCCACTAACTTTGGGAAAATACCAGTGATGCCCTTCAGTCCAATTTGCCCTATCTAAAGAAGGTGAAGGCCAACTCACCTTTTCTAAACTTGTAGAACCTCGCTTGGCAAACAACCGTTTTTCCCTCTTTGGGGATTTTTACACATATTTGGTTCAGGTTTCAGCTTCTACACCCACCTTGGTGGGACAGTGTTTGGGCAGGTGGGGCGGCACAGCCCAGGGTTCTGAGCTGGGGAAGGAGCAGCGGGAGGGCCTGATGTGGATATTAAAAGGCACTCAGGCTGATCAGAGACTGTGCGTGGATACCTGGATCTGTCCTGGGACAGATGGCCAATGCCACTTCTGGCCTCGGATGCTTACTTTCCAATATTAAACCTCCTTCTTTCAGGCAGTCCACATGTTCTTAGTGGCAACCACACAAGCCAGCCAGAAGAATGTATTAACATATAAAATGAGCTGGCTCCTCGGGAAAATCATGGTCATTGCCCTCACAGAGCTTTAATTCATTCATTTTCATAGTGCTGCTACTGTGTGCTGAGCAAAGGAGAGTGTACAATGCGGGCAGCGTATAATTCGTTCTTATATGCCGGTGAATAGACTATGATCATAGGAGGTATGATCGTAGGAGGTCTGAAGGGATTGGAGGGGTGGCTTCAGGGATGGGGGGACTGGGTGGGAATGGAGCAAGGATGGAACGGTGAGTGGGCTTTGAAGAATATAGAGAATGCTCTATGTTAGGGTACCTAGGGGTTTAGTCACACCTTCATCGAGTCCTTATTGGGCATCTACACGGTAAGCAAAGCACAACGCTAACTGACGTGTGGGTAATCAGAGATATCACCAACATGGAATAAAGTACTCTGAGAGAGGGGCCAGGGTATGAGTCATCTTTATCACTTCCACCCTGACTGCGTGGGAGGCACCCTCTCAACAACTCGTTATGTAACTGAATTCAAGCATGTCCACCCTTCTAGGTGTCCTTTGCAAAAAGCCATAAGATCCCCTCACTCCTTTTTCTCCCTCACTGTGTTTAGTGTCTTCCCCTTTTGGTCTGAAGATTTTAGAGTTTTTCCTTCATGATGCTCAGATCTTGGGCATCAACCTTCCTTCCCTACCCTTCGGGGCTGCAGTCTATGTCAATCCATGAGTCCTTCTAATGCTCTTGGGGTCTTCCAAGGCTCTAGGCTTCCTTGGTGTGAAATGGGGGTAACAAGGGGAGTGTCTGCCTTTAAAGTCTTTACTTTTGATTGTGGAGATACAAACTAAAGTTTGTTGGTGCCTCATGAGGTTTTTCTCACAATGAGTCCTTGAAGGAGGTATAATATTGCCATTTCAGAGAGAGAAAAAGTGAGTCCCAGAGTGATTGTTAAGCTGCCAAAATTACACAGCCAGTGCTTGAGTGACCCCACTCCCTCATTCAGGAGTCAAAGAATGGCTCTCCTGTTGTGATTGGGGCTAGAACAGCAGAAACTAGAGGGCCCTCCATTGCAGGAACAGACCACTGAGTGCCAGGATAATGTAGCACAAGACAGCACTTTTCAGTTCGCATGTTTCCTTAATTCTTTCTTCGCTGCAGCAGTATTGACCAGTCAGTGAGAAATGCACTACTTTGCACGCCCAGACACAGCCTAATGTTGAACAAATCTGAGCTCACCCTCACCCCTAGCCCCGTTAAATTGGTTTGATCAGCCTGGTGGCCTGGAATGTCTGAAGTCTTGCAAAAGACACAGGGATGTTTGTTGGTGGGTCTCGCATACACTCTCAAATTTGACAAGGCTCAACAGTTGCATGGTGATCTCTGTCTGCTTCCAGCACCAACTCTGTTCATGGCCCAGCTCCCCCCCTCCTTGCCACCAGCACAGGGGACCAAATGTATCTATTCAAGCCTTTTACATATCATTTAATTTAGAACAAAACCCTGATTTTAATAGTGGAGCTCACATCTTGGAAAAGTCAAAAGAACCATACAAATGCAAGGTGGGGGCAATGGGAAGTGCACCTTAGGAAAGAGCAGGGCTTGGCTGGGCTCAAAATCCATCCCAAAGGTGTGACCCTGGGCAAATCATTTAATCTCTCTTGAATTTTGTTTTTCTTTCATTTTTTGGAAATGAAGGTTAATAGGGTTTTTTTTTTCAGAGGGCAAAATGAAATGATTTTTGTAGAGCTTGGGATGGAATGGGTACTCCATAAAAGGCAAATATTATTATATTTTATGTCTGGTCCCCACATAAATCTAATGCGGATTAATTATAGCCTGCTTGGCCAAGAACATTTCAGTGTCTGATTACTCATTGGATCCTGACATCCTCCTCTGGGGTCATGATGAAGGTCTGAAGAAGGAGTCAGGAGAACAAGGCCAGGCAGGTATTTTCAGTGAATGAAGGGGCTTGATCAGAAGGCAACAGAGAGTGCTGGGGTCTATGGCAAACTAGTGTGCACCTGCCTTTTCTCATGGGGTGATTGTGACTCACCTCCAGCCAATGGTAGCTATAAGTGTGGGCCATAGTCTCCAAGTTTTCAAAAGAAGCCAGACTTTTTTTTCCTTAAATGTGAAATTAGCTGGTAACTGATGAAAATCTTTTGAACAATTGGTACAGGCCAACTCTGTATGGGCCAACCCAAAAGTATCTGTGGGCCAGATGCAGCCCTCCACTGTGTGACCTCTGGCCCAGAAACCCTGCCTTCTTCTGGACAGGCATGAAGCAGGGTGGAGCTGGGAAAGGCAGGAGCCTGGCAGAATCTTCCAGGCATTGCATCTTGCATAAGGTGCTATGAAGGTCTATGCCAGGCCTCACTGGAATGTGGAAACAGTGGGATGATGTTTAACACAGTGTCTGGCAGGCAACAGAAATTCAGTCAATGTTATTGGTGTTACATGTTCTAGAATGGTTATTCGCCCAAGATCACTTAGAAGAGTGATAGCTTTGGGGGCCACATCACCCCCATTTTCGGGCGCTGTTTCAGGGTTCATGTCATTTATATGTTCTTAGCAGTATCATTATGGTTTTAGGTATAGTCCACTTCTCTCAATATTTTTTGCATTGTTATTTGTTGTTGATATGATTACACTTGGGGAATTTTGGTACTGGAAAGGCCTTAAGAAATAACCACATCTCATCTCTATGTTTCACAGAAAAAAAGACTTTACATTCCATAGAAGTTGAGTCACTGATTCAGGGTCCTACAACTAGGCTGCCTGAATTTCTGGTTTAGTTGTGGATGAATTTGAGGTCCCAGCTCTGTCCTTGCTTAGCCTAAGGTCAGGCTAAGAGTTCCTTCGACAAGGAGCAGATGGGAAACGTTGCATTGTCTGGGACAAGGGACAGGTGGGTGACTTATGCTACTAATTGATACCTGAGTAATAGATCCTGACACGTAGGTGAGATTAGAAATGGAGGACAAGAGTGGAGGGGAAGGGAGTGGGCTGGTAAGATGCAGGCTTAAGGCAGCTGCGGTCATGAGAAGGAATCTCTGACTCTCAGAAACTCTCTCCCCATCCCTGCTTTATTTTTTCTGCCTCCTAATGTCTTACATTGTTTGATAATGTATTATCTTCACTGTCTGTCTCCTCCCAGTAGAATGTAAGGTCCACAATGTTTACTGCATAAATAACAGTAGTAATGTATGTCCGTGCAATAATAGTCATACTTGTCTCCATCCTTCACTCATGGGATAGAAAGGACCAGTCAAGTAACTTGTCCACAGTGAGATTACTAAGAAATTACTGGCAGACCAGACCTAGAAACTGGTCCCTTGATTCTAAGCACAAGGCATATTCCCCTCTTCACTTCAGATATATATTCAACTGTCTTGACACTATAACTCTGACTGTAGCTTCAGTGATTGTGGGTGGAAATGAAGCTTCGAGCTAAAAATTTGCAATTAAAAAAAATCAGAGATTCACAGATAGAGTATCACATGGATTTAGTTTGGGGGTGATTATCGCCAAGGGAGAGCTTGTCATGTTGAAATAAAAATAATCCCATTTATTTCCCTACAACTTTGAGGTCATGCTCCAAAGGAGAGCAAGAATTGTTCTGTGACTTTGGGAAATGAGGAGAGAGCCTCAATCCTAACCTGGCACTGAGACTTGGAAAGCTCCAAGATCAGAGCGATCACTCCATTGGTAGAATTATGGACTGGTGGAACTTAGTTTAATTGGACCTTAAAAATACCACCTGTACCCAGGTTTCCCAAAGAATGGTACATACACTCTTGGTAACAAGAATATGAGCTTTTTATATTTTCATAGTTACATATTCATTTTAACATGTAGTAGACAAAAAATAGCTATCTCATCAGTCTGTGATTTCAGGTGGTTATTGCATAGGATAAGGCTTGTGAAAGAACTGAGTTATTTAAGAAAGAGGTGTTAGGTTAATTAGAGGATAGAGGTTATGAGAAAATGGCAGAAAATCCTGTTGGTGCATAAATGCCTGAAGTTTGGGAAACTTGATTATGTAGCTAAAAAAAAAAGCCAGTGAGATCCTTACCAACACCGCTGAACAAACTGGTGGCAAAGCTAGCCTTGAGCATGGGCCTTCTCAGGCTGGGGGGATTCTGGGGAGGGGACAGCATCTTCCCAGCCTCCCCAGCAACTGTGTTTAGCCTTTCCCCACTTCCACTTCTGTGTCCTCTACCCCTCTGAACACATGCTTCCTCTGCAGCAATGGCCAGGTGTCGGGTGGAGTAGAGAGGTTGTGGAGGAATTAAGCCAGTCTTCCTGCCTCCAAGGAGCTTTACTCTATTGATGAAGCAAGACACTTGCCTGCATCAGGAGTGATTGCTACACACTTTGGACCTTGCGTTTCCATCAGTCCCCCATCTATAATTACTTAGTATAAATTATACACATCTATTTCTATACTAGTGAGATTTCCAGGATAAAATATACACAAAAGTAGAAATGAATGAAGGTGAGATAAAGGTAGAGTAAGCAGGGCTTTTAAATGTATGAATGAGACAAAAGAAGCTAAATATAAAAAGCAGTGGAACACAAAGGAAGCTACAGTGAAAGCTAAAGAAGATGTCATAAAGGTGAATTAAGGAATATTTTTAATTAAAAATTATTTGTTAATAGTAAAAATGACATTTTGTTCTCGATGAAAATTATTAATTTTAGAGAAATGCATTTGAATATGTTTTAATGCTGGATTCAAAGTTCTGGTTCTAAATTTCTTTTTTTTAAAAAAAAAATACTTAGTTTTAATGGTTGTCAGAGCTGAAAAAAAAATCTCTACAAAGGCACCAAATGGAAGAAATACAATGCTGGCTGTGCTTACTAAATCAAGATGCTTTTTTTTTTTTTTTTTTTTTTAAAACTACATCCAGCAATTATGGAAAGGTTTTTTTTTTTTTTTAATTGAAATTCATCTAGTCAGCCAGTCAGTTTCTATCTTCTTGATGTCAATTCTTGTAAACTAATCAAAAGTTATATTTTTAACAAGTGGGTTCAAGATCAACTGAAGATCTTCTTTTGGAAAATTTTTAAATAGGTTAGAAAATTGTTTCCAAGTTTTTAAAGTGTGCAAATATTAGATTTTTTTTTTTTTTTTTTTTTTTTTTGAGACGGAGTCTCACTGTTGCCCAGGCTGGAGTGCAGTGGCACGATCTCGGCTCACTGCAAGCTCTGCCTTCCAGGTTCACGCCATTCTCCTGCCTCAGACTCCCGAGTAGCTGGGACTACAGGCGCCCACCACCTCACCCGGCTAATTTTTTGTATTTTTAGTAGAGACGGGGTTTCACTGTGTTAGCCAGGATGGTCTCGATCTCCTGACCTCGTGATCCACCCGCCTCAGCCTCCCAAAGTGCTGGGATTACAGGTGTGAGCCACTGAGCCCGGCCAGATCTTTTTTTTTAAGTATTGCATATATTCACTTCAGAGAACAAAATCACACAATGATGGAAACACTTCTAAAAATCTGTTTTCCAAATATTTTCACTATAGCACATATCCCTTTGGCAAAACAGTTATTTATTACTCGCTGTTAAAATATCAATGAGTGATACAAAAAATTACCCGAAAAGGACAGATTTTAAAAAATGCCAGCTGTTATATTATGATTGACAGTTATGTCACAGAGAAGTCTTGTTAGGGTGCAAGAGAATTTCACAGTCACTTCACATCTCATTATATAAAGTATTGCAAGCATTCTACTATTTAAGATTATGCAACCCATAACTCCTACATAAACTGTACATGTCACAATATGTGGAAACCATCAGAGGTGTGAGGGAACCATGGTCAGGAACAGAAACGGTGCGCCCTAGGACCATGAAGACATTTCCTGCCATGCTTCATAAAAACCCAGGGCAGATCCTTCAAGGTTGGCCACTGAAGGGGCCTCTCTGGTGGGAGCCAGAATTGGCTGAGGGGCTCCAGCTCTCAGTATCCTCCTAAGTTCTCCTGCATATTCCATCCCCACCACTTCCACTCTGGCCTTAAAAGGTGCTGCTCTTTTCTTTATTGTTTGGCCTAAACCTTCCTTTCCAGATCCAAGCAAGGCTATAAGATTCAAGGGTCAAGGCTCTTTAACCTCCACTTAATCAACTCAAATCCATCCTCTTTCCAAATCTGGGGAATAAACCAGGCTCGTTAGAGGACCTAGATTCTAGGTAGAACCAACTTCATGGGCGGGCCCCTCCTTAGCACCCACCACCCAGAATGTATGTCTAGACTCCTTGATTCTTCAAAGTCCAAGTTCAAGACAACAAAGCCATGATGAAGAGAAAGACACCTTTCCCATCTTAGCTCCAGTTTTCTCTCTGGGGTTCTTCCTCTTTCTTGAAAGATCAATCCTGGGAATGGCCATCTGGGAAGACCTTGCTTATCTCCTTGAGCTCATGGACCATTAACTAATTAATTCAATTAATGAATATTTACTTTCCACCATGTGCCTGGCTCCATGCTAAATCTGACTATATAACGGTGAGCAGGACTGATGTGGTCTCCATGAGCTTCCAGTCCCAGAGTGGAAAGCTTATGTTAAACCAATGATCACACAGTTACATGTATGACACAAACAGGAGAAGTGTTACAAATCAACAGTCTGGGTTCTATGGTGGACAATAATCATGTTGAAGGAGTGAAGTTATCTCTGAGGAAGAAACCTTTGAGCTGAGGCCTGAAGAAGGGTAGTTGTTACTGAAGGAGACAATGGAGAAGGAAGAGCATGGTAGGCAGAGGTAGAGCTGCGGCTGTGCACAGGGCCTGAAGTCCGAAAGGAGTTTGGCCCAGTCATAGAGCCAGAATTGGCCAGTGTGTCTGAGCCAGGAGTGGGTGCCTGGGAAGCTACAGGGCACGGAAGGGGCTAGACCACAAATAGAGAGTGGTCATGAGTTTGGACTTTACCCTAATAGAGGTGGCAAACCATTGAAAGCTTTAAACCCAGGGAGTGGCATGATCAGATTGTGTGTTAAGGTATCGTGGCTGGTGTGTGGTGAGTTGATCGAAGGGAACAAGAGAAGAAAGTGTAAGAGCAGACAGGGCTAGTGAAAGAGTTTATGTCATTGATGATGGTGGCTGAGAATAAGATGGTGCAGGTAGAGATGGGAGAAAGAGACATACGACAATAAGACCCAGGAAGCTAATATCATTATTTGAAATACCCACACACAGATAGTGGCAGGGGTCCGATGCCTGACACATAGCCATGTGTAGGAACTGGCTCTTACTCACTCACAAGAGCCTATTGTTAGTTTCCTCTCAACTCAGCACTCAGTGATGTCATCTGCCATGTTGAAACCAGCCAAGGTGGTATTTACACCATAGAAATTAGCAAGGGCTGCGAACCAGGGCTTTCTTTTTTTGGAGAGCCAGTTGTTAAACACTTACCAGTATACCATGGCTTGCATATAACCTCATTTTACTAACACGTGTCTAAGCACTCTCTCCCAGGGGCATAATGCTGTGGCTGGGAAGCTGCTGGCTAGACAACCTTTCAGCTCCATTGGCAGCAAATTGTTCTTTGAGCTGCCATCAGCCTGGGATGCACCTGGGCTGGCAGTGAGTGCCCATTCTGAATACAATGCAACTTAAATTCAACAAAAGGTAACAAGCTGCCTCTGTTTTCTGGGTACAGTGGGGGGCACAGGGGGACCACAGAGATGAACTTTGCCCCACCTTTTCTCCTTAAACTGGGAAAGATGAATCTGTTCACGAGAAAACTGAGTGCGAGGTCCCAGTGGAAAATTGGGAAGTGAAATGTGAATAGTGTTCAACCAAATAGATGGTGAGCATCAGATGTGTGTGTGTGTGTGTACACATATGTGCATGTGTGTGTGTATGTGTTGGGGGGGCAGGAGGGAGATGCAAGTGTTGTGGCAAAGCATTTTGATGTTGCTTGCAGGCAGATGGGAAGCAGAGGAGGTTCTGAGCAGTGCCCCAGGAGGGCAGTGGTATGGACAGAGAGTGGACCCTACTCAGGGATAGAGTTCAATGATGCCATTTGCTTCTGCATCCCTGTCTGCATGCTAGCATCTCACAGTGTCCTAGGGATGTTCTGTCGAGCCCTTCTCAACGCCATTCTGGCCTCCTTTAATGACCCTGGCACACACATAAAATGGCCAGGCACAACTTGGTGGCTTCAGTCAACACTATACAAATGGCAAACTCAAAAGTTACACTTCTGGCCTTGAGTGAGGATTCCTTCTGAGTCACAGCCTTGGGAACTCCAGAAGGTGGTGCTGGGCCTGCCTGCTGGTACCTTGGACCACCAAGATGGCGTGCAATGACTTAGAGCCCTTCCCTAATGTCTATGTCTGAGTGTCCCCTCTTTGTTCCCAGGGAGGCAGAGGACTCAGGGCACCAGCCACACCCATGCAGAAGGAAGAGCACAGTCTTGTTCTGTCACATGTTAGCTTTGTGAATTTGGGGTGGCTATTTTATCTCAACGAGCCTCTGTTTTGTCATCAAGAAAAAGTGGGGATAAAAATGTTAACTTGTAGAGCTGTTGTGAGAGCTGAGGGTTATGATATTTATAAAATGGGCTGAGAGTTTACAGTTGGACTGACCTGGGAGTGAATCCCAGTTGTATGACAGTGGTAGAAATCACTTTCTCTTAAGGTCGTTGTAGGGATCCAATGTGATAAGGTTTGCCAAGTGCCAGGCACAGAGTAAATGTTCAGTCCATGGTAGCTGCAATGGTTGTTATTTTTATTAAAGTGCCTAGTGGAGGGGCCTGGCATGGAGTGGATGCTCAGTAAGTGGGAGCTTTCAGCAAGCCTGGGCTCATCAGCACACCCTAATTCTAGCCTGCCTTTGTCTCTCACTGGCGGGACAAGTCACTGCCCCATTCTTGGCTGCTAATGCCTCATTTCAACATGATGAGGTTGGATTATCAGATTTCCAAGGACACTTTTGATGCATTTACACATCAGACTGCTAGGACTCAGATCCTTTATTGTCTTGTGTTTGACACCTGCCACTGCAGAGTGGACACCACGTATGTAGTGGCAGAAAACTAAAGGGAGAGGCTGGAGTGCTGATCCTGGTTCCCTCGGGAGTTCAGTGCATCTGAGGCATGGGGAAGATTTGAGAAGAGGTTATGCTAGCTGGGCTGGTTTGTCTGAAGCTGGACAGGACTGCTGGAGGCATTGGTACTCCATGCAGAATGGACCAAGGTGCCCACCCACTCAGTTAACATGTCCCAAGTGATTGCATGATCTGCATACCTTTCAAGCACTGACCCCACCTGTCATGTTCCTTCCTAGAGTGGGGACACCTCATGTTCCAGGCAGCCTGTGTCTCCCTCTGAAGGACCCCTGACTCCAGGGATCCCTGGACTGGATACACGTGTTGGGCAGATCCTCCTTCAGCTATGGAATCATCTCACCTCACGAAGCTTCCCTACAGTTGTGCAGGCACAGGGAGCAAACTTCACGCTCACTCCTCCAGCATCCACTCCAGGTTTCCTTCCAGCTGGGATCCTCAGCAGTTGGCAGCTTTTTTCCTCTACCACCAGGGGCCAATTCTCCCTTTGCTCCTCTATTTCTCACTGTCTGCACCAGGTTGAGGCCTCTAGAGACCCTTCCCTCCCCTAACAAAATGCACAGGCTCCCTTTGCTAGTCGTGACTGCTTCTTTCCAGGTTGCTCTGTGCTCTGCCTCACTCCGTTCTTCGTGGGATCTTCATGCTAGGTTGCTCCAGCCTCCATTTCACTGTAGTAATTCCTAGTCATTTTCACTCTTCCCGGCCCCTTCAAACTGCTAATGCATCAGGATGGTCCACCCGCCTTTTGATGTTCAACCAAGCTGAAGTTTCAGAAATCTTAAACCTCTTTGTCAACTGATGATACTGGTGATATCTGTGTGATTGAAAGGGATTTAGGCTTAAGGATCCTCACCGGAGCCCATCACCTCTGTTTGTACTCCCTCAATGATCTTGGAGTTCCAGTGGAAGCAGGCACGATTCTCGAAGCATGATACCCTGGACCCCTGTGACCAGGCCCTGACGTCACTCGTCTACCAAAAGCGTTCACCAAAGAGTGCTCTTGGAGGGATCCTGGCCCTGTCTCATGAGGCCACTGTAACCCTGGCCATGGTTGTGCAAATTGGTTCAGGTGGTCCTGGCACAAGGAGCTTCTGGGTCCTCTTTTTGGAATCACTGCTGTTATGCCCAATTTCTACCTGCTGGGACTGTAGGCTAGTCTCCAGTGTTAATGAGCTAGTCTCCAGTGTTAATGCTCTGACCCCAGACCCTTGAAGATCTAGCCTCTGTCTGACGTTCATTATCCACCAAGCCCAACCCATACCCAGCCCTGTTGCCCATGCTGAATGGGGCTCCAGGGCCCTATGCTTCCTGTTTCTACCTGTTCCGGTTGCCTAAAGTGTTCTTCCTTCTCCTGGCCTGGCTAACTCCTACCTGTCCTTCAAACTTCAACCAGGAGTTCACTTCTGTTAGGCCTTTCTCCTGACTCCCTTCTCTTCCTGTCCACCCCAGCTGGCATAGGTACTACCCTTGCAGCTTCCCAACACGTAGGCTACCTCTCCGGAGGCACTAATTTTGCTACACTGTATTCATCCTTACATGAACAACTTCCCAGAGGATACCATGAACCCCATCCAGGTGACCAGCACAGTTGAACGAATGAAAGTGTCCAGCCCTTTCCCCTGACCCTGAAATCCCTTCTTTTTTTTCCCTTCTCTGTTGTCTTTCTGAATCCCAGACACCTGCCTATCTGTTGTGTTTCTGGAGCCCTGAGTCTACCCATGAACCCATCAAGCTGATTGGCTTAAACTCAGCAGGAAAGGAGAAGGCAGAAGCAGTGGACCAGGTCTAATTCCTTGTCTTCATGTTGGCTAATGTTCCTGCCACCCAGGCCTGTAGTCCTCTCATGTTATCTTCAGTAAGGAAAAAGGCATCCCCTTCCCACCTCTGCAATAATCACCCTCAACCTAAATCCAAGCCACCCTTGCTCTTTTTTCCTAACATGCCCAGTGATTCTTTTGCTCTAACCTCAAGCTCCCTAACAAGCGTCACAGGAGTTTTCCTGTCTGGCTTCCTTTCTAACCCCTTCTCTCATCCACCATGTGCTCCACTCACATCTCTCTGTTTCTCAAACATGCTGTGGCTCCTTCACGCCGCCTGTGACTTTGCTCATGCTGTTCCTTTTACAAGGCATGCCCTTCCCCTTCCTCTCTGACAAGTCATTGTCCTCAAGAGCTGGCTTCCTTGATACCTCCCCTAGTTCCCCTGGAGTTAGCCACTCCCTCCTAGGGTTTCCATATAACTTTTAGTCATATTTTTACAATCCTTTGTTTACTGACTTTTGCTTTAGTTGTCTGCCTATACTTTACTCTTTTTTTCTTCTTTTCTTTTTTTTTATTATACTTTAAGTTTTAGGGTACATGTGCACATTGTGCAGGTTAGTTACATATGTATACATGTGCCATGCTGGTGCGCTGCACCCACTAACTCGTCGTCTAGCATTAGGTATATCTCCCAATGCTATCCCTCCCCCCTCCCCCCTCCCCACCACAGTCCCCAGAGTGTGATATTCCCCTTCCTGTGCCCATGTGATCTCATTGTTCAATTCCCACCTATGAGTGAGAATATGTGGTGTTTGGTTTTTTGTTCTTGCGATAGTTTACTGAGAATGATGGTTTCCAGTTTCATCCATGTCCCTACAAAGGACATGAACTCATCATTTTTTATGGCTGCATAGTATTCCATGGTGTATATGTGCCACATTTTCTTAATCCAGTCTATAATTGTTGGACATTTGGGTTGGTTCCAAGTCTTTGCTATTGTGAATAATGCCGCAATAAACGTATGTTTATTACTTTACTCTTAAAGTGTAAGATGATGCCTAACTCTCTTGTTTTCCCTCTTTGCCTCTTTGGGCCTCTTTGCTCTTTGGAGATGTGTCCGGCCCATGGTAGGTCTGAATGAACCTTCTTGCCCAGCTCTGTTTGAGCACCCCAGTGCCTTGCTCCATGGGTGTATCTTGTGGCCCAGCAGCATTGGTGTCACCCTCTTGGCAGAATCTGCATTTTAACAGACACCCTGGGGATTCACACACACACATATTAAAGTTTGAGAAACACTGGCCTAATATTCAGAGTTTCTTATATCAGACAAAAACCTTTGCTGCTTTGAGCTGACTGCTGGGACAAACCACCACTACAGTGGGCCTTTTTTTTCCCCCAGTGGCTTGAGACTGTTGCACCTTTGCATGTCCTCAACCAGAATAAATGAGAACAGCATTCTTAATGTGCCCACCAGCAGGTTCCTCTCTTCTGATCAATTCCATATGCTTTTTGTGACTCTCTTTCTGGAATGTAAAAATAACCCTATTACCAACTCTTCCTCCTAGTAGCCTTTTCTCTGTAGCCAAGTTAATTCCAAATAGAACATCTGGAAATTCTATTTTGTTGCCTAATTTAAACCAGACTAAAACTAATCTGCATAAAAGTTTATGAACTTTCTGGAGCCTCACACTTTATATTTCCCCATCTGGAGAAGCTGGCAATTCAGAGGCCAGGAATAGGAAGGATGCAGCCATCTCTTTTTCTAGGGCTGGGGGTGAGTGTTTGTGGCTTTGTGGATTTGGACAGGGAGTTGGGGTGGTGATGCAGTTGCGGGGGGTAGGGAGTTTTGCAGGGAGAGGAAAATGTTTAGAGCTGACTTTCTTGTGCAAAAAAGAATAAAACTCTGCATGTGGATTTAAAGGTCCTTTAGCTTTAAGCTGAGGTAGTGGGTGGCTGAAGGGGCTACGAGGAGGTGGGGATGCCAGGTGAGGGAAGAAAAATGGAGTGTCAGGCAAAGGGAGAGGGGAATGGGGAATGAGGCATGAATCACCACGAATAAGCTGGGAAGTGTATTTCAGTAGCTGTCCATTGGACCCAATGGCTCAGGATTTGGAAAGAGGCTACACCAGCTCTTGTCTTTGTTGTTAGTTTGACTTATGACCCATAGACTAACTTAATTGAGTGGACAGCCTGGAAGTGAGGGGCAAGGAGGGTCCTTAGTTAGTCAGTGGGGGAGGGCATGAAATAAAAACCACTCAGGATATTTTCAGCAACATGCAACAAAATCCCAATCAAAATTCCAGCAAGCTTTCTGTATAACTCGACATACTGATTCTAAAATGTGTGTGGAATAGCGAAGGATCTATGCTAGCCAAAACAATTTTTTAAAAGAAGAACAAAGTTAGCAGCTCAACAGAACCTTATTTCAAGATTTACTATAGTGTTATAGTGATGGAGGCAGGGTGTTGTCAGCCAAAGGATAGATATATCAACGATTTGAGCAGAAGGAAATCTAATAGAGAGAATTTGAGTCTATCTCAGTCCTTCTGGGGTGCTGCAACAAATACCGTAGACTGGGTGGCTTATAAACAGCACACATCTATTTCTCACAGTTCTGGAGGCTGGAAAGTCCGAGATCGAAGTGCCGGCAGATTCCGTGTCTGATGAGGGTCATAGAGGCTGCCTTCTCACTGTGTCCTTGTGTGGACAAGACAGCTCTCTGAGGCCTGCTTAGCAGGACACTAATCTCCTTTGTGAGGGCTCTACCTTCATGACCTAACCAACTTCCTAAGGTCTTACCTCTGAACTCCATCACGTAGGAAGTTAGAACTTTAACATAAGAATTCTCTCTGGGAGACACACACATTCAGTCTATAGCAGATGTTTATAAAAACACTGGAAGGGCTGGAGGAATTGGCTCCAGTCTGGGCCTCCAGGAATGGGTCCTGAGTACAGCACTATAAAACACCCTCGGCAGGGAAGTGACTGCCTCTGGAGCTACCTAGAAGCTGCCATGGTCCAGGTATCAGGAAACTGGAATCAATAAGCTGCCTCCACCGCCTTATCTGTCCCTGGATACCCAAGAAGCTGAAAGAGGGACTCAAAAATGCTGCTGTAGACATTCCTTAATTTCCATGATTTTCTTTGTTAACCAGGGTTGGAGGCGGTTGGGATGAAAAGGGGAGAAGGAGGGGGAAGGAAGAAAATAAAAACACCTAAAGGGCCTTCATTTCATTTCTGCCTTCTAAGTCTTATTGCCAGAAAACAAAACTGTATCCAATACACCAGCTGAAAAGGACTCTGGCCCATGTGATTTTTCTGGCTTTCTCTCCTCTGCAGTATAGGAAGTTACCTGAGAATTAGAGAGCAAAGGTGGTTGAGCAAACCAATCCAAGGCATCCACCACTTTTCACGATTCTAGAGCTCCAGCTGCTTCTATTTATGTGTACAACCATTCAGGCATCATCTGCTAATGCTCAAGGCAGGCTGAATGCAGGGCTAGGTGCTGGAGCCACAGGGATATGTGAAATAAAGATCTCACATTTAATAAGCACTCACTATGCACCAGGCCCTCTGCTGAGTTTGCGTGCGTCATTTTCTCAATCCTTATAACACCCTGATGAGAGAAGGACTATGATTTCCCCATGTTACAGTTGGAGAAACTGAGGCTAGAGCAGGTGAATGACTTATTCAAGGTCACAGATTTGAACTCAGGTCATCTGACTCTGAAGCTCGTTCCTTTCTCTTCTATGATGCTGCCTTGAAAATATGCATCCAAAACACATTACAAAAGATGGAAGGCAAAGGAGAATGTGCAGCACCCAAGGGTGAGATCAGTCACAGCACCCCGAGGGCTGCAGGGGAGAGGCCACAGGAGTTACCCTGCATGTCCTGCCCTCCACTGGGAGGTCCCTGATCCCTTCTTAAACTGCTTCATACATCTGGTTGCTGTACAGTCACTTGGGATTCAAAATGGATTCAGTGACCCTTTCAACATGGCAGGTGTAGTGGGTTGAATTGTGTCCCCACAAAAAGATGTGTCCAAGTTTTTTTTTTTTTTTTTTTTTTTGACAGTCTCATGCTGTTGCCCAGGCTGGAGTGCAGTGGCACGACCTCAGCTCACTGCAACCTCTGCCTGCCTCAGCCTTCCAAGCAGCTGGGATTACAGGTGTGCGCCACAACACCCAGCTAATTTTTGTATTTTTAGTGGAGATGGGGTTTTGCCATGTTGGCCAGGCTGGTCTCGAACTCCTGGCCTGAAGTGATCAGCCTGCCTCGGCCTCCTAAAGTACTGGGATTACAGGCCTGATGTATCCAAGTATTAATTGCCAGTGCTTGTGAATGTGACCTTATTTGTAAACAGGGTCTTTGCAGGCATAATTAAGGTAAAGATCTCAAGACGAGATCATTCTGGGTTGGAGGTGGGAGAGTTAAATCCAATTACCAGTGCTCTTATAAGAGACAAAAGAGGGCAGGCATGGTGGCTTATGCCTGTAATCCCAGCTTTGGGAGGCTCTGGTGGGTGGATCATGAGGTCAAGAGATCGAGACCATCCTGGCCAACATGGTGAAACTCCGCCTTTACTAAAAATACAAAAATTAGCTGGGTGTGGTGGCACGTGCCTGTAATCCCAGCTACTTGGGAGACTGAGGCAGGAGAATTGCTTGAACCCGGGTGGCAGAGGCCAAGATTGCACCACTGCACTCCAGCCTGGCCACACAGTGAGACTCCATCTCAAAAAAAAAAAAAAGAGACAGACAAAAGAGAAAAAGACACAGAGTGACACTGGGAAGAAGATCATGTGGGGAGAGGGGCAGAGATGGGAGTGATGCTGCCAAAAACTCTGGAACAGCAGGAGGCACCAGGAGCTGGGAAAGACGAGGAAGGGTCCTCCTTCAGAGCCTTCAGAGGGAGGATGGTCCCGTCACACCTTAATTTCAGCCTCTGGCCTCCAGAGCTATGAGGAGATACATTTCTATAGTTTTAACCACCCAGTTGTGGTCATTTGTCATGGCCAATCAAGGAAAATAATACAACAGGTAAAGTAGAGCTCTCCTTGATGGACAACATTTTCTTCAAGCTTCAGTTGGGTCTTTCTAAAATTTACAGTTGGTTTGCAGACACCTCGACCTTGATGTTTAGAGATTGAGCATTCATCATTTTTTAGTCTATTTTATTTTTCCTCTCTGCCTGAGAACTTCCTAAATCTCTCCTGCTAATCCAAGCCCTACACTTTCCAGAAATCTTAAGGAAGAGTGGAAATGCATGGGCTTTGGAGCTGGACACTTGTGGTTTAAATCCTGACTCTGCTGTGGGACCGTGGGTAAGTTGCTTAACCTCTCTGGGTTTTAATTTCCCCATCTATAAAAATAGGGATAATTTCAATACTCATAGCATAGGGTGGGTGGATTACATAATGTATCTAACATGATGTTCAGCAAATGGTCATTCTCATTCCTTTCCTTTTTCCTTCAAGACCAGAGTCAAGACCCTCTTCCAGGGAGCTTTCTCTGAGAAACAGTAGTCCCATAGTCACTTCCCTGCAGTGCGTTGCAGCCGCTCTTCCCAAATGTACCACTCAATCCAGCCCTTGGGTTTAGACTGTGTGTGCTGTTGCCTAATTGTTTGGTATGCGTAAACCTCACCCACCCCATCCCATCCCTGGGAGGGCCGTGGTAGTGCCTCCACCTCTGTCTGCTTGTCACTTCCTTTTGTGGCTTCCCTCAGCACCTAGCACAGAGCTAGCCACACTGAAGGAGCCACATGGAGATGTGGCCACCCCTGAGTGGATGACGCCTTTGCCAGCCTTTGGGAATGTGTCTGTTCTTCCTGAACCTCATTTCCTGAGAGTGACCAGGTAAAAACTCAACTTGGAAATCATCAAATAGACATGGACTGCCTCTGTCAGCCTTTGGAAATGTGTCTGTTCTTCCTGAACCTCATTTCCTGAGAGTGACCAGGTAAAAACTCAACTTGGAAATTATCAAATAGACATGGACTGCCTCTGTCAGCCTTTGGAAATGTGTCTTTTCTCCCTGAACCTCTCATTTCCTGAGAGTGGCCAGGTAAAAACTCAACTTGGAAATCATCAAATAGAAATGGGGTGCCCCTGGGAGATATGCACTATGGAAACGAGAAATATAGCCTCTAAATGGAATAGAGTCTCATTAGTCCTTCTCTCTCTTGCAAACACAATAATTGTTTAAATAAAAAAAAGAAAAAAGAAAAAATCTGTCACTTTTGCCCCATTTCTCAGTGGCTTCTGCACAGCCTCACTGAAGGGGAGCCTCATTACGAAGACTTTATTAAGCTTGCAAAACAGACTAGGAAGCGCAGTGAGGAGCATACAGAGCTAAACTTGCCAAAATAAATGAACAAAGTACATTCCTGATGCCTGGCCCCTTTGGGAATGGAAACCCAGGAGACCTTGGAAACTATTAGGATGCAACTTTATTAACTTCACTCAGGCACGCGGCAGTTAGCCCCAGGGCGGCTGCACGCAGCTCCTGGCCAGAGCATGGGGTCTGAGTTCACCTCCTCCCTGTCCTGGCTGGCCTTTTGGCTGCCCCTCCTTTAAAAGGGTCGGTGGCTGCAGCCCATTTGTTTCTCTTGTCTTGAGGCCCTGGGGTCAGAAGCTCTGCTCAGATCATCCTTTGCTAAGATAATCTTCTCAATTGCCTGTGCATCTCCAGCCAGGGCAATGCTGATGTGGAGGAGAGGGAGAGAGAAGCCCAGTGGGGACGGCTCACTCTGACCATTTGGAAAGGGCATCATGCTGTCATGCCAAATTGCTTGACCATTTCCTCCCACCCATATCATTCCCATCCTTCGACATAGGTGAATATATTGTATCACTCTAGGATTCCTTTGTCCTCTGGGGAGATGCTCAGGGAAGTCACTTTACCTCTGAGCCCCAGTCTTCTCTTCCGTGAAATGGGGCTGGCAGTATCCACCTGGCCGGGTTGTCATGATTTTGATGATGTACATGAACTCCAGCACCTGGCATGCAGCAGGCACCTGCATGTCACTCTTCCTTGCCTCTTCCTCTTCTGTAAGGATGACAGAGTGCTCTTTCAGGAGCTGCTCTGGGTAGGGAAACTGTGGCAGATGGGGAGCTGCAGGAGGCCTATGGCACTGCCAGCCTTGACCCCTCACCGCAGCACAGCCAGCCCTGGGATTGTCTACACCCTTTTCAAGCATCTGCTAACTGCAGCCCGTGCTTTTCCTGAGGGTCATGTCTCCCTGAACTTGCTCCTTTTGCCTGGAAACATGCTTACTCAGGTGTTCAGGGAACCCCTCTGTGGAGACAGCACTGTAGAAACGAGACCTGAGAGGCAGCACCTTGGGCTGCGATGGCCAAAGGCAGGCTAGAGAAGAGCCCCACTCAATCCCCTTGGGGCATGCTGGGCAGGGAGGAAGTCTGGACTGGGAGTGGGGAGAAAGGAGGGAGGCCAAGCGTGTCCTCCACAGGAGAGGTTTGGGGGATTACCCACCAGGGTTGGAAAAGTGAGGATTTGGAGTCCTTCAGATGGGCTGTGGCATGACAGCATGTGCTTGCTGTGTGGGTTCAGGCTTGCGTCTGTGGTCCTTTAGTCTTGAATTTCTATCCCATTAGGACCCCAAGAGTTAGTGGGGCTGGGTATGGGCTTTCCCAATGCCACCCTCAGGACTTAGGGAGAAGTCTCAAACATAACCTTCCAGAGGCTTCTGAGATCATTGACCTTAGCTCTCTGTCACTTTTCAGATGAGGAAGCCGATGTCTAGAGAGAGTGAGGAAATTGCCCAAGGTCCAGTGGGGGATAGAGAGAGGCTTCAACTTTATGGCAAGTTTGGGGCTACAACCCAGGACTCCGGGTTCAAGAGCTTGTCTGTTTATAACACATTAGGTACCTTCAGTTATGTGATGTAGCTTTGTTACTCAGTATTTCATGAAAAAAAATTAACCCCTGTTCATCTTTTTGGTGGGTGTCATCTCAGACCACGTGAAATGACAGGGTGAGGTTATGACTGAGTGAAGTGTGTGCAGGGGATGGGAGCCAGTCAGGACAAGGCCTGTGAAGGCATTTCAGAGCAAGCAATTTGGAGGTGGGGGCAGTTAAAACTAGCAGAACCTACAGGTAGGTCTACATAAGGAAGGGGGTTGATTATTTTTTTGAGCTCTGATGAATTCTATAAAGGCTTCACAGACTCATGCCACTGGAATCCAATACTGGGAGGCCCTGGACTGGTCCACTTCAAAGATGGTAAATCCACAGCATCGTGTCTACCGCTGCTATCTGCACCCATGGCAGGCATCATGAATCGATCACGGCACTCTTTCCTAGTGAGCTGGATGCAGCCTCAGGATCCCTTTCAATGTAATGCCTGAGCAGCCACTGTTTCTCAACTGGACAGACGTGGGAGGAGAGCTCTCTCTGCCCTCACTGATCTAGTGTAATCTCTCTTATTTGTAGTTGGGGAAACTGAAACCAAAGGAAGGCTTGCCTAGAGGTCTCCCAGTCTGTTTGTGGCAGACCCCAGTTTTCCTATCTCCAAATCCTTTGCTTTGTGCACCAAACCATCTTGCTGTATCTACATCAATTTGAAAAAAGAAGTGCAAAAAGATCCAATAATTGCTCACCACCTGCCAGCTGCCACCTGGCAGTGAGCACCAGCCTTGTATTTCTGCCCATGTGATGGTTCTGGTTCCACCTCAACAGTGTATTTCCTGATGGCCCCCCAAACCCTTTTAAGTCCAATTTTGGCAAATTCATTTTCACCCTTATGACTTTCTGCTACCAAGTGTGGGGGACCAGAAAGGCCGCATAGTGTTCTTAGGCAAGATTGTGGGAGAAGGAGATGGGTATTTTTCTAGGACTCCTTCCACAAATTACTGATCTAAAACTCAAAAAGGCCCTGACGGGGGGCGTTTTCACAAACTATCATCATAATAATACAAATCAAGCAAAGCATCACAGTCTCCAGCACAGCTGCACATTCTCGTGAGGAAATGATTTTTTTGAGTTGCTGGAAAATTGGGTCATTAATGCTTCTCCTCATTATTTTCTCTGTTCAGGTTCCATGCAGGTGTCATTTTCTTTGAAAAGTGATCAGCCAGTTGCTAACCAGGGCAGGATCTTTAAATGGACCTGTTGTCTAAAATCTGTGTGCTACTAAAGCTGAAAGAGAGCATGCTCTTGGCTCATCCACAAGGAGCTGATTGCATTTGTAAAACCAACGACTCACCCTGGCCTTCCCTTTAGCCAGGCCTAATGCCACTTTCAGTGACTGCCAGCAAGATCAACCCAATCAGTGCCTTCTTATCTAACAGAGTACTCCTTCGGTGAAACCCACTTTTAACAGTAATGACCCCACACATTGTCTTGAGCTTTATTATTTTTCAGAATCATATCTGTTCCTAATTTACAACAGTCCTTTTTTACAGCCCATTTCATGGGTGGGAACACTGTGTCAGAGAAGCAAGGAGGCATCTCTGATGCCTCATAGCAGATTGGAATCAGACAAGACTAAGATCTGAGTCTCCTACCTGTAAGCACTCAATGTGTACTCACCACCGAAGACTGTGCCCGCATCGCCAGGCATGGCAGACTGAGCCTAGGTGGGACTGTTTCAGCTTGTTCCTGCACTACTTGCTAAATTGAATAGGCAATGGCCATCTCTATAGACAACTACAGAACACCATTGTGGTGATTGTTGAGCTTGGTTAATCTGAAGTTTGTTCCTAAAAGTGCTTATATTTTGATGGTGATGGTTATTGGTGATGCCAGACACACATTTACCTTCTAGGATAATTGCAGGGAGTAGTGTGCACCAAGGCATAGTATAATTTGCAAGTGTGTGATAGTTATCTCTTGAATAGTCCCACTTACAGAAGTATGTGTGTTTAGTAACTTATGATGAGGACACAAGGTTTCAACGGTCATATGGAGCATCCCTGTGCTTCAAGGCAGACTTCACCTAAGTTGTTTCAGGCAGAAGTGTCTTTTTCATTCATTTTCCCTTTTAAAGAGTGTCAATGAAGGAAAGTGCCTACTGTCTGTGGGTCAACCACTTTAGCATTTAACAACCCTCATGGCTGGGAAACGAATCCTGACGTTGAAACTAAATTCTTTCTGTGGACAATTTACTTCGTGTTGGGACTCGATGGAGTGAGAGAACAGATCCCCACCATTTTCTGTCTACCTGCCCACAGATGAAAATTGCCACATCACCCTTTATTCTTTTCTCCAGCTCTGGGCTAACAATACAGATGAGGGTTTTACCTTTCATCATAGATCTTATTTGCAAATGTCTTCCAAATCCTTTCCACATTCTCACATTATTATTGACTTATGATAGTTCAAAGCAATTCCGATTATGTGAGTCTGTTTTATCTCAGATCATTCGTACTATGTACCTTTCTCTCCACTTCCCTGTCACCTCTTCTATTAAAAAAAGTCACACAAATCATCAACCACAGCCTTTGTATTATACTTGTAAATACTTGTGGTCCACTATGATCTTCTGCCTTTTTTTGTCCTTAGTTTGCATATTTTCTTTACCTATTATTCCTTTATTCTGAGCCTGACTATTTTTATTTATTTAAAGATTCCTGCTTAACACATTTCTTTGTTGGACAGAATTTTGAAGATTACAGCCATGTCTGCCATATGGTCCACTGATGTTAGATGTTACAAAGGATTTTCCTACATTTTCTTCTTATACTCATAGATACTTGCATGCATATGCTGCTATGTTTTCAAAACTGAAAAGCAAAATTAGAAAATAATAATATGAAGCATTTGGTCTATACTCAGGGGATACAGATCTAAGTTCTTTCTCTCAACAGTGAAGACTTTTTTTGTAATATAAGATGGTAAGACATGACATTTTGAGAGCATAATTAAAGAAGGAATATATTCAGGGTTGAGGTATGTGGTAATAATGACGATAGTAGGAGTAAACACCCACTGGGGCCAACTGTGTATCAAAGCATGTGAAACAAGTTGTCAGCAAAATAAAAATTCCAAGAAAAGATAGATGGGTGCAGGATACAGAAGTCAGAACAACATTATGGAGGAGGTAGGGTTTGAGTAGGACTTGAGCTGGGCCTGGACCTGGCTCAGGTTTCCTGGCTTCTAGTTCATCGCTTTTTCTATATGCACCAGTGTTTGCTGGATTTATGAAGGCTAGCATTTTTTGAGACAGGAAAATTGATGGAGATTCTTTGGTTGTGAAGTCTTATTCCTACTATAACGGTATGTTATTTAACTGAGACCTTTGTCTTCATTCGGGCCCAATTAGCACAGATGAATTTTGGGCAAGGGATGGTTTAACAAGGGTGTGGGCCAGATGTTACAAAATGATTTGCCCCTGACAAGAAGGTAACAATCAAGTGGTTGTGGATAAATGCCTGTTCTTTCCAGACTCCACATACTTGCTTCCATGTCCATCCACGCATGTACTCCTAGCCAAGTTACAAGTGAGAATGTCTCTATTTCTATTGCAACTTAGAAAATGATACCTGTAGGAATCAAATGTCAGGTCTCCAGATTTAGCCTCTGGCTCTGGGAGCAGAACTGGAACAAAAACCGTCAAACCAAACTCAAGGGGAAAATGAAGACTTGTGTTGAGCTGGCATTGTTCCAGAAGTTATTCACCTGCTAAAAGGGACAGACATTCTGATGCATTTCCTCCTGCAACCCAGACATGCTCTACCAGGTCTTGAACTCCTAACCTCAAGTGATCCACCTGCCTCAGCCTCCAAAAGTGCTGGGATTACAGGAGTGAGCCACCATGCCTGGCACAAGAACCTTATTTTTAAATCATCCTATGTTCAAGTAACTTTTCTGTGGTAGGCACAGGAAGTCAGGTGAAGGACCCCAAAGATGAAGGGGTGATGCTGTTTCCAGTGTGTTGTGGGCCAGTGTAGGAGTCACCAAGAAAGTACATGACAAGATGTGTAGCACAGATGTGTTAAAATCAGGGACCCATGGCAGGATGAGGTGGCTCATGCCAGTAATCCCAGCACTTTGGGAGGCTGAGGCTGGAGGCCTGCTTGAGCTCAGGAGTTCAAGACCAGCCTGGGCAACATAGCCAGATCCCCTTTCTACTAAAAATTTTAAAAATTAGTCAGATGTAGTGATGCACACCTGTAGTCCCAACTACTCAGGAGTCTGAGGTAGGAGGGTCTCTTGAGCCCAGGGCCCAGCACATGGAGGCTGCAGTAAGCTATGATCATGCCACCAGACTCCAGCCTGGGTGACAGAGTGTGAGACCCTATCTCAAAAACAAACAAACAAAAAATCAGGGCCCCATATTTGGTAATGTTTCCTCCATCCCATCACTCCAGCTGAGGCAACTTTTCTCTCATCTGAACAATGCCTGTGCAATATTGGTGCTCCCACCTGGCATTATTTTTGTTATATGTATACATATAGCTTATGTCTGGTGTCCTCTCATTGACTGTAAGCTCCTTGGGGGCAGATCTGTTTCCATGGCCTTTCTCACATTGCCACAATGCCTTGCACAATGGGAACATGATACTTATTGAGGGAAAGAGAGAATGAATGAATAGTGGTAGTATGAGTAGGTCTCAGAGAGGAGAAAGTTTAACTAATTAACTAATCAATTCATTTAACAGATATAAATTGACACCTTCTATGTACTAGGTAGTTTCCCAACTGGTGAGGATATAGCAGTGAACACAATAGACAAAATCCCTGTCCTCAGGGAGTTTTTATTAAGGCTGGAAACATCAAATTCTATTTGAAAATTTGAGTAGCATTCACAGCAGAGGTGGATGTAACTTTGGCCTTGGAGAATGGAAGGAATTTTGTTGGGTGGAAAAGAGTGAGGACAGGGGCTGTAATGGGTGCAGGGTGTGGGCAGAGAAATGATGTACATTTCTATCACATGAAAGTGTGAAATGTGCTGTCAAACCTGATCTCACTGCTGATTCTATTGTCTACTTTTAGATACACTTTGTTATAAGAAAGCAATACTGGAATCTACTGCACTTATACCACAATTGAAGGGGAGGTGAAAAAAGAAGATAATGAACGGCCACTGAGATGGATTTTGTTTCATTTACCCTGCACAGTGACCCTGCAAGTTGGTTATTGTCACCTCTATGCCCTGGAGAAAACTAATGCTCTGAGAGGATGCTGTCTAGTTAGTTTGGGTTGCTAAAACATAATACAATACTGGGTAGTTTAAAGAACACATTTTTATTTTCCACTGTTCTGGGGGCTGGGAAGTCCAAGATCAAGGCACCAATAGATCCAATAACTAGTGAAGGAACTCTGCTAGATTTGTAGATGGCTGTCTTTTTGTTGTATCCTCACATGACCTAGATAAATCATCTCTCATTTTTCTTCTTATCAAGGTGTGAATTCCATTCCTGAGGTGTCTATCCTTATTAACTAATTACTTCTCAAAAGTTTCACCTCCTACCATCACATTGGGGGGTAAGATTTCGACATACGAATTTTAGGGGGGCACATTCCTTCCTAACACATGCATAAGTTGCTCAAAGCCATAAAGGAGGATTTATTCCCAGCTCTATCTGACTCCTGAATCCACCAAACCCAGGTTCTTGACTGTTTACCAGGAAACCAATTAACAAGCTGGGTCTCCTTTGATGAATCTCTTGGGCCCTGATGTCTACTTTATGGGGGTCCTTATAGGACTTCAGTTCTGGCTATGCTGTGCTAATTTTATTCTCTCTCAAGTTCTTTGAATCAGAGGCCTGGTGCTGTAAGCAGGATGATTCTTTCTGGAGCCTATACCTTGGGGCAGAGTTGGGTTGAAATTTCCTTAGAACATCTGGATATAATAATAGGGCATTCCCATGAGTTTTCTAATAGCTAAACTTTGCAGGATGCTTGCCATCTTCCTAGGGCTCTTGCTTTACCCTAGTTTTCTATTCTTTTTTTCAAAAGCCTTGACCTGATCCATCTCTTAAATTGCATTATCCTCAAGACTGGTGGAAGAGTTGGACACTGTTTCTCTAACTCCCTGGCTTTTGCATTCCTGGAAATAAGCTCTCTCACTGCCCCCTTTTCAAATAGCAGCTTTCATCATTGCAGAAGAATCACTAGCTCTCCTCCAGCTGCACCATATTGTATATGTCCCTATTGCAACTGAGTAGAGCCATATTACTAAGTTCTCTTCAAGGAAATGTGACCAGAAGTGACATAGCCATTTTTGGCCAGCTTATCAAACCTCTTCTGTTTTCTGTTCCCATGGACTAGAATGGTAGGACCAAGGCAGTCTTGGGAAACCACTGTTAAAGATGGCAAACCCTCTGTTAGCTTGGATGTCTAAATGACCGTGTGCAGTAGAGGTGCCCACCAATGGAACTTGGCCTTGGACTGTTACTGTAAACTTTGGTTGTGTTGGAGCCATTACACATCTTGGGTGTGTTGGTTACAGCTGTTCAGCATACCCTGACTGTCTAGGGCTGCTGTAACAAAAGATGACAAACTGAATGGCTTAAAATAACAATAATTTGTTCTGTCACAATGCTGGAGGCGAGAAGTCCAAAATCAAGATGTTGATAGGGTTTGCTCCTTCTGAGGTTGTAAGGGTAGTCTGTTGCATGCCACTCCTGTAGCTTCTGGTAGTTGCTGGTCATCTTTGGCATTCCTTGGCTCCTAGACGCATCACCCTGATCTCTGCCTTCATTGTCACATGGTGTTCTCCCCACGTGCCTGTCTCTGTGTTCAAATTTCTCGTCTTTATAAGGACACCAATTCTACTGGATTAAGGGCCAGCCCTACTCCAGTATGACCTAATCTTAATTTAACTAATTGCATCTGCAGTGACCTTATTTTGAAATAAGGTCACATTCTGGCCTCATAAGGCCAATGAAGAAAGAAACATGTTTTAACAACATATTCTCAGCCAGGCGCGGTGGCTCACGCCTGTAATCCCAGCACTTTGGGAGGCAGAGGCAGGCAGATCACGAGGTCAGGAGATCCAGACCATCCTGGCTAACACAGTGAAACCCCGTCTCTACTAAAAATACAAAAAAAATTAGCCTGGCGTGGTGGCGGGCGCCTGTAGTCCCAGCTACTCGGGAGGCTGAGGCAGGAGAATGGTGTGAACCCGGGAGGCGGAGCTTGCAGTGAGCCGAGATCGTGCCACTGCATTCCAGCCTGAGCAACAGAGCGAGACTCCATCTCAAAAACAAAAACAAAAACAAAAAAAATTCTCAATGTGCGCGTACAAAGACTTTTTCTGTCAAAGTCTTCAATTCACTGAAAAAACAGTTTATGATGCACTTTAAAGAATATATGCTGATGGACCAGGCACAGTGGCTCACGCCTGTAATCCCAGCACTTTGGGAGGCCGAGGCAGGCGGATCATGAGGTCAGGAGATTCTGGCTAACAGGGTGAAACTCCGTCTCCATTAAAAACGCAAAAAATTAGCCGGGCATGGTGGTGGGTGCCTGTAGTCCCAGCTACTCAGGAGGCTGAGGCAGGAGAATGGCGTGAACCCGGGAGGTGGAGCTTGCAGTGAGCCAAGATCGCGCCACTGTACTCCAGGCTGGGCGACAGAGCGAGACTCTGACTCAAAAAGAAAAACCAAAACAAACAAAAGAATATATGCTGATGGCCAGGCATGGTGGCTCATGCCTGTAATCCCAGCACTTTGGGAGGCCGAGGCGGGTGAATTACGAGGTCAGGAGTTCAAGACCAGCCTGACCAACATGGTGAAACCCTGCTGTCTCTACTAAAAATACAAAAATTAGCCAGGCCTAGCGGCATGTGCCTATAATCCCAGGTACTCAGGAGGCTGAGGCAGGAGAATCACTTGAACTTGGGAGGCGGAGGTTGCAGTGAGCCGAGATCGTGCCATTGCACTCTAGCCTGGGCGACACAGCAAGACTCTGTCTCAAAAACAGACAAACAAACAAACAATATATATATGCTGATATTCACCTTTTATTGCTGGATTTCTCTATTTGGCTGCATGGGCCTCAATGGGAAAAGAAACATGTTTTAATAAAATATTCTCAATGTATGCTTACAAAAAAAAGAGAGAAATAAATAAGATTATATTCTGAGGTACTGGGGACTCAAACATCTTTGTTGGGTGATACTGTTCAACTGATAATACCAATTAATACAAGCAAAACTTGCAGAGAAAGTCCCAAAGTCATGCCATATCCTCTCATACTCTTACAGCAGCTGACCTTTGGCCCCTAGAGGCTGACTCCCTATTAAGAGGTGATCTCTCAGAAGTTTCCTCCTTTGTTCTGCTGGACCCTGGATCAGGCAGTCGAGCCTGAATCCTCAGGTAGATTTAAATGGCCTCTTCAAATTAGACATCCTGGGTCTCATTTTTTTTATTAGTAAAATGGGAATAATGATGCTTATCCTGCTTATCTTACAAGGCTTCAAATAAGGATCAAATAAATACTCCATAGTAACAACTGATGCTCATAAAATGCTTTCTACTTAACCACAATTGCATCTTTTCCTGGTAAGTTTTGTAATTGTTTTTTTATTTGGCATTCAGGTGCACAAAATTGGGTTGAGTGATTCATGGCAAACCATGGCAAACACAGTTTTTTTCCATGCAGATTTCCTCTCATTTTATGTATTTGCTTCATTTCTTTTATGATCATTTCTCATTTTCTATCACCTATTAGTGGCTCCAGAGACTTCTGACACTACAGACAATCTTTCTGTTTTTGGAATGAGACTCAACTACTTTCTGTCTCTTCATGGAGTTCCCACTGTTTCTGATGGATTCTGGGATCTTCTGCCTCTCTCTTTTGGGTTAGGTTCAGGGAGGGGGCTTGCAGCTCAAGCCAGTTCAACATGTGGTCCAACACAAAAAAAAACTGTATATTACTAATACTAAATTAACTAAATATTACTAACATTTCTTCCTTATTTCTCAGATCCCAATAAATGGGGAAATTAGAGTGAAGAGAAAATAGGAGTAGGATTGTAAGGGGTAAAATTGCTGTGTAGAAATATCTACTATAAATCCCGTGCCATTTTTAGAGATCCTCTTGAGCTTCCTGCTAGCTAAAGCAAAAAGTAACCAAAATAAGCAATTAATTACGAAAATGAGCAGGTTGTTCCTTAAGCGAAGCCCACTTTCTTGGCCAAGAGGCCCAAGCCTTATAATCCCCAGTGATATTTGTCCACTAAACACAGCAACGATGGCATAGCATACATTTTAGAGCAGACAAATTCCATTTTTACTTATTTCTTTTTATTTCATTATTTAAATGATGAATGTGATATTCAATATTACATGTCATTAGGGAATTGCAAATTAAAACAAAAATGGGATACCATTATACACCTATTTGAATGACTAGAATCCAAAACTCTGACACCACTAAATGATGACAAGAATGTGGAACAATAGGAATTCTATAGGAATTCTTATTCATTGCTAGTGGAAACGGCTGCAAAATGGTACAGCCTCTTTGAAAGGCAGTCTAGCCTTTTTTTTTTCTTTTTTAAACAAAACTAAACATACTCTTACCATATGACCCAGCAATTGCACTCTTTGGTATTTTCCCAAAAGAGTTGAAAGATTCCATCTATAGAAAAATCTGCACATGAATGTTCAGATTAATTTTATTCATAATTGCCAAAACCTGGAAGCAACTAAGATGTCCTTCAGCAGGTGAGTGGATAAAGTAATGTGCTACCTGCAATAACAGAGTATTATTCAGCCATAAAAAGAAATGAGCAATCAGGCCACAAACAGACATGGAGGAACTTATTAATAAAATGCATATTGCTAAGTGAAAGAAGCCAATCTAAAAAAGCCACTTACTGTATGATTCCAGCTACAGTATATGACATTCTGGAAAAAGTAAAACTATGGAGACAGTACAAAGATCAGTGGTTGCCAGGGGCTTGAGGGGAAAGAGGGAGGACTACGTGGAGCATTGGGGATTTTTAGGGCAGTGAAACTGTTCTGTACAGTTACTGTGATGATGGACACATGACATTACGCATTTGTCAAAACCCACAGATTGTACAACACAAAGAGTGAATGCTAATGTAAAGTGTGGATTTTAGCTAATAATAATATATCAACGTTGGCTCATCAATCGTAACAAATCGACTACACTCATAGAAGATGTCAGAAAAGAAAAGGAGTATATGAGAACTCTTTGTATTTTCCACTCAATTTTTTTTGTAAACCTTTTTAAAACTGCGCAAAAATTTACATTAATTAGATAAAAATAAGATGCATGTATCGGTGCTCCTGGAACTGCAAGACACGAGGGCATGGACTCAGCACCCTCAGGCAGGGCCGGTTTCCCTTTCTTGCCTTCGTTTCACAGAACCAAGGACCCTGTAAGGCTTCCAGGAAGGGCTTCCCGACCCAGCTGCAGTGAGGGAGCGAGGTTTCACGAGGACAGCAAGCCGGGGGTGGGGGACGCCAGCACAGAAAAAAGGCGCCCCCAGCACCCTATGCTCGGCGCCGCACACCGGTTTGCTTCCATGCAGGTCCCTTTAACAGCTTTTCATCTCGGGCTTAGTCACCGTCAGGTCAGTTTCTGTTACCTAAAAAGTGGTAAAAGGTGCCACTTTCAGAGAAGTCACTCAAGGCAAACCTCTGCTTGTGTTGGCTAGTGTTCATCATAAGTTCCATTCCGTACATCAGTAAACGGAGACTCAGAGACCACATCCCACCGCAATAGGAGTCAGAGCGAGGATTCAGCCTGGCGCTAACCCGGCGTTCTCCGCTTCACGCTGCGCGCTCGGCTGGGTCCGGAGCCGGAGCCCTCGCCGCTCTCCGCCTTCCACCTCCCGGGCCTGGAAGCCCCGCCCCGCGACAGCTGTCGGCTCCGCCTTTCCCGGCCGGGTCCGCTACTGAGGCTTTCAGCCCCCTCCGCAAAGTCGAGTGGCTGGGAGCTGTGAGTTCACGTGTACTTTGCATCAGAACAATGAAAACCTAATAAAAAAATCTTTCTAGATGTTTCTTGAAAAAAAAAAAAAAAAAACCCCAAAGACCCATCTCCGAAAGTGTACAAGCAACAAGAACAGATGTTGTTTAACAGGCTTGTAGAACATTCCCATAAAGTTACAAACATATCTTTCAGAGGTTACTAAATATAAACAGATACAAGTCACATTTTTTTAGTTCAAGAGACGACTTGCTGTTTGGAAGCCAAATAAAGATTCCGAATGTGAGATGCACCTGAAAAAGATTAGGAGATCATATCGAGGATATTAAACTTGGGGCCAAGTCTAACATGCTTTCCTTGGATTGTGTATGTCTCAGCAAAACAAAACAAAAACGCAGCTTCCAGCTCCATGCAGGAGACTAGGGGCTGATGGGGACGTGGGGGACGTTTCTCCTCACCGCTTCTCTTTTCCCTTCTCTGGTGCAAGGTGGGCTAGAGTCAAGAGGACAGCTCTGCTCACTTCCACCCTCCTGGCTTCACTCAGCTAGCATTTGCTGAGCACTTCCTAAGTGCTGGACAATGACCAAGTGCCAGGTGCACAGATCTGAAAAGGAGAGCACAGTCCGATTAGAGGAGCAGATGCACAAACCCATACTTGAATATGTCAGCATCCTGCCTTGCTCAGTTGTACGGGCTCTAGATGCCCGACTGTTAGGGTTCAAATCTCAGCCCTGGCATTACTTGCTGTATGTCCTGGACAAGTTAATTTACTTCTCTGTGCCTTGTTTTATCCTCTATAAAATGGAGGTAAGAAAAGTACCTGCCTATATAATGTATTGCTCACCCCACCTTTTTTTTTTTTTTTTGAGACAGGGTCTGTCTCTGTTGCCCAGGCTGGAGTGCAGCAGCGTGATCATAGCTCACTGCAGCCTCGACCTCCTGGGCCCAAGCAATCCTGCCGCCTCAGCCACCCAAGTAGCTGGGACTACTGGCATATGCCTCCACACCTAGATAATTTACTTTTATTTCTTGTAGAAACAGGGTCTCACCATGTAGCCAGGCTGGTCTCAAACTCCTGGGCTCAAGCGATCTTCCCACCTTGGCCTCCCAAAGTGCTGGGATAAGAGGCATGAGCCACTGTGCTTGACCTGTATTGCCTGTTGTATAACAAATTACCCCAAACTTAGTGGTTGAGAATAACAAACATTCCTAAAGTCACAGTGTCCATGGGTCAAAGATATGGGTGTGGCTTATGGGTGATCTGTCAGGAAGATGCAATTAAAGTGCTGGAATTGCGGTCATCTCTGGGCGGGACTGGGGAAGGACCTGCTTTCCAGCTCACTCATGAGGCCATTGGTGGCCTCAGGTCCTTGCTGGCTATTGGCCAGAGACATCAGGTGCTCACGACATAGGCCTATAGGGCTGCTCACAACTGACAGCCTCTCCCAGAGTGAGGCGTGCGCGCGCAAGAGAGAGAGAGAGAGAGAGAGAGGGAAAGAGAGAGAGAGAAAGAGACAGAGAGATTTAGGAGCCAGTTTTTTACTGTCTAATTTCAGATGTGACATCCCATCACTTCTGCCATTTTCTATTTGTTAGACCGAGTCACCAGATGCAGCCTGCACTGAAGGGGAGGGGAACGCACAGGGGTGTGAACACTGGCAAGCAGGTCGCAGGGCCACCTAGACACCTGCCACTGTAGCCCATAGATTATCATGAGTGTCAAATGAGTTCACGTGCAAAAGAAGAACAGTTTCTCCTCATTCCCACTTCAAGGCTCTTATCACCACGTTGAGCTGCTCATATGATTAGAATGCTTCCTCCACCTCAAAACACACAGGCACATGTGCACACACGGACACTGCCTGTCTTTCTATCCTTCTTTCTCTTGTTTCCTGTCTGTCTCCCTGCACTAGTTTGTAAGCTTCGGTGGTATGGATTTTTGTCTGTTGTCTCACACCTAGAAACAGTGCCTGGCACACAGCATTTTCTCTGATCAATAGTTACTAAATTGAACAATGGAACTAACCTGTACCTCCACTGGGATAAGCAGTATTGGAATCACATGATCTCATGATTGCAACAGCGGTCCTATATTCCCATTTGCCTTTCAATTTCATCTCTGTAATGCACACTATCCTTTGTGTTGGACCATCTCCAGCATCTACAAGTGTTCCTGCATGTTGGTCAGAGCTCATGACCACACTTGATTTCAGAACATTTCCTATTTTGTCTAGCTCAGTTCCTTCCCTCTGCAGTAGAGCAGGGATATTTGGATGGCTTGGGGTCAGAAGGCTGATCTGATGTGGCACACAGGGACTGGCACTCATCATGTGAAAGGTGGCTGTATGCCTTCAGTCCTGGGATCCTGATCTGCTTAATTCTGCCTCATTAGAAAGGGGCCACCTGCTGGATTTGTTACTGAGCCTTTTGTATTCTACCTTGGTGCTGTGGGAGAAGCTGAGTGGCCTGGAGAAGAGCTAGGGAGTGGGCTTATGGGTGAGTACCTGAGCCTGCGGCTGAACCTGGCTTTGACTTGCAATTCTTTCAGTAGGTGAGGGTTGCCAAAACTTTAATGTGATCCAGTTCACCTGGAAGATCTTATTAAAGTTCAGCTTTGGTTTTAATAGTGTGGGGTGGAGGTCTGGAATCTTGCCTTTCTGACAAGCTGTCAGGCATTGTTAAGGTAGCTGGTTCTTGGACCACACTTTGAGTAGCAGCAAGGAATCAGGCAATGGGTCCTTCTTCAGTAGTTCTTCCACGCATAGATCTAAAAAAGTCAGGGTTTCCACACTTTTGTGTGGATCCCACATGGGCAGGGAAGGAAAAGGAAGCCAAAAGATGCAGAATCCAATGCAACTGGAGGCAGGGAGTAGAAGTGTAGGAAGACAAGAAGGACCCTTAAATGAGGTATAATGAAAAGGAGCCCTTCGGGTGGGTCCACTCCAGAAGGCTGGAGAGCAGCAGTTTTAGGTTGACTGGAACAAGAGATTGGGGTCCAGGTAGCAAAGGGCTTTGAGTGCCAGGCCTTGGATTTGGTTCTGCAGTCTGGGGTTTCCAAATTCAAATGCCTATAGGGGTCTGGGGTTTCCAAATTCAAATGCCTATAGGGGTCAATATGCGGCAATAAGGAGCAGTGGGGCCTGTGGCCAGCCATGTGTATTTGAAAGGTCAGTTCCTACTCAGCTCCAGCTGGTTCTTGGATTGTAGGTCATCTGTAACCAGATCCTCTAATTTCTGAAGCAAAGTCCCATATCTGGGATTTTATGTGATATATTCCAATTTTTAAAAGCTATCAAGCCAAACGTAACTTATTTGCAGCCATGTCTGGCTTGAGAACACCCAGTTATGACGTAGACTGAGGCAGAAAGCAACCAGTGAAGGTTTGGGACAGGAAATTGTCTCCTGGAGGAAACCAGCTCATGGATGATGTTCATGGCTGTTGACAGCCTTGGTCAGGAGAAGCTGTGTTTCTGGATGCCATGCTTTTCTACCTGAGACTTCAAAGTCTTCTTAAGCAGCCATACATGTGGGGAAGAGGTGTTCTGAGGACCAAAGGAAGGTGTTCACCTGAAGTCCAGAGAAGCTTGGAGACAACCACGTGCTTTAAACACAAGAACTAAATGTGCTTCTGCCTCTTCTGTCTTGCGCCTGAGACTTGGCACCATGTCCTGGCCACCTCCAGAATTGTTAGAGGGCATGATACAACCTGGGGTTTTGTAGCAAAGTGAGGTCAGAGGAATGTTTGTTTAAATTTCAATGTCATCATTTTCTAGCTTGTTGACCATTAACAAGTCAGCTAATCTCTTTTGCTTCAGTTTTCCTTGTTTATAAAATAGCTGTTGGTAATTCTACCTATCCCAACTGAGATATCAAATGATACCTCATTTGATTACATTTGATTCTGAATCTATTACCTCAGTTGATAACAGTATGGATAATATAGATACTATATTATTCCTACATTTCTACTCCCTGCCTCCAATTACATTTATTGATAGTATCTATATTATCTCAGTTGAGAATCAACCCAGTTGAGAATCAACCCAGTTGAGAATCAACCCAGTTGAGAATCAACTGAGATAATGTAGAGAAATATACCTTCCATGAAACAGGGCACATCAAGCCTTGTTTCTCTACTGAGATAATATAGAGAAACACCATAGGACCTTGTACAGACTAAATGCTCAGTTAATAATGTTTTTTATTATTATTATTACAGTTTGGAGGCAACAGAAGATTAGCTTTGGAATGGTTATTAGGGATCATTCAACCTCCATACCTTACAGAGAAGGAAACAGACTCAGAGCAGGTGGGCAACTTGCCCAAGGTCGCATGGTGAAGTTGAGTCAGCTGAAATCCACCAGCTGCACATCTGCTAGGTCACATGCTTCTCCCTAGCGGTGACCGCATGGCCTAGCACATGGAATATTTGTAGAATGAATGAATGAACCAGTAATCATGGAAGAACCAGCTGTTCCTCTCATTTCTTCTTCATTGTTGTTAACATTGCACCCTTGATTCATTTAAAACACATGGGGACAAGGGGGGTCATGTATATAGGATTCAGGGATTTTTGGATTTAGAAATGGTGAAGAATTTACATAGTATTGGAGTTTATTATTGTTGTCTCTCCAGGAAACTTACCCCCTTCCTCCCTTTTCTTCCTGCCTGTTTCCCTCCCTTCCTCCCTCTTTCCCCCTCTTCCCTCCTTCCCTCTCCTTCCTTTCCTCCGTCTCTCCCTTTCTTTTTTCCTCTCTCCCTCTTGTCTTCTCCCCAACCTTCCTTCCATTCCTACTTCTTCTTATCAACTTGCCAGTCATTCTTTGATTCAACCTGTTTTTTTTTTAGGTATCTACTATACATCAGGTTCTCAGGCACTGTGCTAGACCCTGAGGATAAAAAGATTGAGCAAACCCATCTTGGCTAGTCCTTCCTGGAGCTTATTATCTAGCAAAGGAAACCCCTAATAATCACATAATTTCATTAATTCATCAATGTTTTGAAGGGCCCAATAGGGCTGCTATAGTGATGTAGGTGTGCGGCAGGGGTTGAGGGATAGTCAGGGGCTGTCAAGAAGGTTCTTCCTGAGGACATGGTGTTGGCGCTGACAGCTGAAGGACAAGCAGGAGCTCACAGGGTAAAGTCCACGTGGAGGGGGACATGCCTAAAACAAGGGAACAGGATATGCAAAGTCCCTGAGCAGATGCATGAAAGCAGCTGGGGCCCAGAGACAGGGACTGGGATGAGGCAAGCGCTCCATCATACAGGGCCTAGAAAGTTTCAGTAAGGGCTTTTTCTTTTCTTTTTGTTTGAAGCAGAGTCTCACTGTGTTGCCCAGGCTGGAGTACAGTGGCATGATCTCAGCTCACTGCAACTTCCACCTCCAGGGTTCAAGCGATTCTTGTGCCTCAACCTCCCAAGTAGCTGGGGCTACAGGCATGCACCACCACGCCCAGCTAAATTTTTTTGCATTTTTAGTAGAGATGGGATTTCACTGTGTTGGCTAGGCTGGTCTCAAACTCCTGATCTCAGGTGATCCACCCGCTTTGGCTTCCCAAAATGCTGGAATTACAGACATGAGCCACTGTGCCCTGCCTCAGTAAGGTTTTTGATTTTGATCCTGAATGCACTGGGAACCACTGCAGATTTTTAAGCAGAGCAGCATTGTAAAGAGGTGATTCTGGCTGTTTATAGGGGAGGGACCTCCACAGGGCCAGGGCAGCAGCATGGAAGGGAGACTAATGCAGTGCATGGGTCGGGGTGTGGGTGGGTTGGAGAGAAATTTGTGAGGTAAGTGTCAGGATATAGGCAGCAGTTGTTAAATGGTTGTAAATACTTAGAGGATTTGCTCCCCCAAGTGAGAAATCCCCAGATGCAGGAGACAGCTGCTTGGCTCCCACCAAACAGGGCACATCAAGCCCTAAACACGGGCCTTGGGAAGCCACTATCTATGTGCAAACACAGATTTTCTATAAATACTCCATCGCTAAGGATTTATTGAATGCTCACTGTGGGCCCAGTGCTGGCTAGGCCCTATGGGGCACTCTCTTTCTTATACTAACATAGGTATGGGATGAATTCTGAGTCTGTTTCTTTCTGCAGGAGTAGCTGGACACTGCATCTATCACACCAGATATTGGGAGACGCAGGGCAGATGCTTCACGCTTTCAGAGGTTTCCAAAGATGGCCAGGCTGCTGCAGCCATGAAGATATCCAGGGTGACTGGACAAAGGAGGTTATGTTGCTCTTCACAAGTTTGTAATCTACCCAGTCAATATTCAGGGGCAGTAAAACTGGATTTTTCATCTGAATGACAGCAAACATCTATATGCAAATGGTGGGATCCTTAGATATTTTCAAATAGAAGAATTATTTGGAAATATTGGGGAATCATGCAGCTTACAAATAGAATTTTTCAGATTTTAGCCAGATGGCAGGGTTCTGAGGCCTCTGACTTAGCTCTTACCTGCACAGGTATTCTGAAAACCTAGAGTAAGAGCTTCTCTTTAGGCATCCAGTTAGGATTGCTGAAATGATACAAAACACATTTTTTTTTCTTGGCTTGCTTAACTGCAGGTGTTTTGGCTACATTAACTGCATCAAGCTGTCTGTCCTCACTATGTCCTGGGAGCCTAGCTCTTTGGAGAAAGAAGAGTTTGACCAGCTCCTCCAATTCTGGTTTTCATCCTGCCCTCATTATCCTCCATTGGAAAGAAGTGAAGGGAAGCCTCTGATGAGGGAAAGAAATGACAATTTCTAAGTATTTTAAGTAAAAGTGCTAGACACTGGGCACTTTTCTTCTAAGGTTGTCAGATAAGAGGTGAAGTTGCCAGTAATTTGTTGGTTTGGCATCACTTATTTTGAAAAGTACATTCCCTGCTTCCAACAGAAATTTTGAGCATTTCTTATCCCCCCTATATATTCCAGCAAATTCACAAAGCTGCAAATATCACTGCCTCAGATAACTGGGGAAGTAGTATATCTGTGGCAGAACAAATAGAGGAAGAAATGAATTGTCTGCAAAAAAAAAAAAAAAAAAAGAATGGGTTTGTATGAAGATGCTTATGCACAGATTTATAAGTTCATAAAAATGCCACATTTAGAATATTCATCTTAATGCAGAGCTATTTCCTTTTATGGAAAATAATTCTTAATAAAAATTCCATCAACCTTAGTAAACCTTTCAATTTAAGTATTTCTTTTGTTTCTTGCATGAGAGGAGATTTTTTTCTCAGTTAGGACTTGCTGATATATTTGTTCCCCTGTTAGAGGAGAAAACTTTGCTGATGACACCTTTAATATGGGGAGAAAAACAGAAGAAGGACCCTCTCGCCTCTGGTTTGTTTTCTTGAGCTTGTAATTTTAAAATATCTTCTTACAGGAGCCCTACTACGTGAACTGTCAACGGAGTAGAAGTCAAGCAAAGGTGACTTGCTGCCTGCCACATCTGCCTCCCGCTGTGAAATCACAACAAGGCAACCACGAATAGCTGGTAAAAGTCCCAGTCTTCAATGCAGTGGTGTAATTTCCTATGATAAATAGCTTGGAAGAATGGTAATCAAAATTACTTTCTGGTTCTACCTTATTCAGCAAGACAAATGCATGAGAAGGCCCCAGAGGCAAGGATTTGCTTTAATTTGAGGATGTCTTTGCTCAAATCTGTCTGACCACGTTGGCAGCCACCCCCCACCCAACTCTGTGCACCTGGGTGGGGCATGGGCACATCTGTCTTGGCACCATGGCCTTTTCACCTGCAGACCTGCCTCTGTAGCCCGAGCACCATTTACCTCATCCATTGCCAGAAGTTACTCTCTCACATGCTTCAAATTTACTTTCCAGAAAGCAAAAGGGCTTCCAATGATTTGAAGAGAGTGATGCTGACAGTGTGCATTATTACCATTCTCATCTCTAGGAACTCCCACTTTTTTCAGCAGGCTGATGGGCATATGTGGTCTACATGGCCAAACGGGCAAGAAGATGTAAGGAAATCTTTTTTTTTTAACTTAGATAATTTGTTTTTTAAACTTGGATACTTGGATCACAAGAGAAAATTTCAAGAGACTTTGACTTGAGGCACCATTTCCACATGGGTTGAAGGATTTCAGGAAGAGTCCCAAGTAGGGCAACCAGATCTGCTAAGAGGATGTCACTGCAGTTTCTGGACTCAGCTAATGACATCAGGGAAAAGGGAAGGTCAGTTTCCTTTGTATGAAATGGCAAACATGTGAGCAGGGATTTGTAAGCTCAGACTACACCACAGGCAGGCTTCAGTGTTTGACGCCTTCTGTTTTTATTGCTTTGTGAGACTGACCAATTAAAACAACCCAAAGGCCACATTTATGAATATCTCTCTGATGGGACCAACTTCCCTTGGTGTGAGCCTCGCACAGTGGCTATGTATGGACAGCATCTGAGTAGGAAATGTTGCCCTGGAGTGAGAGGGATTCCACAGAGTGGGTTTCTCTCCCCCTCCTAGGTCTTAACCTTTCATAGCGAGACAGACAACCAGGAAAGTAGGAAATCGAAACAAGCTATGTTTAGCTGAATTTTACATACCATAATCTCTTTACCATGGTCAAGCAAGGCAGGAATGCTCAGGCCAATCGGTTCTGGCTCAAATCCATTCCAGAGGGGAGTGATTTACAACTTAGCACCATCTTCGTCTCTTCCCTGAGAGTGAAGTTAAATGACCCCAGAATAACATTAGTCTGCACCAGACCTCGCGAGAATGGTCTTCCTAAGGGTGGTCTTGGGCATGGGTTTTCACCTGCAGAAACTCAAGCCCAGACATCCCTCCAAAGCCCTGGTAAGGGTCAAGTAGCATTCCTATGTTAAGAACCGACAGTGTGGTGAGTTACGAGGTCTTAGGGAAGAGTGGAGTCTGGCCCAGAGGCCTTTTGTTGCTTCCTCACCAGTGAATCTTAAGTTGTCCCAGGCCAGTGATACACATGCATATGTATTTCAGCCTCCTCCCCGCTTCATGCCCCAAGAAAAGGCCCTTCTGTCTCATGCTTGATATAAAAAGATTGCAAGGTGTTAGAAGGCAAGTTAATGGGTAACCCAGGGCAGAGAAAGAAACAGGGCAGAGGTTTGTCACTTCAATGGTTAAAATATCTTGATGTAAAAATGAGCCCCTTAAAATAGTCCGGGAGGGCCCAAAAAACCACCCGACAGGGCTTATAAATAGACGAGCGAGATGTTGAAATTATTTTAAGACAGATGCCTTTTAAAACTGTATTCAGAACATCTTTTGGGGCTCCTAGTTGCACAGTTCCTCAAGCAGGAGGTATTTCATCTTCGCAACATCTGGAACTGTCAAAGAGGTAGCGCTGCAGACCTCAACAGATGCAGACACTTCTACATAAAAGTGCACCAACAAATCATGGCCATAATTGCAGAACAACACGAGTGTTTCACAGGCAGCTGTGGAGAAAACGATGCTCTGGCAGGGAGGAAAACTTACTGTAACCCCCAACCCTCTCCACTTTTATTGCTGAATCACTCCTTTAAGCAACTTTTCCACAGTTCTCCACCAAGAGGCTAACAATTGCAAGCAAGTTTATTTTCTCAGCTTGTAATCAGGAGATGATTGACAAGGAGGTCTTTTTTTTCCCCTTTGGGGTAAAAATTTTTTTATTCCACAAATCCGTAGCCTTGACTTGGTTGGGTAAATTTGTGATGTTGCTCAAAGTAATCTCCATGCTTGGTTTGGTTTTCCAGGTGAGGGGGAAGTGACAGCCATTTGATACATGAAGGGGGCCAGTGTGTCCCCACATTGCCTTCCTGTGATGGGCAAAGCCACGTGGCAAAGTCAGACCTGGCTGGGATGCCCTATACAACCGGGACCCTGAGTACTCAGCCTTCCATTAGAGCTCAGAACAAAACTGATGATATTTTGATTTGTCATTTCAGAGGCAGAGGCTCAAAAATACTTTAGAAACCTGTGGCCCGATGCATCGCTTGAAATTTTTATGCAGCTGAGGGCTGGAGTGCGGTGGGAGAAATAAAAGTGGGAGGAACGCCACAAACGACCGTGTTAGAACTTAACACAACTGTTCTATAAATCATGGTGACAAAACAAATACTGCTAATACTGATGATAATGATAAATGCTTTTAATCAGTTTTACTAAAGCATTTTAAATCTTGTGGGACAGATGGGAAAATAAAACTTGCTGTTGGAACCTTGGGATTTATAAGAAACTCCTTGGTCAACGTTATAAGCAGGACGCAATCTTCCAAGGTGAAGAGGAGAAACTGGTGTGATAACAAAATTTCTATCATCATCACTGTTTTCGCTTTGCTTTGATGGCAAATTAACACTCACCCTAGTTGTTAAACATATCCTTTCAATTAATCTCCCAGCCGGTGAAGTGCTGCTCCCTGGATCTTGAGCAATGTGGGTTGCCTGACCCACGTCAGGGCCAAGGAAACTGGCGGGCATGGTCAGGGGTGGAAGCGGGTGACAGTTATTTCAGGGGTCAAGTGTTTAAACATCTGGTGCCTCCCTGAAGCCAGCTTTGGCTCGGACACCTCCGCTCAGGCAGGAGAAGCAGGGAGTCGGGGCTGCGGATCTTTGCCTCTGAGCCCTCTGTTTTCCCTCTGCTTCCTGGGGAAGAATGCCCGAATGAGAACACGCAACCGCACAACTTCTACCACCCTGTGGTAACTTTATGCCATGACATACACTCCCTCTACTGGGACGTTCCTTCCATCCTTGTGAGAAACACCCCCACGGCTCCTGGTTGCCCCCTTTAATCCCTCAGTTCCAGGGGCATCTTTGGAAGAGCTTTGAAGGCCAACTCAAATGTGTATTCTCAGGTTTTGAAAGATCTCAGAATCACCAGTGCTGGGACTCTTGTATTCACTGGGGGTGAACAATGATGAACATATCGAGTGGTAGAGTAATAACCACAAGACAAAACCAGCACAGGCTTCAGCCACGGCCAATGGTGATGCCCCAAGTCCAACTCTCGTAAGAGGTGGGGGGGCTCAGAAAGGGAGGTGGCCTGTCCACCGAAGCTGACAAAAACGTTTGCAGTGTTTGCATTTTCTCCCAGCCTCTACATCTCCCAAATGGTTCCTTTTCCACAGCACGCCCCCACCCCCAATTTTATACATAGCAGATGGCCTTCAAACAAATCAAGGAGCAGAAGCTGCAAAAGGCTTTAAAAAAAAAAAAGACAGTGAAACTCATATATTTCTTCAAACGATAAGATGAACTACAGATGTTTGCTGAAGGGTGATGGTGCTGCCTACAACTTAAGACTCGACTTAAGAGTCCACTTATGTTTAGTGTTGGACAAGCCCAGTAGATGTCATGGTGTGATTTATGGAGGTTGTTTGTGAGATTTTATGTTACTGGGGACATGGCAATGAAAACACTCTGCCATTCTGCCTGCAAGCATCTTTCTCTGTGGACCCAGGTGGGGAGTCCATGATGGAAACCGTGTGCCAGCCAGCAGCCAGGCATGTATCCTTGCCATCCACAGCTCAGCCCACGTGTCCTCGATCACCCTGCATTCTGACCAATATGCCCCTTTGCTCCTGGGCCTCTTTCTCTCCTCTTTCATAGAGTTCTTGGTCCTTGCCAATGTCCTATTCTTACCTGACACCTGCAGTCAGATTAGTCTCAAATCAAGCTTGACAAAGTTGCTAAAAGAGAAACAGTTGTCTCTTGCAGGATCCAGCTGCATATAGAAAACAGCTGCTTGCTAGGCACTTTTTTTTTGAAAAGGAAGAAAAGAATCACTGCAAAGGGCTTAAAAATGAACATAAAGCATATCTTGAATAAGACAACAGAAGTCTGTAATTAACGCAAGGGTTAAGTATCTATGTTTCTATTAAATGCTTCTTTTTCAGGACTTGTTGTAACTTGGTCATAAATATTTATTACAAACTGAAACTGAGGATATAAGACCTTAGCTGAATGCTGTTTCCCCCTCTCACTTCTTTGCTTTCCAAAGCTAATTCTTAACAATGCAAAGAGTGTGATGTGTTTTGGACACACACACCTACTCCAAAATGCAAGCCAATGTATGCATCTGTGCAGAGGCAGACACCTACGCCCATCAGCACAGCACATGTGCACACCGCCCTTCCCTAGATGCTCAAGTGGTGAGTTTAAGGCAGAGGCTGCTGAGTCTTGGGCAGAAGCAGCAGGAGGAGGCCCCAGCCATCCCCTGGCCTCTGGAGCAGAAACATGGGGAGCCTTTGAAGTTGCCACAACTCAGGTGGAAGCCCCTCAGAGCAGCCCTAAGAGGAAGTCATTCATTTTCAAACAAAGGGGAAAATTCCTCAGGACCCTAGTGTTTCCACTAAAACAATCCTCTGAAAAGTTATTCCCCAGAGGATCAAGGACCAGCTGTGATCCATCTCCACGAGGTTGTGAAGAGAGAAAATGGGCCGCCTGCACTACAGCATGAGAGCCATCAGTTAGACAAAAAGAAGCATGGTGAGACAGGCAAGGCCCTCCAGTGAAAGCCAGGAAGACAGTGAGTGGCTTTCAAAACCGATGTGGTGCATTCAGAGGCTGGAAGATGGACAATATTACTTTCCCAGAAAGTTTCGCAGAACTTTCTCTTTTGTTGGCATGTTGAAAATAGCAAGCCATTGCCTCTTCCCCCCGGCCGCTGGGTCTGCTGGCAAGCATGCTAATTTCCAGAACTCACAGAATTAAAGCCAGAGAGGACCCTTGTAACTCATCTTCTCTCCCTCCCCAGCTTCCCACAGAACCATACCCAAAAGCTTCCATGGACACAAGAATCTTGCTTATTTTTAAATAGTTTGAATTACCTGGTAGTGGATTTTGTTTTCTTTTAGCTTCTCTATCCCTTTTTAATTTAAATTAATTTTATTATTATTATTATTTTTGAGATGGAGTCTTGCTGTGTTGCCAGGCTGGAGTGCAGTGGCATGATCTCTGCTCACTGCAACCTCTGACTCCCTGGTTCAAGTGAGTCTCCTGCCTCAGCCTCCCGAGTAGCTGGGATTACAGGCACGTGCCACCACGCCCAGCTAATTTTTGTATTTTTAGTAGAGACGGAGTTTCACCATGTTGGCTAGGATGGTCTTGATCTCCTGACTTCGTGATCTGCCCGCCTCGGCCTCCCAAAGTGCTGGGATTACGGACGTGAGCCACTGTGCCCAGCCTCTATCCCTTGAAAAAAAAAAAAAAGGTCTGTGAATACATAGTAGGTGTATGTAATTATGGGGTACATGAGATATTTTGATACGGGCATACAATGCATAATAATCACATCAGGGTAAATGGGGTATCCATCAGCTCAAGCATTTGTAATTTCATTGTGTGACAAACATTCCAATTATACCTTTTCATTATTTAAAAATGTACAATAAGTTATTGTTGACTGTAATTACCCTGTTGTGCTATCAAATACTGGATCTTATTCATTCTATCTAATTATATTTTTGTACACATTAACCATCTCTACTTCCCCCTGACTTTCCACTTCCAACTCCCCTCCCCAGCTTCTGGTAACCATCATTCTACTCTCTATCTCCATGAGTTCAATTGTTTTAATTTTTAGCTCCCACAAGTGAATGAGAACAAGTGAAGTTTATCTTTCTGTCCCTTGCTTATTTCACTTAACATAATGTCCTGTAGTTCCATCCATGTTGTTATTATTATTTTTATGCCAGTATCATGCTGCTTTGGTTACTATGACTCTGTAGTATAACTTGAGGTCAGGTAGTTTGATTTCTCCGGTTTAGTCCTTTTTGCTCAGGATGGCTTTGGCTATTCTTAGTCTTTTGTAGTTTCATATAAATTTTAGGATTGCTCTATTTTTTTTTCTTTGAAGAATGTCACTTGTATTTTGAGAGGGATTGCATGGAATCTGTAGATTGCTTTCAGTAGCATGAACATTTTAGCAATATTGCTTCTTCCAATCCATGAACATCTTTCCATCTTTTTGGTGTCCTCTTCAATTTCTTGCATCAATTTTTCATAGTTTTCATTGTAGGGATCTTTCACTTATTTGGTTAATTCCTAGGTGTTTTATTTTATTTGTAGCTATTGTAAATTATATTACTTTCTTGATTTCTTTTTCAGATTGTTAACTGTTGGCATATAGTAATGATACTGATTTTTGTACGTTGATTTTATATCTTGCAACTTTACTGAATTTATCAGTTCTAATAGTTTTTTTGGTGGAGTTTTTAGGTTTTTCCAAATATAAGATGATACATCGTCTATAAACAAGGATAATTTGACTTCTTCCTTCCTAACGTGGATGTCCTTTTTTTCTTTCTATTTTCTGATTGCTCTAGCAATCAGATTGCTCTCCCAGTACTATGTTGAATAGCAGTGGTGAAAGTAAGCATCCTTGTCTTGTTCCAGATCTTAGCGGAAAGGCATTAATTTTTTCCCGTTCAGTATGATACTAATTGTGGGTCTGTCATATGTGGCTTTTATTGCATTGAGGTGTGTTTCCTCTACACCAAGTTTTTTGAGGGTTTTTATCATGAGGGGATGTTGAACTTTATCAAATACTTTTTCAGCATCAGTTGAAATGATTGTATGATTTTTGTCCTTCATTCCGTTGATAGGATGGAGCATATCAATTGATTTGCGTATGTTGAACCATCCTTGCTTCCCTGGGATGAATCCTATTTAGTCATGATGAATAATCTTTTTAATGTGTTGATGAATTCAGTTTGCTAGTATTTTGTTGAGAATTTTTGCATCAGTGTTTATCAGGGATATTGACCCGTAGTTTTCTTTTTTTGATGTGTGTTTTTCTGGTTTTGGTATCAGGGTAATATTGGCCTCATAGAATCAGTTTGGAATTATTTCCCCCTGCTCCATTTTTCAGAATAGTTTGAGAGGAATTGGTATTAGTTCTTTAAATGTTTGGTAAAATTCAGCAGCAAGGCTATTGAGTACCAGGCTTTTCTTTGCCGAGAGATTTTTTTTGTTATGGCTTCGGTCTCATTACATGTGATTGGTCTCTTCAGGTTTTGGATTTCTTCATGGTTCAATCTTGGTAGGCTGTATGTATTTGACTTCTCTCTTAATCTCTTTCCTTTGTGTGAGAGTTCCCCATCCTGTAAATCAGAGTTGGAAGTAGAAAATTCCTCTCGTGGCTGAGGCTGAAAAGTCCAGTTCTTGCCTTTCCACCATCCATCCTCCCTGTGCGGGCTGGACCACTGAGCCCTCATGCCGTAGACAAAGCTTGTCTCCACTTTATTCTGGTGTCAGGCCTGTGGAAGGAGAGTTCAGGTGAAGGATGTGTATTGTGCAGTTTGCTCCAATCACACGATTTGGGGAGGTGATGATAGGACAGATAATACCAGAGTGTCAATGTGTTCTGTTGCATTAATATTGGGTTCCGGTTTGTGGGTGGGTGGATGCTGAATAGTTTTCCCAATAATGAACTTGTAGACAGACCAGATAATAAAGACCTGAGCAAAGCCAGCAATATTTTGTCTTGTGACACCAAATTGTTGGCTTTACAGTCAGAGGTAGGATTTGATCCTGGCTGAGTAATCTTGGGCAAGATTCTCATCTTCTCTAAGCTTCAGTTTCCTCATCTTCAAATGAAGACTGTGAGACCTCGCAGGATCATTGTGAGGATCAAATGAGGAGGGAGAGAGAGTGCACAGGCACGGTGCATGGCACATAATTGGTCCTCAGTAAATATGATTATAAATGTCCTGCAATCTAGAAGGAAATCCATAGGAAGGAGAAGATGTGGACTAGGGTTTGTGAGGAACATGTGAGTATATTGGAGTCCTGCACCATAGCAACAACAACAGATCCTCAAATGGCAAATGTATGTATCTCAAAGAGCATATCTCTTCCCAGTTATCTCATTCACAGAACCTAATGCTGGATCTTGGGTAACAGGGATGTGCTTGTTATTCTTCATTTGTGTATCCACCCCTAGATCCATCCCCTGCCCTTTTCTGCCCATCATCCCAGGGGCACAATGTATGCTAACATGTACACACTGCCTCTCCCTGCTTTCTTGCTCTCTTGCTTCTGTCTGGGTTTGGCCAATTCCAGCCTGGATCCAGCTCTCATCAGGTTCTAAGAACACTATGCCCTTCAGGCCAAGAATGGCTATAGCTTCCTGCCATTGCTAATCCCTGGGGCCTCAATTTCCTGTGGTGGTTCCTTTAGCCCTAGCCACACTTCTGTGAATTGTCTCTTTATTAAAGTCTCTTTGGAATCCCATCTGAGCGTGCTTTCTTTTTCCTGCTAGAAGACTGAATGAGAGTATGAGTGAAAGCAGGTAGAGTGAATCGAGGAAGACTTCCGGAAGGACAGTGTCTCTTGCCCAAGGTTTTGGAGGAGGACTGCAATAGTTTGGTGGAGACATAACATAGAAAGCTGGTGTTCTTGTCTGGGAGACTGGAGTCAACAAATGCTTGGAAGTCAGCATCCGCATGAACTCTTCATGGGGTATGGTGAAAGTTTTCACCAGCAAGACATCACCACAGTCAAAAAGGGAGATAAAAATGATGCTAAACACAGAAAACACCTGTCATTTATTTATGGAGTGCCTACTATGTAACAAGCATTCACAACAGTGGGATAGGTATTATTATCACGATTTTACAGCTAAGAAATGGGGGCTGTGAAAGTGTAAGCAACTTGCCCAAGGTCACAGTATGTGGTAGAGTTGGGATTCACAAGTTGTGCTTGGGACCAAAGCAAGGTTGCCCAACTGTTTGGATTTGCCTGAGACTTAGAGGTTTCCCAGGATACAGACCTTTCACTGCTGAGTTTGAGTTCATGGCAGGATCTATTGAGTGGTAGTAGAGAGTTAATGAAAGTGGGTGTTAATCGTCATCCTTGCAGTAAAGAAAGTTCATTTTCTTACTTCAAAAGACCCATTGAAAGAGATTGGTAAGAGTGGAAGTCCATGGGAGAGACAGAGAGAAGGAGAACAGGAACTATAGATTCTCAATCATTCTGTACAGTAGCAAAAGGGTGGCATAGTCAATCCAAAAAGCAAACACTTCAACAATATTCCCATTTGTCTTTGGAATGTGACATCACTCTTCCTTCTGACAGACTTACCTCTGTAATTCTTTTTTGGCTCCAACTAGTAATAAATGGAGAGTGCATTCTTCAAGCACACGGAACCATGCATACAGGAGAGCAGAGAAGACAAAAGATGGTGTCCAGATTCTCTGGACAGTGAAAGAGAGTGAGGCATCAAGACGGGCAGAGCCCAGCCTCAGCAGTCTTTAAAGTCTAAAAAGTATCTTTTTTATTTATGACTAATAACTCCCAGTTTCATTAACTGCACTGTCACCAAACAGACCCTGCCATGCACTCAAAGTCAACAGGCAAGGGTGCAATGGATTGGTGTTGTCTGTGCAGCTCTAGGGCATTCCAGGCCCAGCAAATCCCCAGTAACCACAATAGCAGTGAAGCTGCTGCTTATGGAGCTCTTGCTGCCTTTGCTTCAGATATTTCATAGACATTTTAAATGCTTAGAACTGAACCACCTTTCAGAGCAGGTGATATTAATATCATTTTCAAAATGAGAAAACTGAGGAAGAAAGAAGTTAAAAAAGTTCTCCAGGGACCTCTGGTGTAAAATGGTAGATCTGGGTTTCACAATGACCTTCCTCTGGTGTCTAAGCCTGGACCAGGCTACAGCTGCAAAGGCATCGAGTGCCCACCTCTGTGATGATGGTCAGTTGCATTCAGTAAACATGCATGGGGCCCTGGCATAGTCCATCACCAGGGGGTGGGTTCACGTTGTTCTTGAAGAATGCAGGTGGGTTTTTAAATGTCCCTTCCACTCCCCTGATAACTGCTGAACATTTCTCCAACTTCTGTGTATTTGCACATGCTGTGCCCACTGCTGGAATGCCTTTCTGTCATTTGACCACTTGGGTAGCCTCTTCCCGTTGTTCAAGACCCGGCTTTAGCTGAGTGTGGTAGGCCCTCCTCAGCTGCAGTGGATTTTCCTGCACACACTCCTGTGAACCATTCCTGTGGACTCAGTGGGATGCTTTCTCTATTTTGGTGCAGTTTTTACCAGTCAGTGTTAAGACTAGGCGCTACTCTTGGCATGTTCCTCATTAAAGGTAGTGATATAGGAGAAAAGAGAGACAGAGGAACCACTGTAATTTGCACAGGCATGGCTGCATCTCATTTTATCATTCTCCTGAGGTTTCATTAAAGGGACCTTAGGGGCAAGGAGAGTTTAGATTCAAGCTCAGCTAGAGAAAGTATTTTACACAAGATATCTTCTCTGAAGAAGGATTTGAGCTCTATGAATAAGAATAGTCAAATCTGCAGTGAACAGTAGATTCACAAATCGTTTCTGTTCAGCTCAAAGTGGGCCATTTGCTGGTTTAGGGTGGAGCTTCTCCCTCAGTGGGTGCAGTTGGCACTCTGGAGCAGGGTGGGAGGAGTTGGAAGGCAGGACACCTGCCATGTGCTGCCACTTACCAGCTGAGCTAGTCCCTGGGATTCAGCATCTCTAGGATGGTGATGGTGAGAAGTCCCTGCCAGCCTTCCCTGTAGGGCTGCTACACAGATTGAATGAGGCTCACACATACTTTTCAAGTGTAAATGAACACATTCTCACTTTAGTGGTTAAAATGGAAGCTGAAGAACGAACGAACTTGGGCAAATCATTTTGCTTCAAATACTTCTGTTTTGCAATATAAGTAAGGGCCAGTGGAAACACAATTCACAAAGCTGCTCATTGTTCTTTCTGGATCACAGAACCCCCTGGTGCTGAGTTCATATCTTTTGAGTTGTGTCCCTGGTAAGAACCAAGCCCCAGCCAGGGATTTTGTGAACCATGGAACCATTGAAGCTGTGTAATGAATCCTGTAAGTTTCGACTTCAATTACATGAGTTACGTTAGATGTTTGTTGGCCTTGGTATCTTGATCAGGAATATTCCCTTGTGAAAGTGCTGCTTGGGTTTGGCTTGCTGATGTCAGCAATGTAAATATGACTTAACTGATTAATAGGCATTAATGACTAGCAAGTATGGCATAACCTGTTAGCTGGAAATAACTCATGAAACAAGCACGTTGTTATTTAGCCTGTAAGTGGAGGGACAGCCTTGCTTCTGCTGATTGTTCTCCTGGCCTATGGGCACAGTCCCACTGGAGAGTCAGTTGCCTTTTGCAATGTGGGTTATAAATAAAATAAAGTAAAATAAAATACACCTATTAATATATTACTTAGCATCCATTTACTGCCCTTTCCTCCACTGAGGAAACTGAGCTTTGTCAATATGAAATTAGCCCTTAATCTCTTATCTGAAGGTCATCTACAGAGGAGAAAGCCCTCTCCGGAGGTTGGTATGGGTAGTCTACTTCAGGAGGTTTCACTGTCTGTAAAATTCCGGGCTTCTATTGCATTCATCCTTCTTTGATTATCGAAAACTTTCCTCTGCAGCTAACACTCAGGAACAATGTAATAAGTAACTTCCAATTAAAGTTTTCCATATGTGGTAAAAATTGTAATGAATGAATAAGTAAAGACCGCATAATGGAAGCCTATTAGCCAAGTGAATATACTCTTTTAAGCCAAATTTCTATACCACTTTTGTATTATCTCCCATCAGAAGAGAATGTGCAATTACTAATTTTATCTTATCTCAGCTTATTATTAAAGAGTAGTAAAGGAAACTTCATTCCAGGAGCCATAATGTGATTTTTGATTAATAGGAGGTTCTTATGTGACAAGAATATTTCTCTTAGGCAAAGTATGCACATGGATTCCCGCCTGAGCTGGCTTGGAAGCTACATCTCCAGCGGAACGACTGTTCAACAATAGAACATGTGTTCCTACACGCGAGGTCAGATTCTTCACGTACTCCAAAGCACCGGAAGGGTAGGAAGAAGTTGACTCGGACTTTGTAGACACAAATTTTTATTTAGTTGGTTCCAATTATATCACATGTGACACTGATTTGCGTGTAATAGGTGAGATGAGCAGCCCAGAGCTTTAGGTTTTCCAGCCTCTGCTAGAAGGAAGCCTTAGACTTTCAGGTCCTCTCTTTGTCCGCTCCAGTCTCTGGTGGGAGTCTCAGCATATTCTGGACCCACAATGGATACCCGTGATTCAGCAGACCCAAACATCAGCACTCTCCCACCCCAGATGCACACGGGGAATGGTTTGAATTTGCATTCCAATCCCTCAAGCCAACTTTTCTTGGAGAGCTGTTCTAAGGAAGGTTACGTGTGATCTTGCCCCTTGGCTGTGGGTGACCTGCGTTAATGCCTGTAACCTGGGGAAGCGTTAGGTAGTGGACAAGGAGGGAGCTACTAAGGGTGACCTGTAGTTAGTGCTCTCTTCTCAGGGTGAGAAGATAGCACTTTGATGAGCTGCTAGGGCGGAATTTAGTTCCATAAGGAAAATCCACTTTCTAATATTTAGATCATTCAAATGCCTACGATAGCACATGCCCCTTGATCAGAAGTTTCCCTTCTAGAATTTTATCATACAGGAAGTAATTGGGCAAGCATGAAAAGTATCTGTATAAGGATGTTCCCTGAAGCACTGTTTACAACAGCAAAAAATTGGAATGAACTAATAATAGTGGGGAGAGGAGGCTGCTGGTTAGATACTCCATGGTATATTTCAACTACGCATTCTGTCCAGCCCGTCAAACACAATGCCACAGAAGATTATCTCATATCATAGAAAAATGGTTATGATAGAGTGAGTGGAAAATCAAGTTACAAAATAAAATATGCTATATGATTCTACTTTAGAAACAAAAAAGTCTTAGGGATATATACCAAAATAATAAACATCAATTATTATAGGATAGCCAGATTATGGGTTGTTTTAGGTTCTCTGCTTCTCTTTTGCTTGTTTCTATATTGTGATTTTTAAAAATAGTCAATATGGAGTACATATGTAATTTTTTAAAAGCAATACAATGTTATTGTGAGAAGTCCTTTTAAATTGAACCTTCAGAACATCAAAGCCCCCGGTGGCAGGCCAGCCAGGCTTGCCTCCTGGCAGAGCTGGGGCTGGCTTGGGAGGTGGGATTTTGGGGGTCCCAGGCCCTTTCTGAATCACTGCTCACTGCTTCCCGATGCTCTGCTCAGCACGCTTTTTCCGGCTGACAGGCAGGTGCCCTGTGGGGGAGAGAAATACCTCTCACTGCTGTTTTTAGTCGCTATCCCTGGTGGGACACAGGGCCTACGGGTCGTCTGGCTGCCCGAGTCACCCCTGTGGTCAGGGTAATTCATGTCTGGGACAGGATATGATGGGAAGCGCAGACAGACAATGTGAGAAGAAGGGTCTGTGAGGAGGCAGAGCAGGGCAAAGAGAGCCTTGGAGCCTGTGGGGCGGGCATCGGGACGGCTGGGCTTCTTCCCAGCTTTGCCACGCAATTTAGTGTCTTCCAGAAACAGAAGATGCCATGGCCGCAAAGGGGAAAAGGCCAGGCTCCTGCCCTGGGTGGCACCATCCACCGCCCACTGCAGACCAGGGCTTGGAGGAGGAGGGATAAATGCAGCTGGCTCCGAGGGGGCAGGGTAATTGGCTTCTTCCTCAGGAGCTTTCCTTTTTAAGGCAGCAGACTATAACTGGAAGGCCACAAATGCTGGCCGGAGAAGATAAAGCCACCAAAGAGAGAGTGGTTTTGGTCCCTGGTGTGGGCCTTTGTCATTAGCTCCCCCGCCAGGCTGTGGTTTGGCCAGACCTGGCTTCCTTAAACCTTGCTGGGCACAGCGCAGGACACTGCCTAGCACAGAACTACCTGTAGCTCCTCTTAGCCTGACCCCTGACGCCTGAGATACCTGCTCCTGGCAACCGACGCCTGCTGGCCTCCCCAGCCTTGCCCACTCTCCCTGTCTCTCCTTGACCCCACTCCCAGCTACTTGGAATTTAGCCTCATCCTCTGATATATTTTCTGCTAATGCTGAGGCTTTAGGCACATGCTGTTCCCCTTGGCTGGAAGCGCCTCCTCCTCCTCCACATGCTGGGCCCTTATTCATCCTTCAAGAACCAGCCAGAATTTCCTATCAGAAAGGCATCCCTGGTTCACTTCATCTTGTGGAAATCATTCCTCTGTGTTTCTTTTCTTTCTTTCTTTCTTTCTTTTTTTTTGAAACGGAGTTTCACTCTGTTGCCCAGGCTGGAGTACAGTGGTACGATCTCTGGCCCACTGCAACCTCTGCCTCCTGGGTTCAAGCGATTCTCCTGCCTCAGCCTCCTCAGTAGCTGGGACTACAGGCACACGCCACCACGCCCGGCTATTTTTTGCACTTTTGGTAGAGACAAGGTTTCACCATGTTGGCCAAGCTGGTCTTGAACTCCTGACCTCAGGTGATCCACGCACCTCGGCCTCCCAAAGTGCTGGGATTACAGGCATAAGCCACCATGCCTGGTCTCCTCTGTGTTTCTTAAAGGACCAGATAATTAGCCACAAGAAGGAGGAACTGAAGAGGTCAACATTTTGAGATATTTTTCCTTTGAGATTCCAGGCTGTGTATGAATCCCAAATAAAAACCTCAGCCTTATGAATTGTTATTTTACCTTTTTTGGGGTAATAAAGTTTTTATTTTACTTTTAAATGGGTACTATATTCACACAGTCCCAAAATATAATGTAAATATAAACTAATCAAAGGTAGTATTCAGCTAGAAGTCCACCTTCCACCATATACCCCAGAGCTGTCCCTCCCGTTCTCTTTCCCACAGACAACCAAGGTTACCAGTTTCTTGTGAATGCTTCTGGGCACATGAAAGCCAGCATCACACCACATACAGATTTCTCCATCTTTTAGATAAGTTGGGCCATGCTGTTTGCCCTATACTGCACTTTGCTTCTTATACTCAACTAAATATTTTGCAGATTGCTCCACATCAGTCCATAAACGTTTTTTTCTTTATTTTTCTTATCACTTCCATGCTTCCTTTGAATTGGGGTATCATAGTTTCTTTAACCCATCATCTATTGGTGGGTATTTAGGTAGTTTCCAGTCTTTTGCTCCCGCAAACTGTACTGCAATAAATAACAATCTGTGCAGTTATTTCCCAGAACTGTGTGCGTGTGAGTGGGTTTTAGGATAGATTCCTAGAAGTGGAATTCCTGGGTCAAAAGCGCATGCATTTTAAATTTAGATAGCTATTGCCACACTGCCCTTCATGAGAGCTGTGATCATTTATCCTCCTCGCAGCACTATTGGACATGGTTAGTATCCATTTTTGACCACTGTGTGTAAGCCACACAGAGTGTTGGCAGGCCGAAGTTTGCCCAAATGGTGCCAGTTAGTAAATTCTATTCCAGTTTCTGCTGAAACTTGTAGCAAACAAATGGTTTTGTTCTCAACATCCCTACCTTCAGGAAACTGCCTCAGACTTCTTGTTGGTGTACACCTCTCTTCCCACCAGAGGTGGGCACGAGGCCAGCCCTGACCACAGAGAAGATTGATTTAGGGCTGGGCATGTGAGCTAAGCTAGACCAGTCAGAAACCTTCCTAGGACTTTTACTGAGTCCCTTGTGAGATTAATCACCCTTGCTCTACCATCACAAGCCATAGGGAAAATGCAGGTTTGGGGCTTCCAGCGGCAGATTGGGCCTTATAGGCAGAAAACTTCTCTGAAAGGGCTGCAAGCCAAGTGCAACAGGCCAAGTCATAGTCCCATCCTTAGAGCCCCTGGATCCAGCATGGCCTGAAGCTGATTTACTCTGGGCTTTCAGATTATGTGATTTAATAAATTTCCTTTGGGGCTTAATTTGGGTCTTATGCAACTGAAAAAATCCTGACTAATAGAGTGCTTTACATGCATGATTTCTTTCAGTTCTGATGACAACCTTATAAGACAGGATTTCGTTTTCATTTCAGAGATAGGGAACACTCAATGAGTCTAAGAAATTTTCCAAAGCTCACAAAATCAGGAGCAGAGCTGGATTAGGTTGCCTAGCTCTAACACCCGTGCTTTCATCATGTTTCTGCACTGCTTCCAATACCACCAACTTGTTTGGTCAAAAGCATTGTTTTTGCTCTCTTTACGTTCTGACTTTTGCTCATGCCCATGTATTCAAGCCATACTTTCATTGCTACAACAAGGTGCGGGTTCAAGAAGTCTGCCTGTTGGAGGGGATTGGGGGAGGAGTCCATGTTGCATATGGGAGTCCAGCTGGCAAGATGTGGGAGGAAAGGATGTTCCACGGCCTCCACTTGAGGGAGGGGCAGATAGAGATGCAACCTGGGAAGGTGGTGGGCACACAACTATTGATAAGCCTGTCTGATTACTGCCAATTCTGGCTCAGGCCCTCCTCTTGTTACCTTGTTACTGCAGAGAAAGTCACCCCCAAACACACTGCACAGCAACAGGCTTTCTGTCTGCAGGCTCCGTTCCAGTCACAAAGGAAATGGAGTTGGACAGACCTGTTCTGACCCCGTCATGTGTTTTAAAATGTAGTGTGCTAATGGAAGAATTCAGATACGATAAAGCCAACAGATTAGGAGACCGCTGCCATTGAAAAGACAGCTTGTTACAGTTCCCAAGAGGAGGGGGCACGGGATGCCACACAGGGCCATGTGGGGGTTGGTCAGGAGGCTGAGGGGAAAGGGAGAGCCATGGGTAAGAGCCTTTACTGTGGTTCCTGCAAGAAGGAATGGGCAACACAGGGTAAGCAGGGTTGGCATGGGCTAGCTTGAATAACTCGACCAGCCGTGGAGCATAGGGGCCATCCCTGGATGCGTGGTAATGGGCCCTGGGGAGACTGGGGCAGGGGGATGATCACCCAGGGTGTGAGAGCTGATAGAGGGGGTTGCTGAGGTGTGGCTTTGGATTGGTTGGTATGTATCTGAAAAGCATGCTTGAAGGAGCACTGTTTATGCTCTCTAGGAATCGACTAACCCTTGGAGGGGCTGTCCCTCCAGGATCAGCAAGTCCGCAGATATCAAAGCATCAGAATACAGAAAATAAGAGACGTGATTAACACACCATGTTACCTGGAATAGGGGCCGTGGATGGTGGCTTGGTCAGCTAAACAACAGTGTCCACCCCAGTATGTGTCATTTTGGTCCAACAATTCTAATTTTATGAGGAAATAATTCAGCAAATGATAAGTGATGTGTATATAAGGATCTTTATCAACATAGTGTTTATAATAAAAAAGGAAATAAAACCCCTACACATTCAACAGTGGACATGTGGTTAAATAATTGACCATTTATTCCATACGATGAATCATCACACAGTAATTGAGAGTATTGATGTGGAGGCATATTGATTGATGTGAATACATGGTCAGAATACATTATTGAACGAAAAAGGGTTATAGTGAATAAATATGTATAACTCTGATTTTGTTTAAAAATATATGTATGTTATGTATCTAAATGTTCACATTTTCTTTACAGGAAATATCTTTCTTTTTAATCTGTATTTTCTACTCTATTATACAATGAATTTTTATTGCTTGTATAATATGTAAGACATGTTTAATTACAAAGAAAATCTAAAATATATTCACTCTGTCTGCCTGAGGTTGGCGTTCCCGGTTTTCTTCCAGTGAGCCCCAGGGGCCACACCAGAGCCTGAGATACATCTGGGCTTAAAGCAATGGGCAGGGCCTCCTACAATCCTCCCTATTCCACTTCTGTTGTCTTTTCACCTTTCCATCATCTATTTTTCATCTCTCTATATAGAGAGACAATTCCAGATTATGAAGCATTCACTTGCACAAATTCCACCTGGTGAAAATAGTTCTATGCAGGAAAGAAATAACATCTACACTAATTCACACTTTCCCCCTGTTGATCTCTGGGACAGTGTGAATTCTCAGAGCATCTGCTCATGTTTCCTCCATCTAGCCTGTGTTTCACCTTTTTATCATGTTCTGGTCGTGACCGGAAAACCACTATCCAAGCCAGCACTGGAAGTTTGTTTATGTTCACGGAAGGAAGAGGACAGTGAATTCAGTGCAAACTTTGTGGTTCCTTGGATTTAAGAGATAAAAGTGGTGGTGTGACTGCTATTGCTGATATGAAATGGACAGAAATGTATTCTGAAGCACTGCTATTAGGTCCAACAGAATGAAATTGCCACCCTACTACCATTTTTGACCTACAAAATGATGACTTATATAAGCTAGGCAAGGCCTCTATGAACTGAATGATGAAATAAGTCAGAGAACATCTGTTTGGGGCTTTTGCACAATATTTTGTTTGAAGAAGGTTCTGAGGCTCAAAAATATATGAAACACAGTGGAATAGGAGAACTTTGTTGGTTTTTTTATATTTAAAATATTGTCCCCTCCTTCACCCCTGTACCTGACACACTCCCTGGTGGCCTATCCTCATTCAAATCAGTACAGGAGAAGGTCATCAAGACCCATTCCTGGCCTTCTGGAAATGGCTGTGGGTCCTCCCCACCTGCCAGATCCCAGAGCTCAACAACCAGCTCCGTGACTTCAACCTTGACCCTTGTTTCAGGCTCCCTAAATTAGTTGTTCATCTACCTTCTCTTGGACATCTGGACCAAACTCTGCCTTTTTATAAACTGTGGTCATGTCACTCCTTTGGCCCAGTGTTTGTGAAATGAAGCCATCCTACAGATTCAATTCAAATATGGCCTCATGGAAAGCCAACCCGGTTTTGGTCACACAGCACTTCCCCACCTGCTTCCAGGGAGAAGGAGGCAGATACAAATAGATTCACGGTGCTGGGGCTCTGAGAACTGCTGCCCAGTCATGGGCCAGCTAGGGCTCAATGTGACTGTGCATAGGAGGTTTCCAGAGTCTGTGGGTTGGGGGATGTTCTGTGCAAGGTGGGAGGGCTTAGCAATCTTTATCATCCTCACCATTAGCATCATCATGGTCTGTCTTGAAGGAGGCAGAAGAGGTGTGGGTATGAAGACAGTGTAAGGAAGAACTAGAAGAAAGGCCCCAGGTAGAAGCCCAAGGGTTATCCAAGGATGAAATCACCCACCAAGCAACATGTTGGTTTGTGAAGGAGCCTCCATACAAACCAACTCCAAAGCCTGTGGAAGCAGCACCTGCCACCAGCCTGGACACCTAGAACCACTGGAAGAGGAACAGGTGGAGGGAAACACAGAGGTTGCGATGTCCAAGTGTTAGAATGAAAGAGGCTAAAACAGAGGTGCCAGGGGGGTGATGAAGAAAGAGAGTATCAAAGAGAATGGAGACTGTAAGAAAGAGAAGGGGAGTGATGATGCTAGCAAGGAAGGGGGAAACAGATTTGGGGAAGAGAGAGCTTTGTGCTGTGGGTTTTCCGAGGTGCCTGCAGAGGTAGATGACTCCCTCACTTGCATGCTTCGCGAGACCTGCCCAGGCAGATCCTGCCTCCTCCTGGAAGGCTCTGCGGGAAAAGCTGTGCTGTGATTAAGATCTTTTAATTAAGAAAGCCGTTTGCACAGGATGCAACAAGAGGCTGATGGAGAGTTTGCTCAAATTGGATTTTTTTTGGGTTAACTAGAAAAATAATAAGAAGAACTCTGCTTTGTATAAGTAATAGGGATATGTCATTTTGAAGGGTGCCACGTGAGCTACCTGTGAATGAATTCATCTGCTCATTCATTCATTCACTCCCTGTTCATATTTAATATCACTACTACTCTAACCCCTGAAAAATAAGCATTTATTAAATGCTTACTATATGCCAGGCATTGTGCTCATTGCTTTACATGAATTATCTCCTTCATCCCATACAATAACCCCACAAGGTACATGCTGTTACTCTTTCTTTTCTATAGATGAGAAAACCACAGACCTATGTGTATGGAAGGCATCTCTTCCTCCCTTGTAAAGAAAGCTAATCAGGAGAGGAGAAACAAGAAAATGAACCCCAATTTCCTTCCTTTTTAAACTATTTCTCTCTCTCTTTCTCCTTTGTTTTCTAAGGCCTCCAGCATGTTCTTTCTGACTGTGCACATCTGTCTCAAACTCCTTCTGCCTTAGTTGTCCCCAGGGACAAATAGTAGAATGTATGGAGGTCCCATAATGGCTGACTTCCAGGTCCTAAACCCGGACAGGTGAGAAGGTACTCACATCGGTCACTCCATCTCTTCTTTCCTTTAGTGTCTATGCAGCCCTGGATCTGCAGACACAAAAGACAGTCCCTGAGCACTGGGACTGACACTGAGTCAAAGTTCTGGCCTCTCCCACAAATGCCCTTGGCACTGACTTTGTTCCTGTAACTGAATTTTTGCTTTGTTCTCTCCACTGTGGTTCTGAGTAGCAAAGTGGCCTTGTTCCTTGTCCCAAGTCACCTAATACTATCCAAGATTGAAACAAGGACAGGTTCTGAGCTGAATACTCTTTGGCTGGGAACCCATCTACCTGGCTGTACCCCAGAACAAGTCTTTGTCTTCCTCTGGTCTATAGTCAGAAGGCTGGACCTGGCAGCAAGACCCATTCCCTGTGTCCTGTGTGCGGTCCAGCATCTCTTGCTTTGGGGAAACCCTTTGATATGGTTTGGCTGTGTCCCCACCCAAATCTCATCTTGAATTGTAGCTCCCATAATTCCCACGTGTCATGAGAGGGACCCAGTGGGAGGTAATTGAATCATGGGGGTGGGTCTTTCCCATGTTGTTCTCATGATAGTGAATAAGTGTTATGAGATCTGATGGTTTTATGAAGGGGAGTTCCCTTGCACATACTCTTTTGCCCTCTGCCATGTAAGACATGACTTTACTCCTCATTCACCTTCCGCTGTGACTGTGAGGCCTCCCCAGCCATGTGGAACTGTGAGTCAATGAAATCTCTTTCCTTTATAAATTACCCAGTCTCGAGTATGTCTTTATTAGCAGCAACATGAAAACAGACTAATACAGTAAATTGGTACTGGCAGAGGGGGTTGCTGCTGTAAAGATACCAAAAAATGTGGCAGTGACTTTGGAACTGGGTAACAGGCAGAGGTTGGAATAGTTTGGAGGGTTCAGAAGAAGATAGGGAAATGTAGGAAAGTTTGGAACTTCCTAGAGACTTGTTGAATGGCTTTGGCCAAAATGTTGATAGCGATATAGACAATAAAATCTGGGCTGATGTGGTCTCAGATGGCGATGAGGAACTTGAGAACTGGAGCAAAGGTGACTCTTGCTGTGCTTTAGCAAAAACACTGGTAGGTTTTTGCCCCTGCCCTAGAGATCTGTGGAACTTTGATCTTTAGAGGGATGATTTGGGGTATCTGGTGGAAGAAATTTCTAAGCAAAGCATTCAATAGGAAGCAGGGCATAAATGTTTGGAAAATTTGCATTCTGATTATGAGGTAGAAAAGAAAAACCCATTTTTTGGGGAGAAATTTAAGCCAGCTGCAGAAATTTGCGTAAGTAACAAGGAACAGAACGTTATTCACCAAGACAATGGGGAAAATGTCTCCAGGGCATGTCAGAGACCTTCATGGCAGCCCCTCCTATCATAGGCCTGCAGGTCTAGGAGGAACAAATGGTTTCACGGGCTAGGCCCCCCGCTGTGTGCAACTTAGGGATTTGGTACCCTGTGTGTCCCAGCTGCTCCAGCTGTGGCTAAAAGGGGCCAAGGTACAGCTCAGACCATGGCTTCAGAGGGTGCAAGCCCCAAACCTTGGCAGCCTTCACATGGTGTTGAGCCTGTAGGTGCACAGAAGTCAAGAATTGAGGTTTGGAAATTTCTAGATTTCAGAAGATGTATGGAAATGCTTGGATGTCCAGGCAGAAGTTTGCTGCAGGAGCAGGGCCCTCATGGAGAACTTCTGCTAAAGTAGTGCAGAGGGGAAATGTTGGGTGCAAGATCCCACAGAGAGTCCCTGCTGGGGCACCACCTAATGGAGCTGTGAGAAGAGTGCCACTGTCCTCTAGACTCCAGACTGGTAGATCCACTGACAGCTTGGACTATGCACCTGGAAAAGCTGAAGACACTCAATGCCAACCCATGAAAGCAGCTGGGAGGGGGGCTATACCCTGTGCCACAGGGGCAGAGTGGCCCAAGGCTGTGGGAGACCACCTCTTGCATCAGAGTGCCCTGGATGTGAGAGATGGAGTCAAAGGAGACCATTTTGGAGCTTTAACATTTGACTGCCCCACTGAATTTCAGACTTGCATGGGGCCTGTAGCCCCTTCATTTTGGCCAGTTTCTCCCATTTGGAATGGTTGTATTTACCCAATGCTTCTACCCACATACTATCTAGGATGTAACTAACTTGCTTTTGATTTTACAGGCTCATAGGCAGAAGGGACTTGCCTTGTCTCAGATAAGACTTTGGACTGCGGACTTTTGAGTTAATGTTGAAATGAGTTAAGATTTTGGGGGATTGTTGGGAAGGCATGATTGGTTTTGAAATGTGAGGACATGAGATTTGGAAGGGGCCAAGGGCAGAATGATATGGTTTGGCTGTGTCCCCACCCAAATCTCATCTTGCATGGTAGCTCCCATAATTCCCATGTGTCATGGGAGGGACCTGGTGGGAGGTAATTGAATCATGGGGGTTGGTCTTTCCCATGTTGTTCTTGTGATTGTGATTAAGTCTCATGAGATCTGATTGTTTTATAAGGGGGGAGTTCCCCTGCACACACTCTCTTGCCCTCTGTCATGTAAGACATGACTTTTCTCCTCATTCACCTTCCACCATGATTGTTAGGCCTCCCCAGCCATGTGGAACTGTGAGTCAATTAAACCTCTTTCCTTCATAAATTACCCAGGCTTGGTTATGTCTTTATTAGCAGCAACATGATAACAGACTAATACACCCTTCTTCCTGTGGTGCATCACAATATTCCTGTTCTGTTGGTGGGTTTTGGGTTGGGCAGGCTCTGGCTGCCACTCCCTTACTTTCCACTCCCTGACCATGGCCCAGGCTGACCCAAGGACTGCATCTTTTTGGCCTAGTGATGGGTTTGGAAGGAGCACATGACCCAAGCTAGGCCAGAGTCCTCCTGGGGCTTTATGACAGTCCTGGTAGGAATGGGAATGGTTCTCTCTAGTACCATGAGAGCTGCAACAGCACAGAGAGCCTGTCTGAGAGTAAAGCCAGGCCAGCCCAGTCACTCTGAGAGAGGCCAAGTCCTGAATACAGCATTTTGACCTCTAGATACCACTGTACCTGAAGGGAATGTGCCCCTTGGACTTTTCAGTTTTGTTTTACTTTGCTTAAATAAGTCTGAATTTAGTCTTTAACACTTGCAGTTGAAAGAGCCTTCTTGCCTGTTCCACTGTTTTGTTTTGTTTTTTTGTGAGACACTCTTCATTTCTTATACCCAGCTCCAAGTTTTGGCAGAAGATACAGAAGAGTAGTTGTAGGCCATAAGTCTGTAATTTGTCCTCTGTCTACCTATGGCTTTTGTTTGTTTTTTGTTTGAAATATATATATATATTTTTGAGATGGAGTCTCACTCTATCGCCAAGCTGGAGTGCAGTGGCACGATGTTGGCTCACTGCAACCTCCACCTCCCAGGTTCAAGCAATTCTCCTGCCTTGGTCTCCTGAGTAGCTGGGACTACAGGCACGTGCCACCACAACCAGCTAATTTTTGTATTTTTAGTAGAGACGGAGTTTCACCATGTTGGCCAGGATGGTCTCAATCTCTTGACCTCGTGATCTGCCCGCCTCAGCTTCCCAAAGTGTTGGGATTACAGGTGTGAGCTCGGCTGTTTGAAATATTTTTATTTTGCTTTTACAACCAAATGGTAGTTTACACCTGGCTGTGTGCAGATTTTTTTAAATGAAAAATTTTGGAAATGTATAAAAATAGAATAATATAGTAAAATCTCATGTCCCTAAGTATTTTTAAAGGTTTCTATTGGCATAGAATTTTTCAATGCATTTGAGAAATATTTGTTGGGCTCTTGCCATGTGGTAGGCACTACTCCAGGTCCTAGAGATATAGCAGGGATGGGACCAAGTGCTTCATCTGCTGAGTGCACATTCTAGTGGGGGAAGACAGATTTGAGAAAGTTTATACATGCACAGGCAAGATAATTTCAGATAATGATAAATGGGAGAAAATAAATTATGACACTGAGAGAATGGTAAGGAAAAGCTTCTTTTAGGAGAGGGCATCTGCGCTGAGAGCTGAAGGATAAGTCCCTGCTGTTTGAAGACCTGGTAGGAGGGTTCCTCACAGTCCGAGAAGTGTGTGCAAAGTCCCCCTTGAAAAAGAAGGCATATGGTTTAAGCCCAGGTAAGATGTGCACAATGTGGAAACCAAACGAGCCAGGACCAAGGTCTTGGGCCAAGGCAGCCATGTTTGGTGGCACAGATTGTGCACTGCACAATTCTAGGGAGAGCCATTCACACAGATCAGGTGGCAGTAAAGTTTTTTTTGTAAAGGGCCAGATTGTAAATATTTTAGGCTTTGTGGAGCAGGTGATGTCTGTCACAACTACTCAATTCTGTTAAGCAGCTGCAAATGATATGTAAATAAATGGGTGTGGCTATGTTCCAATAAAATTGTATTTTATGGGGCTGATGTAGTTACTCAAGCCTGTAATCCCAGTATTTTGGGAGGTAAAGATGGAACGGTTGCTTGAGCCCAGGAGTTCAAGGCTGCAGCAAGCCATGATCATGCCCTTGCACCAGAACCTGAGCAAAAGAGTGAAACCTTGTCTCAAAACAACTACAGCAATAAAACAAACTGTGGACATCAAACTTGAATTTCATAAATTAAAATTAGAAGTAGTTGCGATAAATTTTCTTTTGTTTTTAAAAAATCATTTAAAAATTCTAAGACCCTTTCTTAGCTTGTGGGCAGTACAAAAGGCAGTAGGCTGGATTTGATCCATGTGGGTCATAGCCACCGCCATTCATTTACATATCACCTTCAGGAGCTCCATGCATTGAGCTCTGGCTGCAAGCCAGGCACTGAGCCACAAAGCTGAGCAAGATGCCTCCCTTGCTTAAAGGAAGCTTCCAGATGGTTCATTCCTCAAGGACCAGGCAAAGCCTGCTCTGGCAGTGAGGTATCCCAGATCCCATTGCCTAACAGTGCTTTCCATGTTTACCCCCATAATATGTCTTTGCTTGAGCTATGTAGCCAGTCGTGAATGTATGCCTCGGGAACCCCACTTTTGATTCTCCAGCTGTGCCTTGCTGAGTGTGCCGCTATTCTGTACCTGTTGAACTGTTTTTGAAGGAGTTCAATCTTGAAAAATGCCAATCTCACTTGATAGGTGGGGTTTAGGGAGGAAGAGGAAAGGAGTGGGGAGTTGAGAGAGGGGTGTGCCCAGGTACTCAGAATTAACTTAATTGGGATTAATTGCTGGTAATTCCACTGTCTTGTTTGTCTGCATTGGGCCACCTCATAAATGGCTTTTTACATGTTTTCACAATGAAAGGATTGCCATTTACAGAAAGAAGTACCTAGCTACTCAGCTACAATCACTGCCTCCTTCCCTGGCTACACTCTGCAGTCACCTCTCAATTATCTCTGCAGGCATTAATCCCTTGGTGATTTCTCATACTTGGTCTTGTTCTCTCGTTTCATAGTGTATATTTGATTTGGGAGAAGTAAAAATATCACCTTAGTCAAAGCCACTGTCATCTCTTGCTTGGATTATTGCAGTAGCTTGCTAACTGGTCTTCTTGCCTTTGACCAAAATCTACTCTCAACTCAGAAGTTACTGTGATCCTATCGGCAGGCCTAAGTCAGCTTGAAAGATGCCTCTGCTCACCTCTCCAACACTTCATTTCCCAATTTGAATAAAAGTCTATGTTCTTGGAATGACTCAAAAGATTCCATAAGGAGGGATTCTTAAACTTGGTGTGCCCTGGAGCCCTCTGGTAGTCTGATGAAGGTCATTTATTCCCTTCTCAGGATGTTTTAAAATGCACAAAAACACACAGAATTTCCAAGGAAACCAACCATCTTAGTCTGCTTGAAACACTTCAACAAAATATCACAGACTGAGTGACAAACAAAATAAATTTATTTCTCGCAGTTCTGGAGGCTGGAAGTCTGAGATCAGGCTGCCAGTATAGTCAAGTTCTGGTTTGGGCTCTCTTCCTGGCTTGCAGACAGCCGCCTTGCTGTATTCTTTCATGGCCTCTGCTCTCTCCCTCCTCTTAAAAGGGCACTAATCCTAGGAAGAGAGCCCCACCTTCATGTCTTAATTACGTCCCAAAAGCCCCATCTCCGAATACCACCACATTGTGGGTTAGGGCTGCAACATATAAATTTTGGGAGACACAAACATTCTGTCCATAACACTAATTATATTGGAACATAGTTATCAAGCTATTAAAAAACAAAATTTGGATATAGTAATGTATGCATTTTGTTATTAATGTAGTATGCAACTAAAATGCTTAAAAATCAGTGTGTTAAAGTATATTTTAAAAGACTGATTAGGGTGAAGGTTATAGTTGCTTGTTTGAATAAAAACTTTCAACCATGGGGTGGTTTTGGGCAAGGCAACATGCATGTCATACTGGATATGAAAATACAGTTGTGATTATTTTCTCAGCCCAGTCCATGGGCCCCCTGCATGCTCTCCAGGGACCCTTCCCAGCATGGTGTAACCTTCCCTCTTACCTCTTACACCTCTTCTAGTCTCCTCCAGACACACTGCCCTTGTTGCTGTGTCTCCATTAATCCAGGCACATTTCTGCCCCACGACCTTTGAGCCTGTGCTTGTCTCTACCTAAACTACTCTTCTTGCCAGCGTCTGTGTGGCTCCCTCCCTCACTTCTTTCAGATCTTTCCTCAAATCCCACCTTCTCAGTGAGGCCATCTTTGAATGTCTCCCACCAACATAGGGCTCCCATCCTCCCTCCCTGCTTTATCTTTTTTGTATTGCTAACTAACCATTTCTAATATCTTCCTTAACTATTGCCTCTATTTTTGTGTTTCTCCACTAGGACATAAGATATATTTCGGTGGAGATTTATCAGTTTTGTCCACTGCTGTATTCCCAGTGCCTAAAATAGAGCAGGCAATCAATAAATATTTATTGACTAGATGCACAAATTTACATGAATATTGTTCTGAGCAAAACATAATCAGAGGTAAGTCTGTTGTTTAACTTCTTCCCAAATTTTGGTGTACTGAATCCTATTCAGTATTACATTGAAAATATCCTCATAAGTGCTAATAAAGCCTCCTGTAAGAATCCAGTGACATTGAGCAAAACACTCACCTAAGGGTAATATTTGCTTTTTGAGGGAATGAATGAGGGGCAGGAATGGTGAAGTGGGTCAATCCAGAGCCACTGTCTGGCTGCGCATTCCTGGCAAAAACCTTATCTCTCTGAACCTCATTTTTTCATCTGTAGGAGGAGAATAACTTTACTGACCTCAAAGGGTCACATTGAGCCTTAAATGAGATAATCCATGAACAGTGCAAAATCAGGCACAAGAAATAAATGATGGCTGTTGGCAGTACTTGTAATAAGTCACAAGAGAAGAAAGCAAAGAGTTCCAGGAAGTTTTCTGCTCTGCAGGAGACTTGGAGGTCCTGGGGAAAAGCCACATTCGAGCAGAGGAGAACATACTGTGCTGCAGTCACCCTCCAGGTCTCCCCCCATCTGGTGCTCCAGCCTTTTCCACCAGAGGACTTGGTGCTCGGAGCCTGCCCCTGGCCCTGGCTGCTTGTGGATGCCTCTGGCTCTCAGAAAAGGCCATGTAAATCAGAGCTGAAGGGAAGGGATGGAGAAATTCAGGCCAGGCCATGATTCAAAAGGCAGCAGGAAATGAATACATTTGTTGGAACACAGGGCCAAAAGGACTTGAAGCGTCTGGAGTGAGTCATCAGGTATGCTGAATGCGTACACAGCTCCTGGCTCACAGACTGGGCTGATAGCTACTGGGAGATCAAGCTATGAATAATACGGTATATGTTCCCGCCAACAGAAATTATTTTTAGATTCGCTTCTGTTTCACATTATTCATTGCCCACTTTCCATTTATTAATAAAGATGATTGGAAGTTGACTGACTATAAATACATTATGTATTATTTTATGCACCTATTCACCAAATTTGCTAACCACTAACTATATGCAAGGACTGAGGCACTGGAGATACTAAGATGAACAATATCTGAAAAGTTCACAAAAATAATCTCATGTTATTCTCAGACCAACTCATGAAGGAGGTAGTAGCTACCTTCAGTTAATAATGGATTTGTTGATTGATTGATTCATGTATTACATCATCCAAAATACTTACTGAGCACCTACAAGGTGCCAGGTGCTGTGCTAGATGCTGAGAAGTTGATAATAAGACAAAAGCCTTACATTCTATGGGAGAGACGAACATAAGTAAGGAAGCACATAATTACGTAGCATAATGTCAGGAAGTGATGGGTGTCATGAACAATGAAGTTGGGCTGGAGATGGGAGCTAGAGAGATATTGCTAGACAGAAGGTGGTTTTGAGCAGAGAGACCCGAACAAAGCGCGAGAATGGCTGGGTCCTTCAGTGGAGGACAAAGGACATCTCTGGACTTTTCTCTGAAAACGATACCACAGAAAAATGAAATGACTTTTCCAGGATCACACAACCAGGTGGCTACCCAGCTGCAGTACTGCTCTGGCCTCAAGATGGTAAGCTGTACCAACCAGTTTTAAAAATACTGCTCCCTGCCTTCAAGGAAGCCTGCAGTTGGATCATCAAATACAGCCTAGAGCCAGCTGAGGACTCCAGGAAGAGCATGTGATGAATCCCACTGCAAAGTGCGCATGAATGCATGAATGCACGCCTCAGATATGTAGACAGGTGCACGCTGGCTGCTGCACAGAACAGACTAAATAGAGGTAATGAAACCATAAGTGAAGACCCTGTTTGTTTACAGTTCTTTTCGTAAGAGGAGTCATTTATCTCTGCTCTTTCATTCTGGAAATTAGCATATGAAAGTGTTTGCTGAGTTTCCTACCTTGAGTGAGAGAATGCAAAGCTTAATAAAAGAAAATGTTTATCATCTGAAAATTCTTTCTTAAATAAAAGCAGTAGCAGTTTTCAATCGAAATTGTGTTCAGAAATAAAACTAGAAACTTTTGTCCCTTGTGAAAATTTGTTCTTTGTTCTGCCTTACCAGATGCATAAGCTGGAAAAGTGTATTGAGGAGGTGGCCTCTGAGGAGATGAGTGTTGACAAGGTCCCCACGCCCCACTCCTGCCTGAATGAGAGCTGTTCCCAAAAAGTAGGGGCAGTGAGACCCTTAGGACAGGGAAGGGGCCCAAACACATCTTTGTGTTTCTTTGCATGTTTAAAGATTTATTTGATGCTTGAGAGCACAGATAGATGCCCATGATGTTTTCTTTTTCTCCCTTTAAATACTTGTTTTTCATCTTCTACATTTAAAATCAACACACATTCACTATAGGAAGTTAGAAAACACAGAAAAGTAGACAGAGAAAAAATTTTCACTTACAATCTCACCAGCCAGAGAAAACAACAAAATTGTTTTTCCTTCTGATCTTTTTTCATTGTTGATATCTGATTGCATTTATAACTGAATTTCCCATGTTTTAATTAACAGTACTATATTACATATTTATATCTTCATATCATAAAAACATCTCCATAAGCATCACAGAGTTTAAAAAATGTTTCCTCCTATTTTGAAAACACTACAGGTTTATTGTGGAAACTTTGAAATATGCAAAAAAATTATTTTATGGACTAAAGGATACTATAAACAGAGTGAACAGACAGCCCACAGAGTGGAAGAAAATATTTGGAAATCATATATCCAATAAGGGATTAAAATCCAGAATATATGAAAGAACTCCTACAATTCAACAACAACAAAAAGCAATCCAATTAGAAAAATGGGCAGAGGACCGGAATAGGCATTTCTTCAAAGAAGACAGATAAATGGTCAGTAAGTACATGAAAAGATGCTCAGTATCACTAATCATTAGGGAAATGCAAATAAAACCACAATGAGATACTGCTTCATATTCATTAGGATGGCTATTACTCAAAAAGCAAAAAATTACAAGTGTTGGTGAGGATAGAAGAAATTAGAACCCTTGTGCATAGCTAGTGGGAGTGTAAAATGGTATACCTGCTGTGGAAAACTGGGTGGCAGTTCCTCAAGACGTTTAAAGATAGAATTACCATATGATCCAGGAATTCCATTTCTTGGTCCATATCTACAAGAATTGGAAGCAGAGTCTTCAAGAGATATTTGCATATCTATGTTCATGGTAGCATTATTTACAATAGCCAAAAGGTGGAGGCAGTCCAAATGTTTGTCAACAGAAGAGTGGACAAAGAAAACATGATATATATATGAATTTTTTTTTTTTTTGAGATAGGGCCTCGCTCTGTTGCCCAGGCTGGAGCGCGGTGGTGTAATCACAGCTCCCTGCGGCCTTGACCTCCCCAAAAGCTCAAGCACTCATCCCATCTCAGCCCACCACGACACCTGGCTAATTTTTTCTGTTTTTGCTGTAGCGATGCAGTCTCACTCTGTTGCCTATGCTGGCCTTGAACTCCTAGGCTCAAGTGATCCACCTGCCTTGGTCTCCCAAAGTGCTGGGGTTACAGGCATGGTGGAATATTATTCTGACACTTGTTACAACATGGAATAACTTTGAGAACATTATGCTAAGTGAAGTAAAGCCAGTCACAAAAGGTCATTAACTGTATGATTCCACTTATATGAAGTAGGGAGAGTAGTTAAATTTATATAAAGAAAGTAGAATGGTGGTTGCCAGGGTTTGGAAAAGGGAGGAATGGAGCGCTAGTATTTAATGGGTACAGAGTTTCAGTTTGGGAAGACGAAAAAGTTCTGGAGATGGATGGTGGTGATGATTGCGCAAAGCAAATGTACTTAATGCCACTGAACTGTACATTTAAAAATGGTCAAAGTGGTATGATATGGTTTGGCTCTGTGCCCCCACCCACATCTCACCTTGAATGGTAATCCCCATAATCCCCATGTGTAAAGGGTGGGACCAGGTGGAAGTAATTGAATCATGGAGATGGTTTCCCCCCTGCTGTTCTTGTGATAATGAGTGAGTCTCAAGAGATCTGATGGTTTTATAAGCGTCTGACATTTTCCCTGCTTGCATTCATTCTCTCTCCTCTGCCCTGTGAAGAGGTAGGAGATGGCTGCAAATTAAGATGACTTTTCTCCATGATTGTAAGTTGCCTGAGGCCTCCACAGCCATGCAGAACTATGAGCCAATTAAACCTCTTTTCTTTATAAATTACCCCGTCTTGGGTATTTCTTCATAGCAGCAGGAGAATGGACTAATACATGGTACATTCTATGTTTTGCATATGCTACCACAATTCAAAAAAAAAAATTAAAGCCAATAAAAATCACCTGGCTAGGCACAGTGGCTTGTGCCTGGAATCCCAGTGCTTTGGGAGGCCAAGGTGGGAGGATCCCTTGAGGCCAGGAGTTCAAGACTGGTGGCCTGGTCAACATAGTGAGACCCCATCTCTACAACAGATAAAACAAATTAGCCAGGCATGGTGGTGCAAATCTGTAGTCCTAGCTACTCAGGAGGCTGAGGCAGGAAGATAACTTGAGCCTAGGAGTTTGAGGTTACAGTGAGCTATGATTACACCACTGCACTGCAGCCTGAGCAACAGAGTGACAGAGTGAGACCCTGTCTCTAAAAAAACCAAAACAAGCAAAAAAAACCCTGTGTTTTTCCACTTTCTGGAGATAACCTCTATTAACATTGTGATATTTTCCCTTCTTATCTTTTCTGCATCTATCTATATGCATACCTAGCTAGCTAATTATATAGATAGATGTTATATATATCTCTCTATATATATTTTAATATTATATAGTTGAATTCATACTAAATATATATATGACTTTATATATTTAGAAAGCATTGTTATGCTTAGTATTTACTAGTGTCAATAGAAACACCTTTGTAAACATAATTTAAAGTGGTTCCCTTTCATTCCATCATGACTGCTTTATAAATGTTTTCACCTATATTTTGTTGTTCAGCATTTGTTATTTCTATTTTTTAACTACTATAAATAACTCTACAATGGACATCTTTGTTTATAAGACATTTCCCCCTGCATTTCATATTAATTCCTTGGTTTAGCTTCTCCAGTATGGAATTACTGGGGCAGAGGATGTAAATATTTTTAAAGCTCTTAAGTAAATTACAAGATTCTCCTCTCCTACCCTCCCTTCCTCCCTCCCTTCCTTCCTTTATTCTTCTATTTTTTTTCTTCTTTCTGGGGATTCTGGCAGATAGAATTCTAACAGAGTACTCAAAACTTCTAACTTTTGGGTGCAAATCATTTTCAGTTATTCAACCAAACACCAATCTAGGTCTTACTAAGGAGAGATTTTTGCAAATATAATTAAGATCCCAATTCAGTTATCCTAATAGGGAGATCGTCTGGGTGGGCCTGACCTAGTCATATGACCCTTTAAATCTGGGTCTAGAAGTCTGAGATGGGCGCAGTCAGAGATCTGAAGCACAGAGGAAATTTGACTCAAGGGAAGTACTTCATTGCTGGTTTAAAGACAAAGGAGAGGTCATGCGGCGAAGGGGAGGCTGTGTGGTAAAGAATGCAGGCAGCTTTGAGGAGCTAAGAGCAGCCCCCAGTTGACAGCCAGCAAAGACATTCGGACCGCAGTCCTACAACCACAATGGCTTGAACTTGAATAACTTGAATGAGCTTGGAAATGAGCCCCAGAACCTCCGGAGAGAACTCATCCAGCTGACACCTTGATTTCAGTCTTGGCGATGGCCTGAGCAGAAAGTCCACCGCGTGCTGAACTTCTGACCCACAAAACTCTGAGCTAGGCAATGGGGAATGTTTTAAGCCATGAAGTTTCTGGTAACTTGTTATCCATAATAGGAAACAAATACAGGAATGTACAGGATTTGTGTTTATAAAGTGTGTGTGTGTGTGTGTGTGTGTGTGTGTGTGTGTGTGTGTGTGTTATGCATAGCTAGTTCTTCAATCTTAGATTTCACATTTGGCTATTCTGATTTTATGGGTCAGTTATCTCATTTGTCTGCCAAGTTCTTTGCAGAAGCGCTTTACATATATTTCTTTGTTTAATAGCTCCATTTGGTCTATTACTAGCCCCATTTTCCAGATGAGGAAACTGAACCATGGAGTTTACTTCCCTGTGATAACACAGCTAGTGCATGTCTCAGTGAGTGAGAGATGGTGTTGGAACCCAGACCTGTGTGTGCCAATAACCCTTCTTCCGTACCACACGGCACTTTTGAATAACTTCATGGCTAGATGACGATTTGGGTAATGGACTTTACTTACAAATCCAATGAAACTACAGGAGATGGTTGCAAGAAAAAATGAGGAGTCTAAAAGTAGTCTCTTTCAAGGCCAAAGCTGTGCACCTCTTCTGTTGGGGAGGAGCAGCCTTCTGATCTCAGCCTTTTGTGACTTTCTTGTTTATTTCTTTGCTGTTGGTCCCACCCAAGGCTCTGGAGGTGACCTGATTCTGCACATGCCTGGTCAGAAATAAGGTCCACCAGGGCAGGGGTTGGGTCTTATTGTTTTCTTGAATCTACAGCATCCCAGCTCCTCACCGGCAGGGCCTAGCATGATATCCTATAGTGACTGATGGCCAGCAAAATTGTGTTGAAGAAAACAGGGCAATGGCCTCTTCTAGAATCCTTAAAAACTGTTGATTTTTTCCCTACTTGTGAGGAAGTGCCACTTCCTTAAGAAAATCATGCCTCATCACCTTCAAGGTGACCTCTCTAACTAATCTGCAGCTCTAGTTTTGTTTTGGAATCAACATCCTGAAGACCTCAGGGAGCACTGTTACTCCATTGTCATTCTGGCCAAAGAAAGAGCAAGCCAGTCTTCCCTCTCCAGCTCATAGCCTAGATGAGATGCAATGGAACACTTGAACAAATCTGCTCCAAGTATTAGGAGACGGCAACAAGGAAATAATCACAGACAGAACCATGCATACAGTTCCTCTGAGTCAAAGGCATGTCACTCTTCTGCAATTTGTGATCAATCCTAGAATTTCTGCCCACTCTCTGTGAGCACACACAAGGCCCTAGACACCTTGGCATCCAGGTCAAGACAGGAGAGCTGATTCCTATATCCCGAATCTTGCTGACTTAGGGCCCATTTTTATTACCTGGTTTTCTACCCAAGAGCCACTGCTTTTTTCTGTGATTCCATGAATGCCCCCCACCAGCCCTACCCAAAGGATAGATACCACTTCCCATACATTGATGGGCAGCTGTCTTTTCAGCCTGCATGGCATAACCATTTCCCCACAGAATCCACCAACCCCTTAAGAAGAAGTCTCATCCAGTAGAAAGGGAGGGGTTGTATCCTTGCCGTCAGCCTCAAGTCCATTGGCAGGCTTCAGTTTTTCAGAGGGATGGGCTAGAGGAAAGCTGTTCAGGTGGTATGGAGGGCAGTTGACTGGGAGTGTTTTTATGGTTTCTGAGATTGGAGTGAAGTCCTGGGCTAGGAGTTCTTCAGACACTAGAGGATGAGACTGGAGAGAAAGACCACACTGCCGGCCCCCCGGCTCCAATGCCTGTGTTGTTTCAGCAATGGAGCACAAGGCTTTGGGGAGGGTGGGAGGAAACTATGGCCTCAGTATTTCTGAGTGAGGGAGGAGAAAGAGGCAGAAGGGAAAATTTGGCAATGCACAGGCAGAAAGCAGAGTGGGTAAGAGAGATTTGCCCAGTGGAGCTGATTTGGAACCTTCCCTTTGTTTACGGAGCATGAATTCTGGAGATACACAATCTGAGCTGGGGAACCCTGGTGTGTGCAGGGGTTTGTCTAACATCTTGATCTACTTTTCTAAACATTTTGGAAGGAGAAAACCCCCAAGTCCCAGGGCCAAGCCATTTCCCTCCTCTATTTGTTAAACCCATCTGCAGTTCAAGGGAAATCAGATTCATGTGTTTTTAATTCATTTACACTTAACTTATTAAAATATTGCTTTGTAAGAGCTATTTGATGTCCAGGAAGCCATTTGCATCTCTTAAATAAATCTTTAGAGTCCCTTTTTCTTAGAAACAGCAAATTGCATTTTGCCAAATGCAAATTAACTTGCACCTTATAAAGTTCAATTTGAGCTCAAAACATACACTGCATGAGGGTCGGGTGGGTTTCACACTTGGCAAGCTAACTCAAGGTTTAATCTAAACCAAAAGACAGCAATTGGAAGCTCCAAGGGCATTCCAAAGGATGGTATTATTGCAATCTGCCAGTGGAAAGTCAAATTCATATTCAGCTGTACTGTGATTTGGAGGCTGATTAGCAGCACTCCCTCCTTCTGCCCAGCCTTCTCAGTCTTCTTTGCCCCAGGCTAGGTCAAGAAGACAAAACATGGTCCCTGCATTGTCCCCCACCACCTTAGTCAAGAGAACTGGGGGAATTTAGGGTGGGGTCCAAAGAGCAGAACATTTTGGTTTCAGATTTTATTGACTTTTTTTTTTGTTCCCTATGAACACCAAAACTGGGAGACATTATCCCTGCAATGCCTAGCTTTGGACTCACTCAGACACACTCCTCTCTTCTCACATTCTACCTATGTATAGTTTTCCTTCCCCCAAACTTTTCAGAGCCACTTTCCTGTCTTCTGCACTGTCAGGGTGAGGCAGGGCAGGCTGGGACTATTAGCTTCCTTTCACACAGGATAAAAGAAGGGTCAGGAAGAGGTGAGGTGATTAGCTCAGTACTGGAACCAGGATATTTCCTTCATAGACCCAGAGAAAACCAACCCTGGGTCCTTTATTCACACCAGGTAGAGGGAAGAGCCTCCCAGAACGGCTGGCCCCGGCAAATAAAATGCTAGAGAATGAAACAACAGTACCAGAGGTTTGTCTGGTGTTCTGCTGAGTCTTACAAATGTATCTTGAGGGCTCACCCTATGCTTGGCCTTGTAAGAAGTCCAGGAAATGCAGTCGTGAATAGCATGTGGCCTCAACCCTCAAGAGACCCATGGCCCAGTGGGGAGATACATGCATGAATGAATAACTAGAACAGATGTGGTTAATATCACTAAGGCATGCATAGAGTATTCGAGAGGAACATAGTAGAGGCACTTAGCTCAGCCTGGGAATTCTGGGAACTTTTTGGGGGAGAAGTTACCTGCCACAGTCTTTAGGTTGAATAAGAGATCACCACGAAAAGAAATGAGGGAAGGGCATTCCAGGCAGAAAGAACAAGAAGCATGGAGATTTAGAAACAGCATGGTGGAAGTGGGGGATTGTAAGTACTTTGGAATTATTAGAGCAAAAAATTACAAGGAGGAAGTAAGTGGTGAGCTTGGACTTAATCCAGAGGCCAGGAGTTCTCAGCCTTTTCCCAATGGACTCTTCAAATCTGATGAAATTTATGGACCTTCTCTTAAGAAAACTGCATGTTTCCTTATGCACACAAAATTATGACTGTAATCTGATGGGACTCTCCTATCTTCTGAAGCCCAGGCTAAGAACACTTGCTTAGGCAATAGGGAGTCACTGACAAGTGTTAAGCAGGAAAATGGCATGATTAGACTTGCATTTCAGAGCACTATCCTACCTGTAAAGTAGAGAACAGATTGGAATGAAAGTAAGACTGGAGCTAAAAGGACTAGGTAGAAAGCTGATGCAACAACACTCAAGGTGAGAGATGGTGGAGCCCTCAGACAGTACAGATGCCTCCTTGGAAAGAAGCCAGAGCAATGGACATGGTCTTGGTTGCAGAGTGAATCTCTTTCAAGATGAAGAACCTGCTTCTGAGGACAAGTCTGGAAGGGCAACTGATGTCACCAGCAGAACCAGTGAGAGCTGGAGGTGACATCATGCTTCCCAAATATGCAAGAGGAAAAGGCAAAAGAGCTGAAGACAGGGTAAAGTTAATTTTCTGAAGTTAAATTTTTAACTTTTTTTTCTAATTTTTCCAATAAATGGTGGTATGCTTGGGTTTACTCATGGCTCCAACTTTTGGGAGAAATGCTTAGCATTGTGCTAATTAGATGATCTCTGTACAACTTTTGTATGTGTATATATATGTGTATACACACACACATACATAATGACATATACAGCTCTCATTACTTAAAGAGTAGTTTTGACTTGAGATTTTAACATACATTTTATAATGTTAAAATAATCATTTAAACTTCCAGTCGTTTTTGGGGAGGGAGGGGAAAGTTTTTGCACGTTGGTGTATGAAGGCCTTGAAAATGTACCCTTGACTCTCCTGCTGCTGAGAAAATAATTGAGGACAGGCCCTAAATGCTACCCTTTGGAATCTCCCATCTTGTTTTTGTAGAGGCCATGCTCTTCCCAGTCAATGACTGTTCATGGTGGCAGCCCCATTCCAGTGGGACAACAATCCAAATGAAAGAACTCACATTATTGCATCATTGCTATTGAATCCTCAAACCCCATTTAAGTTTGACAGCTGTCTTATGGCAAAAGGACTCAGCCCAGAAGCACAGTGACATTGAGCTGTCATGTCTTTTTAGTCCTCAGTCTTCCCTTGACTTTCATGGTCTTGATCCTTTTGAAGTGTGCAGTCCATTATTTTGTAGAATGACCTACAATTTGGGCTTGCTGGATGCTTCTTTAGTTATACTACTTTGGCAGGAATATCACAGAAGTAATGCTGCTTGCATAATTTTCATGACATCCTATCAGAGAGGTACAATATAAAATAATCCTGTCACTGGTGATGTTAACTTTGATCACTTGATTGAGACAGTATCTGCCAAATTTCTCCACTTTACATTTTTGCCTTTTGTGGTTAATATGTATTTTGTGGAGACATTAAATGTATATAATTATTCCATTCCTCATCAAAATTTTAATGTATTCATTCATTTATTTATAGAGTATAAACTCATACATTTTTATTTTATCAAATAGTTTCCTTTCATTTTTCCCCCTATGCTCAAATTATCCTAAATTTGGCTATTGGGAACACCTTCAATCTGCCTTCTGTGTCCTTTGATGTGACCTGTCTTGGTCTGTTAGGGTTGCTATAACAAAATACTTTAGACTGGGTAGTTTATAAAAAATAGAAATTTATTGCTCACAGTTCTGAAGGCTGGGAAGTCCAAGATCAAGGTACCAGCAGATTTGGTGTCTGGTGAGAGCTTGCTGTTGGCTCCTCAGATGGCATCTTCTATCTGTACCCTCACATGGTGGAAGGGGAAAACAAACTCCATCAGGCCTATTTTATAAGGTTACTGTTCCTAAAGGCCCCCGAATTACCCCCCAGATGCCCCACCTCTTAATACCACCACAGTGAGGATTAAGTTTCAACATATAAATTTTGGGGGGACACATTCAGATCATAGCAGACCACATCAATCTCTGAGTAATTTTTTAGTTTATGACAGAAAGGGATGTTCCAGGCTCATTTTTTTCCTGCCCCAGTACTGAAGTCAGTAATTTCTCTAAGGAGCACTGCTTATTTTCAATAGAGAATGGTATTTAGAAGCCAAGATTGAGGGCGTATGTGTGCTCATTATTATTGTGCTCTTCTGGCCTCTAAGTAGACAGAACTTTGAGAATATATGTATATTTATTTTTGCAGACCATGAGTTCACCTCCAATTTGCATTTAACACCTTCTTGGACAGTGGGAAATCTCTCTCCAGTTACCCTTAAAGTATTAAATACATCCTTCTCTATGCAACCTATCTCCTGTCATTGCTGTTTCCTTGTTTCCACCCCAGAGTATGGACACTCTCATCCACACTTGAGCTCTGGCTTCTGCACCGTGCACTTCCCCTGCACTGATGCCATCCTCAGTTCTCTCAGACTCCAACACTTCATAGGGGGCCACTGAAGCCGCCTCCCCTTCATGAGAATGTCTTCTTCACACAGCTCAAGCCCCTCCTTTAAGGACAATAAATTAGTTTTCTGTGATTGTTGTAACTAACTATCACAAGCTTAGTGGACTAAAACAACACACATTTATGATCCTACAGCCTGAAAGTCAGAAGTCTAGAATGGGCCTGCAGGGTTGCAGTCCTGTAGGTTCTAGGTGAGAACCCATTTATTTGCTCTTCTAGCTTTTAGAGGCTGTACCCATTCCTTGGTTCATGGTTCCTTTCTCCATTTTCAGAGCTGGTAGTGTGGCACTTTCTCTCTTTTCTGACCACTACTTCTGTCCTCATATCTTCTGTCTATGTATCTGATTCTTCTGCCTCCCTTTTATAAAGACCTTTGTGATTACACTGGGCCCACCCAAATAATCCACCATAGTCTCTCCATTTCATGTTCCTTAGCTTGATCACATCTGCACAGTCTATTGTACATGGAGTAAGGTAACATATTCACTGGTGTGAGGATTAGAGTGTGAACATCTTTGTGGGAGTTGTTATTCAGCCTACCATGGGCCTTGTTCAGTTCTATTTAGGGTTTTTCGAGTGAATTATTCAGGAAAAGAAAGGAAGAGATAACAAGGGGAAGAATAAGAAGAAAAGTGAACTGCCTCAACTGTATTTCATAAACAACACTGAGGCTTTGAGAGATTTCATAATTACCCAAGACTTTATAGTTTCCATGTGTCAGGGCCAGGACCCAAATCCAGATGGCTCAATTTCTAAGACATGAGGACTCATTTTTTCACTCATTGTGTTCTAGATTTTCACTTTTTCAAATTGCTTTCTCTTCACTTGACCACTGACTATCTGAAAGCTGGGTTTTCTCTATCATGTTCAAAGATCCTTCTTGCATTCCAGGGGGTTCATCTGGAGGTTAAGCATAGTGATCCCCCATCATTTGGGTTTTTTGTTGTTGTATTGCATCAACTGACAACTTCATTTTCTCTACGGTTTCTGCAGAAATGGAGACAAACCTATTTCTAATTGTCAACACTCTACTTTCTCCTGTTGACCTTACCAACAGCCTTAGAGGAGATGGAAGTGACATCCATCATTATCTTATTAATCAGACTATGATTTCCTTCCTTCTTTCCTTCCCCTCTCTCTCCCTCTTTCTCTCTCTCTTTCCCTCTTTTTTACCTCTGTGGGGGCAGAAGTGAGGTTGAACTATTGAGATAACACTTGGTCCAGGTTATGTCTACTTCCTTGTAGACATAATACCAGCAAAATCTTCAGGGCATATATAAGTCAAAGTAAGCAAAGGACTAACTTCCTTAGTGCCTCTGTGGGGTCAGTGTGAACCCAGCCCACCAGCCACAGCAAAGAAATCAATGCCATCAGAGCGTCATCAGCCCTTATATTCTGTGGATATAGGTCTCATCTGCTGCCCCAGAATTCCAAAGTCTTTTCAGATTTAGGGATATCTCTGTGGCTGGGATAAGCTCTTCTGTTACTTGATTTCACCAGGAGGTGAATGACTATGATCAGAAAAGAGAAGAATGACATGTAAAATCCTTTCCAGATACTGTCTAGAAAAAAAAAAAAAAGGATGCCCTTTCCCAATAAATATTCAAGTTCTTGATTTTTCCCCACTGTGTAAGTGCTGTTGATATTGTGGGGGATTCCAGTGTATTTGTAATTCATTTGTTTATCCACTCACTCACCCATTCATTCAGTGAAGTTTATAGATGATTCACTGTTCACCAGGTGCTGTGTGTGGTACCTGGGGCTCAGAGATATATTAGATGCAAGCTCTGACATCCAGGAGCTTAGAGGGCTTGGCCACAGGGAAACCATTGTGGGCTATTGGAATGCCCAGTGCTTCTTCATATTTTGAGCTGGTCTCAGAATGGTTGGTGCTCACTAAATATTTGTTGACTGAAAAGACACAGTTACTGCCCTTGAGGACTTAGAGCCTGGAGAAATAGTCAAGTGAGAGAAGTGAACCAGAGGATGAAGACCTCTCAAGAGAATCTTAAGGATAAGTCCATTTTTTTTTAACTCTCCCTACCACCCCTGCTACCAATCTCAAAAAACACTCACTTATTAACAACAACAACAACAACAGCAACAACAACAATGTGCAAAGTACAGACATAGCTAAAGAAGAAAACAAAAACCCGTTCATAATCCAACACCTAGAGAAGATCACAGATGGAGACTCCAACATGAAAATCCCATTTGTTATCTTGGAAAGATGGTGAACTTGATTAGATGTTCATGGAACACCTGGGCTGCTTTGGACCCAGTCACCGGAAGCTGTTTGGAGTCTTTTATGAGGATGAATGGGAAGCATGACACTGAAAAGCAAGCAGATTTCAGATGGGGCTGAGCTGCCTGGTTGTGTATGGGTGTCCCTGGGGTTCAGGGGTTGAGTCCAGATCCCAGCTCTGGGTTTCCTGCTCTTGAAGGGGAGGTCTCTCTGAAGCGACTGCTGGAGAGGCTGGGCCAGGGTGGCTTTCCCTAGCCTGACCCCTGCTTCCTGGAGCCCCCGGTATCCTGTGTTCTGGCCCGCAGTCCTGTCTTTGGGATCTGCTTTGGTAAAATCTGATATAACCCCAGGACATTTCTCGGTTTTCCAAAATGAGATTCTGAACAGAAGAACTCAATGATCTGCTGAAGCCAGAGATGGCCTGGTGGACTGGTCTCTTGTCTACATCATAAAAATGGGAGGGGAAGAAAAGAGAAACTAACATTTATTGACTGAGTACTCCTCTAGGTAGTTCCTTGCATGCTGTTGAGTTTTGTCTTCACAATAGCTCTGCATGATTTCTCTTATTATGTCTATTTTCACAGATGGTAATAGAGGTTCAGAGAGGTTGTGACTTATCAAAGGTAGCATAGCCAGTACATGGCAGAATCAGGATTTGAACCTAAGTCCCATGATGCTCATCTCACAGAGAGTATGTTGCAGGTTCAACCACACACATGACAGCATGCAAAAAGGAACCAGGGCCAGATTCCCAGGCTCGATTGCTGATCATTTGGCCTTCAATTCATGGGCTCCTTATATTGGTCTCTGATCACTTTCTTCTGGGCCTCCCAAAATTTATGAAGGTTCCTGCTTCCTCTTCTAGCTTAAACATCCTGCTTTCAGCTTGACACGCCTTCCTGACATCTTGCTTTCTTCCTCCTGGCTCCTTCACCTCCACTTCCACATTAGGGTAAAGCCTAGATCTGATGTCCTTTCTCAGCTGAGCCCCAGAGGGCCAACTGTCCAGATCATAGCTGAAGAGCAGAGGTTTCCAAATGTATTTTATCCAGAGACCTTCATCCAAATGGAAGCCGACATGGAAGCTCAGCATGTGAAATGGGAAAGTATGACAATTCATTCAGGTAGGAGTGAGCTGAGGACCTGGATTGTGGCCTGTTCCTACTTCCTTCCCACTCTCCCCTCTTCCAAACAGCAGGCCCTGACGAGGCTCATGGACCTTTAGGCCTCAACAGCGTCCTTTGCAGTCACTGCCACAGTGAACACAGGACTCTGTGTTCTACAGACAGGACTCTGCACTCAGCACTATGCTAGGCCATCCAAGGGAGTGTGAGCAGGAGGGCGGGGCTGGGGGACACCCAGGCTGGATGTGTGCAAGGGCCCTGCACTGATCTGTAAGGGAAATTACTTCCTCTTCTCTGGCATTTTTCCCCACTTTATTTCTTTAAGGTTCTTATACTCCTGACAAACCGCAAGCCTGGTGGCCACTAGAGGCAACCCCAGATATTCCCCCAGCTCCATCCCTTTCCATCTGGATGGACCTGCCTCTGCGCGATGCCAACTGTACCTGGGCCCTAGCCGTCTGACCTTGAACATTGAACTTGCTTTCCCTGGCTTGATTTTAGATGCTTTGTTCTTTCTTACACCTGCCACTCTCCAAATCTGGTGGTCTCAAATAAGACACCTTGTTCTATCTCCAGCTACTCAGCTTTGTGTGAATAGAAATCCATTGCTTCTCAGCTTAGCTCTGAGGAAGGCTGGAATTGTCCAAAAGAAGCTTTACTAAGATGCAATAGCAAAACAAAAAGGAAACAAACAAAGAAATCATAGCAGCACAAAATGACTGACTTCAGCAAACTTAAATTCCTTATTCTAATTCCTCCCACAGAATGGCTTGGCTGGCACGAATTCCAGGCATGCTGCCCGAAGAGCCTCCCTCCCTCCATCCCGAGTTGGCTTGGCCACGGCAGAGGCTTGGTGGCATTCTTTCTCCTGGATGATTTCTTTATCTTCTTTTTGCTCTGGTCCCAGGTCATCACCCCCAGCTTTAAGCCTAGCTGCCTATAAGCAGGCAACTGCCCTGGTCCTCAGGGACCACTGTCCCTGGAAGGCATCTCCTTTCTGAAGCCCCAAGTAGTCCTCTCTTAGCTGCTTCTGACCTGCAGTTGTCTCCTCTGCACCCCCACACCCCACCTCAGTGCACAGATAGTCTCCCTGGCTCCCTGGGGTCCTCCTTTTCTCCTTCTCGCTGCTATGGCCTATTACTGTAAAAGTTTGCTTGTTTAAGGATCATTGACTCACGGGTTTGATGGGTTGTTTTAACCTGCAGGATACACTTTATTTTTGTACTTTTCTATTTTATTGCTCTCCTAAACACTTAAAGTAATACATTATTATGGAATGAGGTCACACAAAAGAAGCTTGAGTAAATATAAAAGAAACAGTAAATAAAAATAAAATTCAATGATTGTTTTGAAGCAGGCAGTGTAACCTTTTTGCATATATCCTTTTGTATCCTTCTCAAAGTTCAGATACATATGCAAACACACAAAGATTTTTTTTTTTTTCACTGTAGACCTGGGATTATTCCCTGCCTCACTCTGCAACTTGCTTTTTTCACTTCATTTTTTCATGTTGTATAATTTGTATTTTGGTGGACCTCAGCTCCCCTGCTTTATTCTAGGCCAGAAGTTCCAAAGCATACTTCTGCAGGACATTGGGTTTCCTTAAGTTGAACCAAGATGCTGAATTGTTGACATCCAGTAATAATCGTCATTGGTTCAGTTTGCAGAAAGTTAAATAAGTATAATTTTTAGCACTTTGACTTTCTGCCATGACTTTTTATTAAAACATTGGCTCTACCACCATTTGGACTAACTAGGCTCTAACCCCAAATGATTTCAAAGTTACTGCAAAATTATACTTAGTTATCTTCAGTTTAATCTGCCAGTATTTCCCAAGATCTTGCCAAGAGCCTTGCAACCTCAAGGGATCCTGGTACTTTCCTACGTTTGGGACACATTGTAGGTCTGGGAAGTGGTTTTGGCCTGAACCCACAGTTGGAACCTTATCTATCAGTCAGGGAGTGTGCCGAGCTAGTGAGGAACAAGGTGATAAGTACAACTGAGAAGCACCCGGGGTTCGTGGAATTCTGTTGAGGGACTTTTCCAGAGAAGCAGAAGGCAGATAGGGGTAGGCATTTCTCTACCTGCAGGACAGAAATGAGTGCAGTGGAAGGGGAAGCAGGACATCAGGACACCAGCTCATGGAGCCTCTGTTGGGCAGCAGAGGGCCTGGGCCCGCCGGGAGCCTTCAAGTTGGTATTCTGGAGGGACTGGTGGTGGAGGTCCAGGAAGTGTGCTGGACTAAAGTAGAAACACCAGAACACTAGTAATTTCCTTGGGGCCTCACAGAAAGATACTGGAGAGGGTGGAACTTTGGGAGGAGTTTGGGGCTGTGCGAGGGTGACTCATTTTTACCTATGTGCAATAGGTGGGTTTAGGGGTTTGTGTCAGGAACAGAAGATCTGACTCAGATGTGTGTAAGCCAAAAGGGAATGTATTGGCACATATCCTTGAGGTATAAAGAACACTTATAGTTGCTGCCTATGGGAGCTCAAATAATGTCACCAGAACCTGGCTTTCTCGTCCCCATCTCTCAGTTCCCCTCTCATCCCTGTTGGCTCCATTCCCACCCAGGCTGGGCTCTCCCTTGGCTTCAGAAGTGGCTGACTGGGCTCCGGACATCACATCTCCCCAACTTCAGGACTAGCAGGAGGGGCACTGGTCCCGTCCCTGCATCAGTTACTACCTCCAGGGAACCGAATCCATTGATTGGCTTCTGTCTGGGTCATGTGCTCCTTTCCTGGAAACTGGGGTGGGTATTCCATTCCAAACTGCCAGCCTGGGCAGGGTGACTCCTTGAGAAAAACAGAGGAAACCTAAGAAGTGTGCAGAGAAGAGAGGTATTGGCAGGCCAAAACCAATGCCTGAAAGTTTCAGATAAATATTGGGTAAGTTGAATTGTTAAATATCTGTGAGAAACTCATGAAGAAGAGAAAACTGAAGGAGGATAAGGTGACCATTTTTGTAGACATAGAGATTTTCACAAAGAAGTTGGAAAAGGTTGATTCTAGTGGCTCAATAGGGCAGAGTGGCCCAAGTGTGCCCCGAGCCCTTATCTCTCTGAGTGGGAATCAGTATTTCCTGTGCTGAGATCCCATATCCCAGCCACACTCACCAATGAGCTAAAAGATTTTTGCATAATGCATAATCATGATTTTCTTGCTAGCGACAAAATGAAGGGGAATGGTATAATGCCTAGCAAGGGGTTGGACAACGGGAATAGTTTTCAGATGGGAAGACTTAAAAGAAACAGAAAAAAGGTCGCTGAGCCTTGTGTGTGAGTGCGTGCATGTGTGCAAACATGTCTTGATGTGTGTCTGGCCATGTGTTTAACCCTCAGAAAAATGATGAGGGTGGAGGCATTTTTAGAATGGCTTGAATGTCTTCTGACCTAGAGATAGAGGAAGGAGCCATGGATCAGTCCTTTTTTCTTTGACTTAGGTAATTGAAAAGGGTGTATGCCTTCTCTCCTGGCTCAGAGTATAATCTTTACTGGGGCTGGACTTCTTGCTGCCCAATAGCCTGGCACTTACTCCTTCCCTCAGTTTCCTCTTCCTGAAACAAAACCCACAAAACCTGCAGGGACCTCTCAGGGCTCTGACAGGAGCTGTTGTAGGGTGGAGGAAAGGAATTGGAATGGCCCATCACCCTACAAATCTTCTCACCTATCCTCAGGTTTGGGTCTGGGGTAGGAGAAAGAAAAGAAGAGCCCAGGAAGGAAGTAGAAGGGATGGTGGCATGAGAAATGGTAGGGCAGGAAGACGTGTGTGTGTGTGTGTATGTGTGTGTGTGTGTGTGTACATGGGTGCCTGTGTCCTGGAGGAAAGGTTAGCGGAGAGGGCTAGAATTAAAGTTGCCACAGAGGCCTGAAGTCAGTATCTCCCCTCTTGATCTTAAACTGGGGACTGGCACTTGAGTGAATGATGAATTTGCCTTGAGCCTCTCAGGTCAGAGGAGCCTCTTGAGGCCCCATCTGTGCAGCATGCCTGTGGGAAGGGGGAGCAGAATAGCTGGAGCAGGGAGGGGCTTGGGACCCTTCTTCCAGGTCTGGCCTCCTACTGCAGGTTTTTCTTGTGAGGCTGTGGAAGATGTCAAACACAGCTCCTCTCCCCTGTGGAAATGAGCTGCTTGGCAGTAACAGGTTTGCTATTCATCTTATCTCCTATTAGGTAACCCTTCCCGTCATCCCAGGGCTCATTCTCTCTCTCTCTCTCTCTCTGTCTCTCATACACACTCCTTAAATCCCCTATATTAAATTACTGTTGAAATGTTTCGAACTCTCAGCACCAAGATCATATGACAGAACGCATGAGGGTTTGCTTTTTAATCTTGCCCAAGAGAGAGAAATGAAAATGACTTGCAGGATTTTGACAAAATGATCAGACAAAAAACTTTTTAGCCCCCACCCCTCGAATAAATGAGAACTTGTCAAATGCCATTATCAAATCATATAGATCAGAATTCGTCTCAGTTTTTTTTGGGGGGGGGGTGCCTAAAAGCAATAAAGAGTTGTAACCGCATTCCAAGTTATGTTTGGATTACTGACGACTCCATGACTGAAGATTTGTCTGTCTTGAAGGCAGATGGAGTTTGAGCTGATTTATCTCCTGGAGCTGGAGACCCCATGGATGCCTCATTGAGTCGTAAAATGTCACAGTGAGCTCTGCCCCTGACCACTTTGAACCATTGGGCTTGGATTTTCTGATGTGACTAGCTGAGGCTAAACCTTCAAGATTCAGAGAGGTGGGGGAGGAGAGGGGACCGGCTCTTTTTCCATTCCTGGTTTCCATTTGCTTGGGAAAGAAAAAAAATCTATTCTAATAAAGACCTCCTCCTGTGCTAAGCGATGCTCAGGGATTATTTCCTGCTATTGTTTCTCCATTAAATAAATAAATTGCTGCTGGCTTTGATTGTTCATCAGAGGATTTTGACAGATCTCGAATGGGTGACTTCAGGTTTAAAGTCTTATTTGGGTTAGTTTAACTTTGCGGTGACTTGGGCATGATGGTAATATTAAGTAAAAAGTTGAATTTCTTCACCGTGGGGGGAAGAAGGGAATCAGGGTTATGTGTGCCCTCCTTTTCTTCTCCATTTCATTGGTTCTTTTCTAATGAAGACAGATGTCAGGTAACTCTGGTTTATCCAGCTACTCAAAGGTGTAACTGACTTCCCAATTTATTAACACTGGTGATTCATTACCATGACAATTGGGAAAAAACTGATTACCTTTGAATTTCTGATGAGGTAATCCTGCCTCTCTCCAGCCCCGGTAATGAATCACCATTTTCCCTCCCTCTTCTGACCTAATTTTCCAAATCATGTACCTGTATGAAATATTGTGTGGAGGCATGCACCTATTTATCTTACAGGAGTCCTCTCCTGAATTCAGGGGAGAAGACAACCCCTCCAACTGGGAGGGAAGATTCATGAATGTTCTGGGTCTGGGATTCACCAAAGCCCAATCTCCCAAATAATCAATCTGTACTGTGACAAGCCGAGGAACAGCCATTCTCCTCTTATTGGCTGGTACTCTGGCATTTTTACCTGAGGGGAAATCTATAAGAACAATATGATTCCACTTCCCGCTGTGAAAAGGGGGTACCTAAACCACAGCCTTAGAATGCTGAGGTTCCTCGCGATAATCCTTTAAGCTTCGTAATGTCTCAACCAAGAAAACTTAATGGTCTCACAATTGTTAGCTTAAACAAATGGTGCCATGGACCACCCATGGGTCTCAGAATCAGTGTGAAAGTTGATATTTGCAAATTGGTGGTCACTTAATTATCTAGGCTCCCCCCAACAGGAATCTGGCCCATGGTGTGGTAAGAGTACCACACTAATTTGTTCAGGAGAATGCAGAGGTGGGGTACCACCACTCATGTTCTCTGAATCACTGTTAAACACTCTTTTATCTTTCTTCTTGCTGTGAGAAGCATTCCTAACTTGGTTTCTGTTTTAAGATCCTTGGTTAAAAATACTGTAATATTTTCCCTGTTGACAGGAGCAATTACCTCCTGTCACCCAGAGCATAGCTACGCAGACCAGAGGACACATCTCTTGGACACACATACACTGGGCAAGTTGATTCTCTTTAATACGTATTTGCTAAATGTCTATTTTTCTGGGCACCAGAAACAACTAAAGAGAAATGGGACACACACCTGATGCCTCAAGAAACCCTCTTTCATTTAGGGGATCTGCATCAGTGTGGTCTGGAACGGGACATTCCTATTGCATTTTGACGTTTGTCTAGGTTCTTAGTCTCACCAGTTTTCCTAAACAGCAGGCCCAAGGAAAATGTCTTGGTTGTATGTAGCTATTTAGGAAGCTTAAGTGAGGAAGTGGAAGAAGTGAGTAGGGAAAAGATAAAACCAATGTTTTAGAGATGGGGGCTCAAGTCCATGGGGTAACCCCCTAGCACCATGGGGATCTTGCCTGGGAACCCAGAGGACATTGGGAGTCTGAAACGTTTATCCCCCCAACCCCATCCCTTCGCGGTGAAGTGTAGCCCCTGTTCTTTTGAGTTATTCTTGGGGCAACTGAGCAAACTCTATGGTGCCAGAGAAAGCCCTGTGGGGAGGAGGGAGAAGAAAAGCGGCAGAGTCGAGAGAAGGGGCAGCCGGGCACTGTGGCTCACGCCTGTAATGCCAGCACTTTAGGAGGCCAAGGCGGGTGGATCACGAGGTCAGGAGATCGAGACCATCCTGGCCAACACGGTGAAACCCCGTCTCTACTAAAAATACAAAAAATTAGCTGGGCGTGGTGGCAGGCGCCTGCAGTCCCAGCTACTCGGGAGGCTGAGGCAGGAGAATGGCGTGAACTCGGGAGGTGGAGCTTGTAGTGAGCCGAGATCGCGCCACTGCACTCCAGCCTGGGTGACAGTGAGAGACTGTCTCAAAAAAAAAAAAAAAAAAAAAAAGAGAGAGAGAGAAGGGGCAACTGTAACTGAGTACCACAGCGGCCAGTAGTGGTTGAGGGGTTACCGGGCAGGGTATCAACAGTGACTACAATGACTCAAATAAAATGAGAAGAGCTGTAGGCTCCATGAGATGCTTTGAAAACCAGACAGGTGACTCCATAGATTGGGCTGTGGGGGCCCAGAGAGGGACTCGTGGGTCTCTGTCTGTAGTTTTGGCCTGCTCTCCTTGCTTGCTCCTCTCGTAGCAGAATTCTTCTTTCCTCTTGAGACTGTCCTCTCTGGCTTGGTAGAAGGCTTTCTGTTGTATGGCCTTCCATAATAACTCAGGTTAACCAACCAGAATCATTTTTGGGGGGGAATTTGCATGAATATATGAAGAGAGACTGTTTTCTAGAATTTGGGGCATTAGGGGTCACTTAAGTTTGAATTGATGGTGATATTTTTCTACCATGTTTGAGGTAAAGCCAATACAATGGAGAGCAGAGCGTTAGGAGAAGGTGGGGAGGGGAGAGAGACAGAGAGGTAAAGAGGCTAAGAACTGGAATACATCATTTGCATGACAGGATCCATACCTGCAGTATCAATTACTCAGAAAGGCTCTGTCACCCTAGAGCTGAGGGATGTTGCCTTCCTCAGTTATCCAACAATGACATGTGATTAAGTCTATGTTTGTACTTACATTGCAACTGTCCGAGTGCCTAGAACAGTCTGGCACTTGGATGTTGGTATTTGTTGAATGGATGAGGAAACATGCCATTACTTTTCTGGTCATCCTTTCATTGGTTGTCAGAAGAGCACTTTTCTGGAGGCTGCTGGATGCTGCAGGGCTCCCCACTGCTAATTAGCACCCCTCTTCATGGTTATATTTAATATCCTTGGGGCCAGAGAACCATGCTGGGGCCTAGGGAGGCTGGATTGGGCTGTCAAATGGAGACTTTTCTGAATGGCCCTTTGTACAGTTACTTCATCCAATAGGGCTTTCTGAAGAAACAGATGAAAGGGAGGGAGAATGGGGAGACCCTAAAGCTTTTTGGGTCAGCTAGAGGTAATGTAACCACTGAGAGTAGAGAGGCATCAGGTTCAGGCGTTTCTGCTACAAGCAATGACTTTCAGTTAAGTGACCATCCTGGGTAAAGATTTTAACTCGCTCAAGAATTATGACTCATACACTGAGGTGTAAACAGATCATGAAGAGAAGCTACAAATTTAAGTAGTTTCCCGGTTGTTCTTTGTTGTTGTTGCGTACCTAGTAGGTATTTAAATATGATTAAGTGATGTGGGGCGTTCAAGAAATATTGGAAAGGAGTTCTGGAGAAAACGAAAAACAACAGACTATATATCAAGAAACTAGATGCTAAGCATAACCTTGTACTAAGGGGGTCACATTGAAGAAGTCACTCAACATCTCTATCCTTTAATTTAGTCATCTAAATCACTTACATTATTTTTTTTGTCCATTCGTCACTCGCTTCCTCCCTCCCTTACTACCCTCCCTCTCTCTCCCCTTTCTTTCTCCTTCCATCCCTCTTTTCCTTTCTCATTTCCTTCCTTCTTTCATTTAACAATAACGTTCTGAGCACTAGATAGAGACCCTGGAACTTTTTCCTCCTGCGTTAGCATTCTATTGCTGTATACCATAAACTCAGTGGATCTATTATTTCACAGTTTGTTTATGTTAGTAGTCTGGGTTCAACAAAGTTAGGTTTTCTACTTAGGATCTCTCCAGGCTGAAATCAAGGTGTCATCTGTGTCTGTGGTCCCATCTGAGGCTGTGGGTTTTCTTCCAAGCCCACTGGTAGTTGGCAGAATTTAGTTTCTTGAAGTTGTAGGACTAAGACCCCTGCTTTCTTGTTGGTTGTCAATTAGGGGCTGCTTTTAGCTTTCAGAGGCTGCCTGACACCAGTTGCACCATGACTGTCTCTACCATGAGGCAGTTTATTTCTTTAAGGTGAGCAGGAGAATCTCTCCCACTTGGAATTACTCTGATTCTCTTTTAAGGGCTCAACTGATTAGGTCAGGCCCACGAGGGATAATATCCTTTTTGATTAATTCAAAGTCAACTGATTAGGGGGTCTTATTTGCTTTGCAAAATCTTGTCTGCCATGTAATAGAATATAATCATGGGAGGGATATCCATCATATTCACAAGTCCCATTCACGCCCAAGGGGAGGGTATTATGCAGGGTGCATATGCGGAGGAGAGGGCTAGAATCTTGGAGGCCATTCTGGAATTTTGTCCACCACATTCTCTTCCCCAGCCTCTTTTGTTAGTATCCAAAAGGACTTTGTCATAAGGGGGCTGTCTTCCTCTTGGGAGAGTGCATTCACTTTTCATGGGAAGAGAAGTGTGGCGTAGGGCAGATGTTCTCAGCTAGTCTGGTTTTGGTCCCAGAGGACATTTGGCAATGTCTGGAGAGATTGTTGGGGTATCACAACTCAGGGATAGGTACTACTAGCTTCTAATGGGTAGAGGCAAGGGATGCTGCCAAACATCCTATAATGCCCAGGACAGCTCCCTCTCACCCCCTCACCCCTACCTCCCCAGGTTACCTGACCTATAATGTTACTAGGGTTTAGGCTGAGAAACCCTGGCCTAGGGAATAAAGAAATGGAGCTGCAATGTTAGAACGGGAGATGGAGTGGGGGTGGAGCAGCTAGTGCATCTGCAGGAAATGGAAACTGTGTGTTTTAGAAATGGTTAAGTGAATGAACACAAGTATCTCCATGCATGGCCTGAGAAGCAGGATCTTTATTCCATCAGACGTGGAACAGGTACAGGAAGGACCAGGATAAATGCAGAGAAATCAGAAATTCTGAAACCTAGAGTCCTTTAGCATACCTGGGATTCGAGACTGGAGGGCTTGCTGCAGGGGAAAGAGAGAAAATTAGCTCTCTGAATAAGGTTACTGAGAGGTAAGAAACAAAAACAACTTATTGCGATACAGCGGAAACACACCCTAATCCAACTATCTTGCAATTTGCTCTAAACTCTTTTCCAGACCTTCCTTGCTAGTCTTTTGGCGTTCGAAGGGATAGTAAAGATTATCTAGGGTGACGTCACAAACTCGAATGTCCCCAGGCATTGGGCAGGTGTTGTAAGGGAGTGTGGGGGTGCCGCTCCAGACTTCAGCACCTGGAGAGCACCCACCTTGCCTGAGGAGGGTGCCTCCTCTCCAGGCCCTCAGACTGAAAGAATGGGGGCTCAAGTCAGCACATCTCATTTTCCAAATGAAGCCAGAGAGTAAGACTTTTATTTCCAATATCTTAGTTTCCAAATATTGACGATGGATTGAATAATAATAGTAAATTACAATGCAGGCCTGTGGTCCAGGTCCACTCCCAGCAGGCTGTACCTTACCCTCAGACCACCACTTTGCAGCCCCATTTGGAGCATTTAGTACTGGTGACAAGAGAGACTCATTTGGGGATTAATTTCTCACATAAAAGAAGCCCAGGGGTGGGTAGTCTCTTGAATTGTTTCACCAGGCACCCGAGCTCCTTTGTTTTGCAACAGCCACAGTCAGTCATTGCTCAAGGACTCATGTTTGCTTCACTGATGCCAAAATTTTACCCAAGCTCTGTTTCCATGCATTTCTGTGTGACCGTGAAGTTTTTGTTTCAATGTTGATTCACAGTGTAATTTTAGGAGGACATTATAAACAGCAATGAAACTCCACGTGCAGGGAACCCAGGGTGCACACAGCACAGGGGATGCGACAGCAACTTGAACTTCTGGGCCCTTTGAGCGCATGCTCAGACTGAGCCAGGACTGCCGCCTGGTTGAGCCGCTCTGGGATGAATGGCAGGTAAGATGCACCTTGATTTTAGACGGATCACATCGTGGGGGAAAAAGCAGGTCTTAAAGCCAGTAAAACGCGTTTTTCTGTTTGGTACCTGGTAAATATTGGCATAGAGAAAGGAAGCAGTGTCCACTTGGGGTGGATTCTGGAGATGAAACCTAATGAGAGAGTCTGGGTACTGGAGTCCGTTCTGCCATCTTGCTGTCTTTACCTGCCTCAATTTATTTTTCTCGGGCCGTCTCTCAACCCTATTCCAAGTGGCCTCATCCCAGTTCCTGGTTTCAGCAGGCTTCTTTGGATCTTCAGTGAGGAGTCAAGGAGAAAAATAACAGTTTCCCCAAAGACTTGCGTCCCAGCTCTCTCACCCTCACTTAGAACTGTGTGATCCCGGACCAGCTGCCTGAGCTTGAGGAGGCTCGTTTTCCTCACTTGCAAAATGGTAATAACCCTGTCTTCTCCCTAGGGTTAGACTGCAGATTAATTACATGTATGCATCCTTCCTAGCACTGTGCTCGACAGAACAGCGGCTTAGTAAATGTTAGCTTCTCTTTCCCTTTGCAGAACTCACTCAGCCAACCCACTTGCCATCTCCTTTATCCATTGGGAATAGCCCAACAACTCACAACACAGAGGCTGTGACCTTGTGCGTCCAGGTTCTTGGTCCTTTTCCAGAATCTCTTCTGCCTGCTTGGTGGAGCCTGACATTTTAGCATAGGAAGTTTGACTTTTTATCTTAATACATGTCTCTAGTTTGTCCCCCATCTCAATGTCCTTTCTTTTGGGTAACATTGTAGAATGCCACCAGTCACTCATTCCTTGGCATGAGTGTTATTAAGTCACTTCTAAGGACCTAAGACAGAAGACCCAGAAGATACTGGGCACTTGTTGATGGCAGGAGGATGTGGGGAGAAGGGAGTGGGCATCTGGGGGCTGGAAGCGCCTCCAACTCCCTGAGGGTATTACGCCATTGGCAGTCGTCCATGGTGGAGACATAGTTTGTTTCATGGCCAAATCTCCATTTTAAAATTTATTAAATTCTCCCTTTCCCTCTTATGGTAGTTTTCTCCTTCCGCTATCCTTAGGGTTGTATTTTGTTGTTTTCCTAACTTCCTAGAGTGACTTCTCTGTTCTTTTCAAATGCAGTGCATTAACCTCTGAGGATAACTTTGTTTGGATTCTGTTTTGATATAAAGTATTCATTTTCACTATTTAAAAATACTTCATAATTATATTTGTGGTTTTTTCTTTCTCTCTCTCCTTCCCTTTATTCCTCCCCTCCCCTCCCCCCTCCTCCCCTCCCCTCCCCACTCCTCTCCCCTCCCACCTCCTCCTCTCCCCTCCCCTTCCCTCCCCTCCCCTCCTCTCCTCTCCTCTCCTCTGCTTTTTTTCCTTTCTTACCACTATGGTATTTTCCCCCTACATCAAAGTTCTAGGAATATCACAGAAAACAAAAAATTGCAGCGTACTTATCCTACCAAATGCACAAGACCCATATTTATGTCCTCTGACAGTAACATCACCAGAGGCTGCATATTGGATAAAATGAACATCTTGTGACCGCCCACATCTATCACTGAGCCAAAATGGGGACCCATAAGGTGCCAGTGGGTATGTACAGTTTACCCTATGGACACCTGTAAGGAATTTTCATTTATTTGTTATTCATTTTCATTGTTTTCATTCAACAAGTTGACAGCGTAGCATGTCCCAGTACAATGTTAGGCAGTGAGAATAGCAGCCACACTCTTTGCTCTTACAAAGCTTTCCATCTTGTAGGGAAGACAAGCATCAGACACATAACCACCCCCAAAAAGTGTGGGGGATACGAGCTACCAGAGAAGGCCCACAGTTCTATCAGAGCCTGGAACAAAGGAATCTGTTTTGTGAGTGAGTGGCTGAGCTAGACGATGAAGGAGTAAGCTGTGGGAACTTAGCTAAGACTAGAGGATGGGTAACACTGAGCAAGGTGAAGGCGCCTCATGAGGAGGAGCAGAGAGCTGGCCACTGTGGGCGAGAGACCGGGGGCTGCAGCCCACAGCCCAGAGGGGACATTTTGTATGAGAAGCTGGAGCAGCAGACGGTGTCCAGACGTGTGGGTCCTGTAGGCTCCACTAATGACTTTGGTCTTTATCCTAAGACCGTTGGATGGTATTGATCAGATTTGTGTTGTGAAACGTTCTCCGTAGCTGTTTTGTTGGAAACGTAGTAGAAGGGGCAAGTGTGGGTGCAGAGAGGCCAGTCAGGAGGGTTCTTCTGGGGTTCAGAGGGAGACAAAAGCAGCTTGGGTTAGGCTGGGGGTGGTGGATATGTCAAGAATAAATGGATGCCAGAGGGGCATGTATGTAGACTTGATGACTGTTGGCAGGGAGAAGAGGAGTTTGGTGGGGGGGTGGTGGGGGCTTGGCTGACTCCAGGGCTTCTGGTCTGGGCACCTCCTGATACAGTGGGTGGGTTGGTCTGGCTGAGAGCAGGGCCAAGTGCCCACCATTGCTAGGCTCTGTGGATGTGGGTCTGACTTGGTGTTTACCTCTCTCCATCTCCATTGTCTGGCCTTCCCATATGGCTTTGAAATGCAGTTCTGTGGGATCTGAGTTGATCTGTGCTTCTAAGTTGGAGGATTTGGTTTGAGTTGAGGTAGATGCATTCCCACCCGTAGCAACCCCCCTGCAAAGTCAAGTGGAACCAGATGTCTAACAAGCTCCTGGCACCAAAAGGCTCATTTAAAACTGGATCAAGGGCCAGAATGATTTGGGGGAGGGCTGGGGGTTTTGAAGTGTTGGCCACATGAGATGATGTTTAGAAAGCTTCTTGTCACATGCCATTGAGTTTCTTAAGAGAAGGGCTTCCCTTCCATTCTTATCTTTGTTATGACTGCAGCAGCAGCAGGGGGTGGCAGGACTGCATTCATGGAAATGTCATATCCTCAGGGTGGGTAGGAACAGCCCTTCTCTGAGCACGGCTGGACAGGGAGACAGAGCAGGGAGTAGTCACTCACTGGAGGAGTTGCAGACAGGAGTGTGGGGCTGCCTCTCAGGGTTGTGGTAGAGGGCATTCCTGAACTGAGCAGCATAGGCCACACCAGGGCCCACTAGACTGTAGCAGGTGTATCCTTCATGTGTGTATTCACCATGGATTTTATCTTCTGAACTATGGTGCTCTGACATTTTGAGGTATTGCTGACTTTGGAGGCATTGCCCCTCTCAGGGTGAGCCAATTTCTAGAGATAAATAACTCATCAAGGGTATGCTTTTCAGATACACACCAACCAATCCAGACTCCACACTCCCAGCCACCTCCTCTAATCACTCTCACCATCCACACCACTATCCACCTCCCCTAATCACTCCAGGGCCAGATACCAGACAACTAGGGACAGTCCCTGCACCCCAGAATCTGCCGAAATTATGCAAACTGGCCAACTGTAAGCCTGCTGACCCTGCCTTGCCTGTTCCTTCTCAGAGGCACCACAAAAAGGCTCTTACTCCCGAGTTGTCTCTTCCCCTGCCTCCTGTCTACCCCAGTGTTTCCCGGATGGCCTTGCATGGCATGCTTCTTCCTTTTGGAACTGTGAGTAGCAAACTATCTTTTCAACGGCAATCGTCTCCTGGCCTGTTGACCTTAATACAGTTCACATTTTCTATTAGTACATTATGTTTTAGAACAGTAAGAAACAAGGGTTTCCTAACAAGTCATGATTCACACTTCCCTTGAGCCCTATGTCTACTTAAAGGGGTGACATGTGGGATAAATGGTGCATTTATTGGATCTACCAGATAAAAATAGTCATTGTGGCTGTTTTCAACATGGTGCCCACATTCTTTGATGCTCTCCTTATTGAGAAGTGAGGTCTGTGTCCTCTCTTAAGTCTGGGTTGACTTGTGACAGCTTTGATCAATCGACTTTGTCAGAAGTGATGCTATTGACTTTCAAAGAAGGGCAAGAAAAAGTCTTGCAACTTCCTCCTGGTCCTCTTGTGATATTTACTCTGGGGAAAGTCAGATGCCATGTAGGAATTCCAGCTAACCTGAGAACCCCGTGCTGCAGAGGCCACGTGTAGGTTAAGCCTTTCTCAAGTTTCTGATTCATAAAATCACAAGCAAATTAAAATGGTTATTGTTTTAGGCTACTGATTTTTGAGGACTTTTTTTTTACTTAGCAATAGTAACCGAAACTATAGTGTACATTTATTTTGCACTTACTATGTGCTAGGCATTGTGTGAAGCACTTTACATATGTATTTCATTTGATTCTATTAACAACACTATAAAATAAGAATTATGCTTCCCATTTTCCACGTGAGAAAGCTGAAATTCACAGAGGCTAATTGGCTAAACCAAGGTCACACAGCTAATACGTAACAGGACTGGGATTCAAACCCAGAGCTATCTGAACTCCAAAGTTATTTTGTCATTTTTAGGACATAATACTGTGGACCCAGTTCTTTTTAAGGCAAGCACCCTGGAAGACTGCTGCAAAAATGCTGCTTACCTGCCAAAGATTACCTTAAAATACTTAATATTATCTCTGCATTATTTGTTTTTTACTTAACGTTTTGTTCTTTCTGTTATGTGTGTTGTAGGCACTATTTTAGTCCTTTGGTTTTAGGCTATAGGCATGATTGTAAGTTTTAGTTCATTTGAATCTCAGTTTAATTGAATAAACCTTGTATTCTTTCTGGGTGAATCTCTTAGGATACATTTCTGGAAGGTGGAGATTTCATTAAATCATTTTTTATTTTGCTTCAAATACAAGGCCCTTTACTAATGAGAGGGCAATATGCCTGTATCACTGTGTTAAGGATGAACAGTGCTTGGCACAGAGCGAGTGCTCAATAAATATTTGTGAATGCATGAGTCGGTGAATGGAAGGAGTTTTTAAATTTGAGAAGCATTTTCTAGGTACTACCTTTTAAAAAGACTTTTAGGTTCAGGGGTACATGTGCAGGTTAATTATGTTAGTAAACTGTGTGTCATGGAGGTTTGGTGTACAGATTATTTTGTCACCCAGGTAATAAGCATAGTATTTGATAGGTAGTTTTTCAATCCTTACTCTCCTCCACCCTCCACCCTCAAGTAGGCCTCGGTGTCTGTTGTTTCTGTCTATGTGTCCATGTGTACTCTATGTTTAGCTCCCACTTATAAGTGAGAGCATGTAGTATTTTGTTTTCTGTTTTTGTTAGTTTGCTTAGGATAATGGCCTCTAACTCCATCCATGCTGCTGCAGAAAACATGATTGCATTCTTTTTTTATGGCTGCATAGCATTCCACTGTTATGTATCACATTTAAAAAATCCGGTCTACTGTTGATGGGCATTTAGGTTGATTCCATGTCTTTGCTATTGTGAATAGTGCTGTGATAAACATACACATGCATGTGTCTTTATGGTAGAATGATTTATTTTTCTTTGTATGTGTACCCAATAATGAGATTGCTGGGTTGAAGGGTAATTCTATTTTAAGTTCTCTGAGAAATCACCAAACTGGTTTTCACCATAGCTGAGCTAATGTACGTTCCCCAAAACAGTGCATAAGTGTTCCCTTTCTCCACAGCATTGCCAGCATCTGTTATTTTTTGACTTTCTAATAATCACCATTCTGACTGGTGTCAGATGGTATCTCACTTTGATTTTGATTTGCATTCCTCTAATGATTAGTGATGTTGAGTATTTTTTCATTTGCTTGTTGGCCATGTGTATGTCTTCTTTTGCAAAGTGTCTGTTCATGTTCTTTGCCCACTTTTTAAGGGGTTGTTTGATTTTTGCTTGTAAATTTGTTTAAGTTCCTTATAGATTCTGGATATTAGACCTTTGTCGGATGCATAGTTTAGAAATATTTTCTCCCACTCTGTAGTGCGGATAAGTTAATGATATTATTTGAGTGCTGAGATTTCCTAATACTAGAGTCTTCTTTCGGGTCATGTCTCTGAATAGAGGGACTCTCTCAGGCCATTTAAATCATGCTGTGGAGACAGCACCCTTCTCCTTATCATCTCTGTTTGCAGAACTGCTGGTTCTGGAAGAGAGGCCTCCTGCTACACTGGGTCCTTGTCAGGTGGCTTCTCCCCATTGTCTCCCTCCCTGGCTACCCAGAGGGGAGTCATTTACACAGCCTCTCATTCTCCCCTCCCTCAGGGAGTGGGAAACTGAGGCTCAGATTCTCCTAAAACTCTAAAGTAAAACCTCACTGGCCTGGGAGGGGGAGCAGAGACAGCTACAGCAGACTGCCTTTGAGGCAGGGGCAGCAGCCCGTGGCTGGGGCAGGGGATGGCCATGCCTGATATTGCACTAATCAAGGGGACAGGGAGTATAGTTTTAGAGTGGCTCATGAGGTGGGCTCTTGGTGGAGTGTGGATGAAAGTTCACATCCCAGCTCACTGACATCTTTCTAATTACTGACAATACAGGACATTTGTTTTTAAGACCAAGTTGGGCAATTGTGCAGATATCAGCAGTGACAGCCAGCAACCATGTATCGTGCTTATGAATATGATGTGCCAGATAAGCTGTACCAATAGTAATAAATTATCTTGACTTAACCTGCAAAGTGGCTCTTACTATCCTTATTTTACAGCTAAGAAAACTGAGGCTCAGAGAGGTTAAGTCACACGGCTAAGATCACATAGCTAGTAAGTGATGAAGCTAACATTCAGAATTGGGTTTTCATTCATTTGTTCACTCAGTCTGTGTTTATTGGGTTCTAGTGTGCATATTCCAGGCACTATTCTAGCACAGTGAAAGCATGTAAAATCTCTGCTGTCTCAAAAAAAAAAAAAAAAAATCTCTGACCTTGTATTCTAGTTGGGGAAAGAGAGACAACAAACCCAGAGACATGCCAGCAAACTAGCAGAGCGATTCCCGATGCAGATAAGCCCTGTTGATAGAGTTTGGATGTGTGTCCCTGCCCACATCTCATGTTGAACGTAATCTCCAATGTTGAAGGTGGGTCCTGGCGGGAGGTGACTGGTTCAGGGGGGCAGATTTCTCATGAATGGTTTAGCATCATTCCCTTGGTGCTGTCCTTGCATTAGTGAATGAGTTGTCACAAGATCTGGTTGTTTAAAAGGGTGTGGCACCTCCTCCCTCTCTCTCTTGCTCCTACTCTGGCCATGTGACATGCCTGCTCCCTGTTTACCTTCTATCATGATTAGAAGCTTCCTGGGGCCTCCCCAGAAGCAGATACTGCTATGCATCCTGGAAAGCCTGTAGAACTGTGAACCAATTAAACCTTTTAACTTTATAAATTACCCAGTCTCAGGCACTTCTTTATAACCATGCAAGAACAGCCTAATACACCTATAAAGGAGATAAATGGGAATGAGGTAGAAGAGAGTGACTGGGAAAATAAAGGTAGGCAAAAGGTGAGCCCACCATTAAAACCTGTGACCTGTCTGCTCTGAATGCTGTGCTGCGCTGGGTGTGAAACGGAATTAGGGCCTGGGGATAGGATTTGACCAGGACCCCATGGTGTCATGGGAACTGTAAGATCTACTAAAGTGATGGATTGGTTGCTAAGGAAAATACTGGGAGAATAAACTCTGGACTAAGAGTCAGGAAACCTGGATTCTGATCCTAACTTTGCCTCTAATTTGCTGTGCAACTTTGTGCAAGGTGCTTCGCCTCTCTGGACTTCATCTCTTCAATGGTGTATACCACTTCCTGACAAGGAGAGTAATGTAAGAAAAGCTGCTCTGTGCCTCTAATGTCCCCTAAGATTCTAAGACCTCCTTTTTCCCTCTCAGTTTCTTGTTGGATTGATCAAAGAGTCTCTCTTCATAGCAGGCTGGGAAACAGGTCATGGTGTATGCATAATGCTTGCTTTTCCCATGGCTGCCCTAAGCCTCACTCCTCCCGTTCCTTTTGCCCTGGTGGCACTGGGGACGCCCTCTCTGCTGTCACTGATAGCAGCTTGATATTAAGATGCCCCTTTGTCACAGCAGGCTTTAACACACTCTCCGTTCTTGGCACTCGGCGGCCTGGGAGTCCCTGGCTGCCTGGTCCTCTATCAGAAGTCTCCACACTCTCCTCTCTTTGTCACTGCAATTCCTCCTCAAAACCTCCGAGTTATCCCTTTCGAGCACATGTGCCCCTTCAAATCTGTTTCTCCACTGGCACCTTTTGCTTTGTTGAGAGCAACCTGTTGGTTTTTCCAAGAAGGCTGTACATTGTCCCCGTTGCCCCACAACCTTCCCCACTCCTTGGTCCCCCACTTCCTTCTCTAGCTTGTGTGTTGTAAGAATTCCCCAGGTGGGATTTTTCATTTTCTGCTGCTGCTGGGGCTGGTTCCTGGCTGATGTGTGCCCAAAAATATCCTGTCTTTCTTGGCATTCTCTTTCCTTCTACTGACTTGTCCTTTGTTGTGAACTCCGTTATAGACAGTGGGGTTTCGCACATTGTAATTTGCAGACTTCTGTACTACAAATTCATATGACTCAGAATTTCTGGGCAGGAGCCTTGTGATGTAATGTGTGTGTGTGTGTGTGTCTCTGTGTGTGGGTGTCTATAAGAAGGAGAGAGATACACAGAGAGACATAGATAGATAGAACTTAAACATTAGTGTGTGGATACATGTAAAAGCATTATCTCAGAGCTTAATAGAAATAAAAGGCACAACTCTGTCACACACCTCCCTAATCCACCATATATGGAGTAAATCACTCCCTCTACCATGCTTTTGAAATGCACACCTCTGTAGTTACACAGTCAACGTGTTGTGGAGCTTGCATTTAGACCTAGGTCTTTTACTTGCTCAATAAATATTAATTGAGCACATCTAGGATCCATGTGCCTTATCTTGCTTCTGTGGGATGCTGTCTGTTGATGTTGGTATAAGCATACATGTTTTCATGTGTGAGCAGGAAGGAGTGTGGCTCCAGATCTCAGAGCATTGTAGGAAGAAGGGGCTTGCCTGTGCCTCCTACCACACAGACTTGTATATTCTCTGCCATCACCACACATTCACATCCCTGCACAGATTGATGCTCACCCTGGATCTTTGACATGCCGGCCTCCCCAGCACAACCATCAATTTGCTGAGAGCAAACATATCTGTATCCCAGCATCCAGCTCTGTAGCTGGTATGTAGCACGTGGTTACAAATTGATGACTTAAAGTTCATACTAAAGAGACCAGAATTTCTTCATTTCTGTACTATTCTTTGAATTCCATAGCAAGAAAAATATTCCAGCGTGGGTGCAGTGGTTCATGCCTGTAATCGTAGCAATTTGGGAAATCAAGGTGGGAGAATCACTTGGGTCCAGGAGTTCAAGACTAGCATGGACAATGGAGTGAGACCCCTGTCTCTACTTAGGAAAGAAAAACACTCTCTAAAAAACTAGAAAAATATTCCAAGTGGCTTCTCTGGCCACTTTACTATGACTAACACCCTGAAACATAGGGATTTAAAGACTTAAGTACTTAGTGGTAAACAAGGCAGACTTGAACACACCCTCATTTAAATATTTTTCCTTCTAAAACTCTAAACTAAAGGAATTAAAAAAGTAAACACTCCTAAGGACAAAGAGAAAAAGAGAGTAGATCATAGCAGTTGAAAGATGGCAACAATTATTTTGAAGATGCGGAGTGAACAGGTAAATAGGAATTGACTTAGTAGAGAAGAGAAAGTTGAAAACTGCCCTGTCAGGATAGGAATAGAGTTTGGGGAAGCTATCATGAAGCAACATTATTCCCACAGCAGAACCTCAGGAATTCTTCGAAATTGTAGGCGGCGGGTTCCTCTGAAGGTAAAAGTGAGGAGCTTTAAGTAGTAAGACATGAAGTCCTTGCCCATGCCTATGTCCTGAATGGTATTGCCTAGGTTTCCTTCTAGGGTTTTTATGGTTTTAGGTCTAATATTTAAGTCTTTAATCCATCTTGAATTAATTTTTGTATAAGGTGTAAGGAAGGGATCCAGTTTCAGCTTTCTACATATGGCTAGCCAGTTTTCCCAGCACCATTTGTTAAATAGGGAATCCTTTCCCCCTTTCTTGTTTTTGTCAGGTTTGTCAAAGATCAGATAGTTGTAGATGTGTGGTATTATTTATGAGGGCTCTGTTCTGTTCCATTGGTCTATATCTCTGTTTTGGTACCAGTACCATGCTGTTTTGGTTACTGTAGCCTTGTAGTATAGTTTGAAGCCAGGTAGCATGATGCCTCCACTCTGTTCTTTTGGCTTAGGATTGACTTGGCAATGCAGGCTCTTTTTCGGTTCCATATGAACTTTAAAGTAGTTTTTTCCAATTCTGTGAAGAAAGTCATTGGTAGCTTGATGGGGATGGCATTGAATCTATAACTTACCTTGGGCAGTATGGCCATTTTCACAATATTGATTCTTTGTATCCATGAGCATGGAATGTTCTTCCATTTGTTTGTGTCCTCTTTTATTTTGTTGAGCAGTGGTTTGTAGTTCTCCTTGAAGAGGTCCTTCATATCCTTTGTAAGTTGGGTTCCTAGGTATTTTATTCTCTTTGAAGCAATTGTGAATGGGAGTTCACTCATGATTTGGCTCTCTGTTTGTTTGTTATTGGTGTATAAGAATGCTTGTGATTTTTGCACATTGATTTTGTATCCTGAGACTTTGCTGAAGTTGCTTATCAGCTTAAGGAGATTTTGGGCTGAGACGATGGGGTTTTCTAGATATACAATCATGTCATCTGCAAACAGGGACAATTTGACTTCCTCTTTTCCTAATTGAATACCCTTTATTTCTTTCTCCTGCCTGATTGCCCTGGCCAGAACTTCCAACACTATGTTGAATAGGAGTGGGGAGAGAGGGCATCCCTGTCTTGTGCCAGTTTTCAAAGGGAATGCATCCAGTTTTTGCCCATTCAGTATGATATTGACTGTGGGTTTGTCATAAATAGCTCTTATTATTTTTAGATACATCCCATCAATACCTAATTTATTGAGAGAAGGACTTCATGTCTAAAACATCAAAAGCAATGGCAACAAAAGCCAAAATTGACAAATGGGATCTAATTAAACTAAAGAGCTTCTGCACAGCAAAAGAAACTACCATCAGAGTGAACAGGCAACCTACAGAGTGGGAGAAAATTTTTGCAATCTACTCATCTGACAAAGAATCTACAAAGAACTCAAACAAATTTACAAGAAAAAGCAAACAACCCCATCAAAAAGTGGGCGAAGGAAATGAACAGACACTTCTCAAAAGAAGACATTTATGCAGCTAACAGATACATGAAAAAATGCTCATCATCACTGGCCATTAGAGAAATGCAAATCAAAACCACAATGAGATACCATCTCACACCAGTTAGAATGGCAATCATTAAAAAATCAGGAAACAACAGGTGCTGGAGAGGATGTGGATAAATAGGAACACTTATACACTGTTGGTGGGACAGTAAACTAGTTCAACCATTGTGGAAGACAATGTGGCGATTCCTCAGGGATCTAGAACTAGAAATACCATTTGACCCAGCCATCCCATTACTGGGTATATACCCAGAGGATTATAAATCATGCTGCTATAAAGACACATGCACATGTATGTTTATTGCGGCACTACTCACAATAGAAAGGACTTGGAACCAACCTAACTGTCCAACAACAATGATAGACTGGATTAAGAAAATGTGGCACATATACACCATGGAATACTATGCAGCCATAAAAAGTGATGAGTTCATGTCCTTTGTAGGGACATGGATGAAGCTGGAAACCATCTTTCTCAGCAAACTATCGCAAGGACAAAAAACCAAACAGCGCATGTTCTCACTCATAGGTGGGAATTGAACAATGAGAACACTCGGACACAGGAAGAGGAACATCACACACTGGGGCCTGTTGTGAGGTGGGGGGAAGAGGGGGAATAGCATTAGGAGATATACCTAATGTAAATGACGAGTTAATGGGTGCAGCACACCAATATGGCACAAGTATACATATGTAACAAACCTGCATGTTGTGCACATGTACCCTAGAACTTAAAGTACTATATATATATAATTTTAAAAAGTAGTAAGACAGTTCAAAAGTCTTTATAAAGATCAGGTAGACCTTGTAATTTATTCTCCCATTCCATGCAGCAGGCAACCAGCCCTGCCCTTCTCCAGCAGTGCAATGGAGGTCAACGCTGAAACAAAGAGTGGAAGGACCTCTAACCTGAGGACACCAGCAATATGAAGGGGTTGCCATGTTAAGAATAGGGAATTGAGGGCAAGTCTACGTTTTTAACAATGAGACTCCATTCTTACCCATCCCTCTTGTGCCACTGAGCTTCCTGAAAACTGGCCTCCAGAATTTGCGCTACCCAGCGGGAGTTTGGTTTTGCTAACTAAAACAACTGACCAATTATCGAGGGATCCTAATAAAATGTTGGTTCAGCACATTTTCACCTATAGTGAAGTCTTCCCCAATATACCTCACTCATGCATACAGAGCTTCCAGTTGGCTTCTAATACCAGTCACATAAATGTGGATAGCAAGCCAAGGATCACCACACATGTAAACCTCTAACATGAATGCTGGATAAAAGAAAATGCAGGAGCAGCAAAATTATAAAAATTAATACAATCAGTGTAATAAAGTAGATTGTATCTATAAAACAAGAACAGGAGACTATAAAAAAGAACTTCCAGAAAACAATAAGGAGCTGCTGGGAATTAAAAATGGAATCGTAATGTCAAAAATGTAATAGAAAGTTTGGAATATATATTGATGAAATTTCCATGATAGAAGAAGAAATATACAAGGAGATGAAAAATAGGATAAAGATAATCAGTCAGGATGTCCAACATTTTATTAATAGATTTCCAAAACATTTTTTTAAAAAGGAAAATGTAGTAAAGGGAAGGGAATCTTCAAAGAATCAACACTGGAAGTTTTTCTAGAACTAGAGGACATAAGTTTCCTGATTGAAAGGGTCCATAGAATGCCCAGTACACATACACACACACCACACAACACCACACAGACCACACACACACCACACACACACACACATGCACACATATATCCACATGCACACATACATGCACATACCAAGAAACGTGAATTTGTAGAACATTGTGCAACAAGATGGAATCCTAGAATTTTCCAGAGCAGGAGAAAAAAAATCGAAATCAGAGTGCAGATAGCAAGTCACAGGTCAGAAAAGCCCTTTGATTATTCACCATGATGTGGCCTCCTGGAGATGCCAGGAGTCATGAATGAGAAAGATGTAATCTGTGGATTTTTCAATGAAGGGAAAACTGGCCAATTATAATTACTTTCTTATGGACTCACCTAAAAACCCTGCTCAGAGCAAAGGTGATAAGAGCCCCAAAAGGTCATGCAGTGTCTTCAGTGTTTCCCCAAGTAGGCTAAATTCATAGTGTGGCCTTCACAGCTCCCATGATCTCAATACTTAGTCACTCACTTGCCATTAAGTAAATTTGGAGGTAAAACATCTCTTTTCTCTGAGGAGGATTTTAAAGTGAGTCCATGAAACAGTATTATAATTGGCTCTTTTGCCCTGTAACTTGTGCCCTCATCAAGTTTCCATGTGAAAAGGTGTGGCTTGGCCTTGCCCTTGAAGCGGGGGCTGTCTGCCCGGTGACAGCAGACTCATTCACAACAGCTCCCTGGGTGCTCCTTACAGAAAACGGACGCTGACGCTGCTGTCGTCCAACCTGTCTTCAACCCACTAGCCCAGGGAGACTTGGGGAGGGCGGGAGGGCAGGGAACGCGTCTGGAGGTGTCACACCTCACCAACGCAGGATCTATGTTTACCCAAGTTTGCCAACTCCCCTGCCTTTGTGGCTGTTCCATCTCAAGAGTGGAACCTTGTCCCCTTCCCCTCCCTACTGAAGATAAACAGGGGCTCTCTAGGTGGTGAACCTAGAGACACGGATCTGAAACTAGGCCCTGCCTTTTGCTGTAAGCACATTGGATAACTTTCTCTGAACCTAGGTTTTTTTAGTAGCAAACAGATTTCTAAGGCCTTTTTCAAGTCCAGGCCTCTGTCAGCCCTGGGTATTTATAACGAACATGACACAGGCTTTCTCTCAAGGGACTCCTAGGCTTGAGGCCGAATCAATCAAATAAACGAAAAATTACAACACTTACATGTGATGGGCTGGAAGGGGGAATTCTGGGGGAATGTGTGCCCCCAGGCGAGGAGCATCTGACCAGTGATGGGGGGCAAGCATGCCAGAGGATGGGGGTACCCTGAGATGGATCTCAAAGAGTGAAGAGGACTTGGATGGCTTTAGCATGATGCTTCTCTCTCTGGATTTCATATTCATTCATCTGGATATGATGTTAATACCTCATTTGAAGAGGTGCAGTTCCCCACGCTTGTCAACAGTTATCCCTCAGCTGCATTCAAGAGATTTATTTTATTGAGACAATACAACTTGTAGTTCTATCTTGTTCTCTGGGCCTTTGTACGTGCCATTTCCCTTCTCTGGAATGCCCTTCCTATTGAGTTTCTAATTATCCTTTCTGACTAAGCTCCAGCTAAATGTTCTTTGGGAAGGCTTCTCTTAACCCTTCATACATGTCCTATAAGCATGTTTTGAATGAGTGAATAAATGGATCAGTCAATGACATGTGGACCCCGGGAACTTTGTGTTTGTAGGCAGTCATGCCACCTGCCACACCCAAGCTTAACATCATCTTTACCCTATTGGTTAAAGCTCTCTGAAGTTACCTGTCTGGCCCTTATCTCCACCGTCAGGCTTCAGAAAATTGAAAAGGCTACTTCTCCAGCTCCTTCCTCTCAGCTCTGAAACCATGGGGCCCAAGAGAGATGTACCAGCTGTAAGATGACTGGTTAGATCAGCAACTGTAAGGGAAAGAAACATCTGTTGGTACTCTCTGTCACGAATCATTCTCACGGTTTCCATCCTGGCTGCTGACACCTGCAGCTGAGCCCAGAGTTCTGTGATCTGAGGTTGGTGATTGGTAAAATGCCACTTCAAGTCTCTGCCTGTCAGACCACTCAATGTCTGCTGCATGGTCTGGCCCCAGGGCACGTGAACAGGCAGGCAGCTGACACAGTTGACGGAGGTCGAATCTACGTCCAGTGTGATGAGCAGGGCTCCTCATTCTCTTAAGTTTTGAGTGATACATGAGGCTATCTCCTGACACCATGTGTCTTTGTTGCCAACTTACACTCTGACAGGCTGTGTAAAGTGACAAGATTTTAAGGATGTCACCAGAAGAGTAGTTACACCTGATTAGTGAACAGCCAGAGAAAAGGGTTAAGATGTAAACATTGGAGAGTCTGTAATCAAAAGCAAATTTCAGTGAAACAAATCTGACAAAGGATTATAGCCTTCATATATAAAAAGTTCTTACAAACCAATAAGAAAGCAATACTACAATGGAAAAAAGAACTAAAGACACAAATAACTTTATGGAGGAAGAATTATAAATGAACAATAAACATAGAAACATGTTCAGCTTTGCTAATAAATACACATAGAGAAATTAGAAAATCTTAATTTTCACCTATCAAACTGGCAAAAAGCTTTAAATAATTATCCTTAGTTTTGGTGATAGTGGAATAACATGATTACACATTATTTTTGGAGTGTAAACTGGCATTACCTTTCTGGAAAACAATTTTGCAGTAGGTACCTAGAGACTTCAAAACATTCCTAATGCTTGACTCATAATTTCTCTTCTAGAAGTGTCTGCCAAAGAAATAGAAACTGGGACAAAGATTTATGTACAAAGATGTTTATCTGCAAAGTTATTTGGAAGGACCTCAAATGTCCCACCATAGCAGAGTGGCTAAGTAAACTGTAATATAACTACACAGAGAAATATCATGCAATCATTAAAATAATGCCTTTGAAGAATTTCAAATGACATGGGAAAATACTCATAAGATAATTTTAGGTGAAAGAATATGGATAGAAAACCATCTGTACATTGTAAATTCAATTATGTAAATAATGCTCCCATTTAAATTCTATTTTTGGGAAAAAATGGAAGAAAAATACAAAAATACAGTGGTTATCTCTGGATCATGAGACTTTGGGTAATTTTAGTTTTCTTCTACTCATTTTCTAAATTTTTCAGACTTTCTACAATGAGCATATTTGTAATTTATCCACTCATTCATTTATTCACTCATTCATTCATTCAACAGATTGGTTGAGTGCTTACTGTAACTCTTCTAGGCACTAACAGTAATCATAATAATAACCCTACAAACATTCTGCTTATGGTTGAAGGTGCTGAAAACAGATCACTGGAATTTAATCCTGGTTCTAATGCTCAGGTCCTTCCTCCCCCTGTGCCTCACTTTCCTTAAGAATAAAATAAAGGATGGTACCAGTACCTTTATCATCCTGTGCTTGTAGGGATTAAACAAATGTGTGATAGAGCTTGGCATGGTGCCCAGGGCACACTAAGAGTGTCTTAACCCCTGGGAAAGCCACACATACAGAGCTCCTCCTCCTTTTCTCCACTTACCCAAATCCCACCCAAAGTATGCAGAATCAAGGGGTGAAAAGTGGGCTCCCCTTCCCCATCTGTGCCCCTCCCTCTCCACACTCACAATCCCACTCCTGTCTGCAGAAGAAACCACAGGAAACAGCTTTGTTTATTTATCCTTCCAAAACATGGTTCCTCTGCATTTCCACAGGCATGTAGATGTGGAGTGCTATAACCCCCTGAGGCAGATCTGATCGTGCCCATTGTCCAATAAGGAAGCAGAGGCTCAAGGAGAGCGGAGCGCCCCCCCTCACACTGATGATCACAGCCAGGCCAGGAAGGCTGATTTGATCAATCTAACACTGGAGCCCGAGCCTTCTGCACTGGCCCTTCAGCTCTAAGCCCAAGCCTGGATGGAGTCTTCAGCTCATAAAGAACATCACTCCAAGGAAAAACCAGGACATTGGAAACCCAGGACTCAGTATTGCAAACGTCAAAGCCACTTTGTTTCCCACTGTCACTTGCATCTTGCTCAGTGAGGGTAGCCTTTCCCTTTGCCCCTGAGGTCAACTTGGCAGACCCTCAACTTTTGTCCTCAATTTTAGTTGACGAAGTACTCCCCCACTGTGATCACAAGCCCAGTCACAGTTGAGGCATTGAGTCTTCTCTTCCTGCTCAAGGACAGGGGAGGGGCTGCTACTCTCCACATCTCCCCTGCAGCTCCTTCTCCAGCCATTAGCTCTTGTCTCCATGGATCCTGGGTGTGGGAGCAGGAAGAAGAGGAAACAGGCTATGAAGTTTTTTTAGTTTCCTGAAGCCTACTGACTTCAGGCTCTTTGTATTTGGCAGATGTTTGTAGCTTCCGCTGGCTTTGGTGGGCATTTTGGGATTTCTTGAGGGACTCCCTTGCTGGGCCCCTCTAAACATCCCCCTAGCTTCTTCAAGTGGCTGCGCTCGCATCTCCACAAGGCGAAACTCTTGGGATGATCTTCCTTCCTTCCTTCCCTCCTTCCTTGCTTCCTCCTTTCTTCCTTCCTTCCTTCTTTCTCTCCCTCCCTCCCTTTCTCTTCTCTTCTCTTCTTTCTTTCTATCTTTTTTCTTTCTTTCTTTCTTTCTTTCTTTCTTTCTTTTTCTTTCTTTCTCTTTCTTTCCATCTTTCTTTCTTTCTCTTTCTCTCTTTCTTTCTTCTTTCCTTCCTTCTTTCTTTCCCTCCCTCCCTCCCTTCCTTCCTTCCTTCCTTCCTTCTCTCTCTCTCCCTTCCTTCCTGCCTTCCTGCCTTCCTTCCTTTCTCTCTCTTTCTTTTTTCTTTCTTTCTTTCCCTCCCTCTCTCCTTCCCTCCTTCCTTCCTTTTCCATCCTTCCTTCCTTTTCCTTCTTTCCTTCCTTTTCCTTCCTTCCTTCCTTCCTTCCTTCCTTCCTTCCTTCCCTGTCTTTCTCCTTCCTTCCTTCCTTCCTTTTCTGGTACCAGGTCTCACTCTGTTACCCAGGCTGCAGTGCAGTGGTGGAATCTCAGCTCATTGAAACCTTCACCTCCCAGGCTCAAATCGTCCTCCCACCTCAGCCTCCTGAGTAGCTGGGACTACAGGGGTGTGCCACCATGCCTGGTTAATTTTTGCATTTTCTTTTATAGAGATGGGGTTTCGCCATGTTGCCCAGGCTGGTCGTGAACTCCTGGGCTCAAGGTACCCTCCTGTCTTGGCTCCCAAAGTGTTAAGATTACAGGCTTGAGCCACAGCACCTGTCTGAGAACCCACTTCAATATGGCCCTAACATTCTCCAGTGACCCAAGATCTCCCCCCAAGATTTATTATATGTATGTACGTATGTTTGTGTTTGTGTGTGTATCTATATTTTTTCTATTTTTTGCCATGGCAAGGGAGGGCAGCACATATCTAAATCAGTCACTAACAAGGTGATGGAGCATCATAATTGTTTCAGGTATATGTATTTGCTGGGTCTCTGATATATAAATGGAAAAAATGAAAACTCAGAAAGGTGAAGCATCTGACATAAGACCTTATGGTTACTTAGTTGTGAAGTCAGAACTCAAACTCAGGTCATCTGATCTCCTACAGCCAGAACTGCCTCCCTTAAATCACCCCTCTGGCTCATCTTGTTCACCAAGGCTAAGGATCATGGTTGGCTTCAGTTTAGAATCACCTCAATACCAACTGTTGCTGATTGAGGGCCACCTCAGTGCCAAGCACAGGGCTGTCCACATTGTGCATGTTATCTCTAAGAAACGACAGAGGAAAAATTAATAGTAGCTGTTGAGAAACACAGGTGGACAGTTTAAGCCTTGTCTTCCAGAAAGAAATAAAAGAAAAGGACCCAAATCACACCTGTAATCCCAGCACTTTGGGAGGCCAAGACAGGCGGATCATGAGGTCAAGAGATCGAGACCATTCTGACCAACATGGTGAAACCTCGTCTCTACTAGAAATACAAAAATTAGCCAGGCGTGGTGGCACACGCCTGTAGTCCCAGCTACTCAGGAGGTTGAGGCAGGAGAATCGCTTGAACCCAGGAGGCAGAGGTTGCAGTGAGCTGAGATTGTGCCACTGCACTCCAGCCTGGCGACAGAGAGAGGCTCTGTTTCAAAAACAAACAAACAAACAAACAAATAAACAAACAAAACCATTCATGAACAGTAGCACTATACATAATAGCCAAAAAAGTGGAAAAAACTCAAACGTCCATCAGCTGACAAATGGATAAATAAAATGTGGTTTATCCATGCAATGGAATAGTATTCAGCCTTAAAATGGGATGAAGTATTGATACATGCTATATAACATGAATGAATCTTGAAAACATTCTGTTAAGTGAAAGGCAGACATAAAATGACAAATATTATTTGATTTTATTTCTATGAAATATCTAGAATAGGAAAATACATAAAGAAAGAAAGTAGATGAGGTCTTCCCAGGAGCTGCGGGGACGGGAGAATAAGGGGTGACTGCCAAGGAGTTTCTCTTTGGAGTGATGGAAATGTTCTAAAATTAGATTGTGGTGATGGTTACACAACTGTGTGAATATACTAACAGCATTGAATTGTACACTTTTAATTCAATGGGTGGATTTTATGGTTTGTGAATTATATGTCAATTTTATGGTATGTGAATTTTAAAAACTCCAAAAAACCCAAAAGGCAAAGCCATGAGGATTTTACCTGTCCTGCTTGCCAGGAGACCCAGGAAGCCAATTACAGTGAGCGTGTGCTTGTGGTTCTAACAAACCATCCCTTCTCAATCTCTGTGTTAGGACTGAGGCCTAGTAGCTCCATATTGGAAGTCTAATCTCCTGGTGAAGATGTGAGAATAAGTAATTTACTTTCAGTCAATCAAATGTGTTAAAAAAGAACTCTCGAGGCAGCCAAGAGGAGGAGGGATTATTTTGTTTTTCTAGTGTTATTGAAGGCCCCACAGAGCAACTGGCTGCCTTTTGCCAGCTGGGTGAGGCCTCACAGCAGGCAGCCCAGTGGGCTGGAATCCTCAGCAAATCATCCTGACTGTTGGAACCATGAAATCCAGCCAGACCCCAAAATGGTGACCCTGCAGTCCCCAGCGCCCTCTGAAGCTCTCTGGATAGGCTGGCTTCCATTTCAGGCCCAGCCTGGCCACTGAGGAATGCCAAACATCTCCGTGCCTGGCAGCCACAAGGCCACCAGGTGTCTACGGCCAGCACAAAGGTTTAGGGGTAGGGAGGTGTTTCTTCTGCTTTTTTGCCCTGCTGCTCATGGAAGCTTTCCCCATGCCTCCCACCTCCAACCCTCTCCTATTTCCGCATGAAGCTGGTTCAAAAGTTTGGACAAAGCCACGGCTCTCTCTGTAGCTTGGGGGAGACCGATGGGCCCATCTCTTTGGGGGTATCATTTCTTAGGGAAATGTTTGGGCTAATTGGAGACAGGTGTCCCCAGGTGCTAACATGCAGACTTTCCCTGGAGAAGTGGGTGCAAAGTGAAACCACATGGCCTACTTACAAATAAGTGAGGTGCGAGCGGCAGGCCCTTGTACCTTCTCCTTCCTTCTCCTGCCCCCGCTCCTCTCCCTGCAGGCTGAGGGGGGAAAGCCCCTGGACTCACACGTCGGGTGGTATGGTTGTGGTTTCCGCACAGTGCTTTGTTAGGTGGAGAAGAGGGAAGGGCAAAAGCCATCCCTGAGCCTGTTGCCTGGCAGGTCTTGAAAGTGGGGTCGTGTAGGGGGATGTGCCTTCTACCTTGTTACCAGAGCCAGAATCCTGAGAGGAGCTGAGAACAGTGAGTGGAAGTGGATCCTTTGAGAAGAGGCCCAAAGAACTGAAGGCTGTTTGCTTCAGGAAGCCTGGAGACCCTTTGCACACATACTTGATGAATCCATTTGACAAGTGGGTTCGGAATTTTGAAGAAAAATGCATCCTGATGCTTTCAAGATATCGAGCCCTCCATTGGTATCCAATTTTGCTCTCCATTTGCTCTACGAGAAAACTGAGGCCCCGGTGTGCCAACATCATAGAGGCAGAGCCAGGATAGGAATGGATGCCTGTGGGCTCCAGAAGTCAGGGCTCTATTCTGACTGTGAGTTGAGTCTATGTGCCTTGAAAGACATGCATGGAGTTCTGAGATAAGATACAGTTGACATGAGGGGAGACAAGCTCTTGAGGATGCATAGCAGACAGATGGGATGAGTGGGGTCCTTTATTGAGCTACTGATCCAGCCTGGTACCACAAATGCAATGTGTCTCATCCCAGATATGATTAAAATGTCCTAAAGTCCTTTTTTGTTTAAGCTATTCTTAGGCAGGTACTCTATCACTTGCACTCAAACATCCAAGAATTCTGTATATGTATGATCCATATATAGATGGTAATGAAAGTCTCTGGGGATGGAGATGTGTGTGTGTGTGTGTGTGTGTGTGTGTGTCTGTGTGTGTAGATATATATATTTGAAATTGTCTTAAATGTTTGTTGTGGGAATATTAGCTTCTACAACTCCCTCATACTAATTTAAGCTTCAGCCAAACTCAACTCCCAGGGGAAATTTGGAGCTACAATGCTGAGCTCATCACTGGCTCCCTGAGACCTGACCTTTCACCCCTGCGAATGGCACCGTGGGCCGGCCAGGGGTCCACCCAGGAGAGGACCTGGGAGTCATTCTTTACCAGTTCTCTCCATCAGGGCCCCCATCCAATCTGTCTTCAGGCCCTGTACCTTCACCTCCCTCCAACTGGTCCCTTTTCTGGACTTCCACTTCCCTGATGTGGTTTTGGTAATCACTTTTCTCAGACGGATTAGAGCCCCGGCCTCAGGGGTGGTTTCCCTGACTCTGGACTTTGCCTGTGGGCCCACCTTCCACTCTGCAGCTAGAGTCACCTTTTGAAATAAAATCATTATCATGCCATTTCCTTGCCTAATCTCTCTATGGCTCCCATTGCTAGCAGAAGGAAGTTGAGACAACTGTACAGGCTTGCAAGACCCCCATAGCCTGGTCCCTGCCCACATCCCCAGTCTTGTCTCTCCTCCTCCCCTCCTTCTACTCATCTGCACCCAACTGGAATTATTTTTTGTTTCCTGACAGTGCCCTGTGAGTTCTCATTTTGACTTTGCAAATTCTGTTCCTTCTGTAGGTAACACTCCTCCTACTTATCCTTGAGCACAGGTAGCGTCTGTTTGTGGGCACTGAGTAGTGTAACCTTGTTGTAACCTCTAGTTGCTACCTATGCACCTGCATTTCTTCCTCACTGGACTGTAGCTCCTGAAGGGTGGGGGCTTACTCTTTTTCACATACACAAACACACATGCATACATACATATACACACATATACACACACACACACACTACATGCATGTACACACACATATACATCTTTAGCATCTTGGGGTGCTAGCTAGGTCTCTTTGGTTGCAAATGTCAAGAACCTATCTCAAATTAGCTCAGAAAAAGGAAGGGCCTCTTGGGTGGTATTGCACACAATGAAATAAAGAGTTGAATAGTCACCCCTAACGATGCCTGGGTGAGCATGCTCTATGTGAGGCTGGCTGACATTTTCCCTTGGTCAGCAGAACCTCTGCCTGAAGGACAGCTAGAAACAGACTCTAGAGTTTCCTAACTGCTCTTGGAGAATGAAGACCTCATCCTGTTAACCCTGTAATAGAACTAATGTAAAAATAAAAACAGATGGTATTCCCAGAGTTCCCACCAGCATCTCAAGTTCTGCATATCAGCGACTCTCCTTCCATGTGTTTTAGGTGGGAAGTGTCCTCTCAGGGGGATTGAGGAGAAGTTGGTGTATATTGGAATGGGAAGATCCTGGGAAACCCTCTCCAATGGGTAGGAATATCTCTCCTTGGTCCTTTGGGAGTGCTGGGAATTGGATCCATTACAGAGCCACTTCTTTGTGTTAAGGAATTGCTGTCTCACTAGGATATTCCTTCCCTCCTACTCTTCCTTCTTTCTTATTCCCTCCCTCCCTCCCTCTTTCCCTCCTTCTTTCCCTCCCTCTTTCCCTCCCTCTTTCCCTCCCTTCCTTCCTTCCACTAGGTATTTATTGAGGGCATTCTATATGCCTTGCTGTCTCACTAGGATATTCCTTCCCTCCTACTCTTCCTTCTTCCTTATTCCCTCCCTCCCTCCGTCTTTCCCTCCCTTCCTTCCTTCCACTAGGTATTTATTGAGGGCATTCTACATGCCAGTCTTATGCCAGTCACTGTGGTGGTAATTTGAATCAGACAAAGTCTCTCCCTCTAAGAAGCTTACAGTTGAGTGGGTTTGGTGCTCAAGAAATGTAAAGAACCCTAGGTGGCCTCCATGCTAATAGCAGGTGAATGAAAACATGGATACACGTAAGTTTCATTGTTAACCTGTTCTTAGGGGCTGAGAACTAAAGTGTGCTGTGCACTTACCAGAGCTAGTCAGTTTCCATATATGTCGTATTTAATTCTGTTGGGTAATTATTATTCTTCCCGTTTTACAGATGAGAAAACTGAGGTTGAGGCAGGGTGGTAATTTTCCAGAGGCCACACTGCCTGTCACCTTTCTGATCACCCTTTCTGATGGCTGGCTCCCAAGGGCTGGCACCAGGTCAGCATCACCCCTGATCCTCCAGCACAAGTTGCATGTGAGGCTATTAGACCTAATAAGAAAAGAGTTTCCTGGTCAAGTAACCCTGGGCAGAACTGGGCGAAAGAAAACCTAAACAGGATTCTTTACCGTAGGGCTCCTCAGAGTTTTAAATATGTGTATTAATGAGGTCCTTTTGGCTCAATATAACAGAAACTCCATGCAGTTAGATTGAAAAAAAAAAAAGCAACTTAGTGTAGAGGGAGAGGCTGAGTGAACACGAGGGGGCGCGGGGCAGGGTTGCACAGGGAGATCTGATTGGGTCTTGTCAGGTCACATGCTTCTTGTGGTCCAATCAGGCACCACCTATTGTGTGGCAGTGCCACTTCCTTCCCGCTGAAGTGGAAAGCGGGTTGCTCAAGAGAAAGGCTTAATGAGAGTGGCGCAGAAACCTTCCACAGTGTCCATTTTGGAGTGTTAGTGAATGTGGGTGAATCTCCCAGAAGGGACTATGTTAACTTACATTTTCAAAACTGTTTTTGATCACGGAAGCTTCTTTTCATTCGTGCCTTATCACACAACTTGAGAATCAGAGTTTCTTGGGTAGAAAAGGGGGCTGACTAGGAAGAGTGGGGCATTACTGGGCGGGGCAAGTGGTGGGTGGCCTCCGGTAACCCAGGGTACACAGGCAGCTGGGGTGGGTGTTAACAGGGAGGAGGTGGGGTGGGGTGGTTTATGCATCTGCCTGTATCTGACTCTGGACTCCAGCAAGAAAAAGGTAGTCACAGGAGGCCCCGCCCCTTCATTCCTTCAACAGCAGCTAACTAAACTAATATTATGAAGACCCTTATGTGCAGGCAGCATGCTAAGGGTTTTCCACACATTATTGTGTTTAATATTCATAGCACCAGGACATAGGGACGTTTATACCTCCATTTTACAGGTCAGGGAACTGACGCCCAGAGAAGTTAAGTCACTTCTCCAAGGTTCCCTAGCTAGTGAGTGACAGGATGAGGGCCCGCTCTGAAGCCTGAGTGTTGAATCTCGCTGCATACTGTTCTAGAATTAGAATGTAAAGGGCTGCACCTTGAAGAATGAGCTCCCGTAAATAAGAATACTAAAGTCCCAGAATGTCAGCACCAGAAGGAAGCTCAGACATCCTCTGTTTCAGCCCTGTTGATTCTCTCTACTTTATCTTTCCCACTAAGCTTTCATTCAAACTTTGCAGCCACCTACATATCACATAATTCTATCTCCGTGTAGAACCTTGGTCAAGTAACTTTATAAAAATCCAGATTGCTGGGCTTCAACCCAGGGATTCTGATTCTGTAATTCTAGGGATGGAGTTCAAAGACCTGCCCTGTGAGTGAGTCCCCGGCACCACCGTCAGCCATGAATTCTGGCCTGGGGATCCCTTAGACTTTGCCTTGGGGGCATTGCCCTCATTTATGTAGTCTATAACCACAGAGACCTCCAGACTCTCAAGCCAGAGACACTTAAAACTAACAACGGCTCACGTTTAAATGCTCCATCCCCAGAACTACAGAATCAGAATCCCTGGGTTGGGGCCCAGAAATCTGAATCTGAGTTTTTTGTTTGTTTTTGAGACAGGGTCTCACTCTGTCACCTAGGCTGGAGTGCAGTGGCATGAATATGGCTTGGTGCAGCTTCGACCTCCCAGGTTCAAGTGATCCTCCTACCTCAGCCTCCTGAGTAGCTGGGACTACAGGCGCACACCACCACACCTGGCTAATTTTTGTGTTTTTAGTAGAGACAGAGATTTGCCATGTTGCCCAGGCTGGTCTTGAACTCCTGGGCTCAAGTGATGAGCCCAATTTAGTGTACTAAGCTGTTTTCAGCACCAGCCTTGAGCTTCTCCTCCAGTGGGAGAAATAGGGAGAGGATAAAGATGGTGTACCTTGAGCACAGCTCCATGGGGAGGTGTGGCCCAGACATCTCAGCATGACCTGCAGCTTGGCACCAGGCACCATGAGCTAAATGTAGAACTGAAGAGCAAGTGTCTGCAAACGTAGAGCAATTTCATTCTGCTGTGGCATCCAAGCATGTGGTTAGTGGGCTTATCTTCTTGAATGGGGCATTGACCAATTTGGGTATTGTGAAATTCTGTGCTAAGTGGCTGAGTTGCACATAGCATAAGTTGCACATGGCATACAGAGGAGCATATTGGTCATTCACCACAGGTGGCTGGGAGGTTGTAGGGCCTATGGGACTATCAGCGATTGGGTTGAGTCTTGTTGTTCCAGTGTGCTGCTAGGAGAATTAGGATTGGGTGTGATGGGAAATCTTTGTCTTTGCTTTTATTTGCTATAGTGAGGGATGGATGGTTGACTCTGAATTGTTAAGTCACAGGTTGTAAACTTGGGGCCCACAGGCCAACTGTGGCCCTTGAACCTTCTTGCTTAGCGTGCAATTGTTGGTTCCCATGGTGTTTTGAAAAATTTGAATCAGATTTTAATATTTTCACATGAAAACAGGATGCTGGCTGTCTTGAAAAATCAGTTTACCTGGCAAGCCCGAGCCACATTCCAGCTTGTCTGCAAGTGACTGATGCTAAACAGTGGCTGCTCCTCTAAATAGGGTGTAGGCCCCTCAATTTGCCTCCGCCCTATTGTCCTTCTGACCTGGTCTGTTACACTAATTTCCCTTGCCAGACTTGCCTCCTTAGGCTTTTTGACATGCCTGACTTAGGTCAATTCAGTTTAATTCATTTGAAATTTTAATCAGGCATTTGTTTTGTGCCTGGTACTAGGTGGTTATTATTATTTTAAAATCAGGTACCTATTAAAATCAGGTTCTGTGGAAGATACAAAATAATTTTTTAACATAGTCTCTCTTGCCAAGAGCATGTAGTGTCCCTCATCAGGAGGTGGGTTGTAGATGTGGGATGCACCAAGAGTCCCAGGCAAGAAGGTAGATGGTAGGAGCAAAAGATACTTCAGAGAAAGGAGCAATTAACAGTACAAATTCATTTATACTCATATAACATTGCACCTTTTCAAAGCCTTTTTCTACACAGTGGTTGCTTTGATGAGCCCTAGTGAAAGAGACAGGGCACTCATTAGTCCCTATAATTTATTAAGGAAGATACTGAAGCCAAGCAGTGACTTGACTGAGTCTCCCATCTAGCAAGAAGTGGAAGTCAGGCCTCTGCATTCCCATCCGGTGGTCTTTCAATCTAGTAGACAGAGAGCATCCAGAAAAGCAAGCCCGTGTCTTGGGGTAGATTCTACTGAAGGCAAAGAGGGCTCATGGGGTCCAGAGACTGTGGTTAAATGATGATTTCAATATGTAAAAATCATCCTGCCAAGAATAATTCATCAAAGAGGGGAGCAGTTCAGGAATGGACACACCCAAACTGTGTCATCACCTAGGGAATGGGTTCTCATTTTTCAATACAGGGCACGCCTTGGTTGAGAAGTTTGAGAGAAGTCATTTGGCCTGGCTCATTTCCCACCATGTGAGGTTGTAAGTGTCATGATTGGGTGGAAGTCTTTGCTAGAAACATCCGATGTTCCTAAACCCCAGAGAAGTTGGTGGAATGGATACGGTTTATGCCAAGCACCTAAGAAAATGCAGCAGGATTTGATGAGCCAAATCTCAAAGGCAGTCAGCTTCTCTCTTTTAGCCCCAGTTTTTCAAGTCAACTTTGAGCAGCTCACTTTGCCTCTCTGAGCCCAGCCTGAAAAATTACCACCAGGCTGCTCCTTCCCCTTGCGGAGGGAAGACAAGCTCAGGAAACTATGTTCCAGAGACAGTTCTCTCAGTTTAGAGGCAGAGAACTCTAATAGCTGGGTAGTCACAATGCTAGAACATGAATGGAAAGGCATACAGGATGATCCACCTAGCAAAATATGTCACGTCTTAAGTGCTTACCTCAAGTGACTTTCTCTCTATATATTATAGATATATGTAATCTCAATTTAATTTCAAATAAATCCATTGAGGATGGTGTGAATATCCCCATTTTACAGTAAAGGAAATAAAGCTTCTACAACATTAAATATCTTGCCCAAGGGTGGACTCTAGGATATGAATGCCAGGTTATTTGATTCCAAAGTCCTTATTTCTCATCTACCATCCTCCAAACCATGCTGTGTCTCCTGATGGATGATGGAGGTTCAAGAAGTTGTGTTACTTGACCATTTCTCTCTTCCACCCATGTGACAGTTGTTTGGAGGAGTGGGTCTAAGGCATTGCATTACAATAATTAGACCATAATAACAATACAAAAAATATTATAATAATTAGATTGTAACACTGAGCCATTTTTGTATCTATAGCCCTTATGTTTGTGTCTGAAATGGCCTATAGAATTGAAGATGAGCAGGAAAGGAAATAATTACAAGTTATCTGAATAAAATTTGCAACAAATTGCCTATAAAACTATTACTATCCAAACAGGATTACATTTACTTTATAAATTCATGACTTCCTTACTTTAAAGTTTGCTAAAAAGAGAGCAAAGTAGTTACAGTTCTCTTCTGATTGATTAAACATGACATATATGCTAATATGAAAGTAACTCTTGTCCTTTGTTACTCCATTGTCTGGCTCACAGCAATTTAGAAGGTAGCAGATATAATCATTTCAAAGCTGCCAGTCTGGACTTTTTTTATACTAAGATTAGAATCTTGGGTCTCCTTTACTTCAACCAAGAATTCATACTCCCTCTCTGAGTTTTAAATTTTGTATAGATGTGAAATGATGTTGCAGCTATTAAAGCCTGGGTTTTTTCCTCTTGCACATCAGAAAACGCATGTTACCACTGGAAAAAAAAATTCACCTGCTAAGATTTACTTTAAAGCAATTATGTAGTTAGCAATCTGTCAGATGGAGTATTTTTCACTGTCTGAATAAAATAATAAGTTAGACATGACTGAGAAAAAACACACAAAATTTAGAACATCAATAAATATGCCACTTGTCAAGTTATTGGGAGATAGTATTCAGTTTAAAGCAGCAATTATTTGAAAAATAGGTTACAACCACATCCATCAAAATTAGTCTGTATTTTGAGAAGACTACAATCACTGATATGTAATTATTTTTAAAATTCATAAAAATGAAAGCATTAGAAGAAAATATAATAACAGTATACATATATCGTGCTTACTGTGTAGTAAGCATTATTCCAAACACTTTGCACCTATCAACTAGATGAGTTCTTGTAACAACTCTGTGAGATGGATACCATGACGAGCCCCTTTTTACAGATGTGGGAAGAGAGGCACAGAGAGGTTAAACACTTGTGAAATTCTAGATACCCACTTATTTTCGTATCATGCTGCTGGAATATTCCATGGAAGGAAATAATCACATTCTTGGTTAAAGAATAGATTCTTTACAGAAAAGTAATGTAGTAAGCCTCACTCTCTAACCCTGTCTCATCCTGGAACAGGGTGGCCTATGGACCTTTAATCTTCCCCTGGCTTTGGTAACCCCCATGAGCCCAGAGACACCTGTGCCTGCAAAGAACAGAGAAACAGGGTAATGGGCCAATAGCTTGGGCCTTCCATTCAGGCTCATGGCTGGACCTGGTCCCTTGGGGTTCTCTGCTAAGTTGCATCTCTACCCCAACCTCATCTTTTTTTTTATTATTATTATTTTTTTATTTTTTATTTTTTTTGAGATAGAGTCTCGCTCGCTCTGTCACCCAGGCTGGAGTGCAGTGGTGCGATCTCGGCTCACTGCAAGCTACGCCTCCTGAGTTCATGCCATTCTTCTGCCTCAGCCTCCTGAGTAGCTGGTACTACAGGCGCCCGACACCACGCCCCTGGCTAATTTTTTGTATGTTTAGTAGAGACAGGGTTTCACCGTATTAGTCAGGATGGTCTCGATCTCCTGACGTCGTGATCCACCCGTCTCGGCCTCCCAAAGTCTTGGGATTACAGGAGTGAGCCACCGCGCCTGGCTTACCCTAACCTCATCTTACTGGATTTTTGGATTTTGTGCTGCCCTTGTCTAGCTGGGCCTGCAGAACTTGCACATATATCATTGACTTATTTGGGGAGACAAGGTGGCTCAGTGTGTCAAACACACCCTGAAGAAGACACATCAGGGTCTGAGTCCTAGATCTGACAACTGCTAGTCTCTGGGTGACTTTGAAAACATTTTTTCAGGGCTCTGTGCCTCAGTTTGCTCATCTGTAAAATGGGGATTTTCAAAGTGTTTGTGAAAATCATATGACACAATGTGTGTCATGCAGTGGGCACGGGGCACATGCTGGAAAGCTAGTTTCCCTTCCCTCTCTCCCTCCCTCCCTTTCTTCCTTCTTTTTAAAACTCACTTCTCTCTGGACTTCAGATTCTTATTAAAGAAAGGAAGAACTTGATTGTTGACAATCTCTTCAGTTTTAGATTCTGTGGTGCAAAACAGTGATTACTGAAGAATCAAGGTATCTAGAGGTCAGTTTGTATTCCAAAGACCCAGTTGTGCCCAGAGTGGTGTATCTTTGCTAGATAATAGTTGAGTAGTGAATTAATTTAACACACATACACCAAGTGTGCCCAGAGATGAGACAGACAAACTGGTTTTGCCTTTTTGGAGCTCATAATCCAGTCATGAGGAGCAGGCTTCAATTTAACCTGTTGCCCGCTAGAAGACAGGCCTGTCCTGAGTGCAGTGGCCGAGGAGGGAGCACTCAGCAGGTGCCTTCCATTACCTTCGATGCTGTGTCTCCGCCCTCCACCATCCTGTCGACTTTGCACAACTTCCCTCTGCAGGCTCTGTGAAGGCAAAGAGCAGAGTGGGATTAGAAGGATTTCCTCAAAGAATGTGAAGCAACACCTGAGTACAAAAGGCAAATAGTGAGAAATTAAGTCCCCGGAGTTGATCGTGGTGAATGACGCTGATGCCTGAAGATGCCAAGAGGCCCATGACTTCTAGCTGGAAGGTGAAGGCCATGTTCTTGGCCCCTGCACCCCTTGCCAGTCAGGCCAGCTGAACTTCCTGAAGTCAGTTGACAGAGTGGTGCAGGCTGGCCCTTGAAGAGAGGTGTCCTCTGCTTCCCCTTTCTCTGCCTCCTTTTTCTCCAGCTTCTTTGTGAGCCTTAGGGCTGCATGCAATACTCAGGCCCCCCCTTAGAACCTGGGGCATCCTGGCCTTTGCTTTCTACTTTTCTAAGCTGCATGATCACTGCCATACATAATTTTTGGCAAATAGGACTCAGGTAATAATAATGATTGCTACCACTTTGACTTTATCTCTATTACATCAATTCTGCATGATTGGGATTAGGGAGGTAAAGGAATTTGCCTAAGGGTCACACAGTTGGGAGGGTGGAGTTTGAAGTTCTATACTCATTCATTTATTCAACAAATAGGGAATAAGAGTGACTATGCCCCGGGTACTGGATGGGAGAGGGACAAAGATGAAAAAGATAGGTCTGCTTTGGTGGTCATAGGCTCGCAGAGAAGATGGATGGGTGGTAAGTATTACAACGGGGGCAAGCATAGGTTGCAGCAGCAGCAGCAGCAGCACAGAGGCAGGGAGTTCCGAGAAGACGCCTGGAGGAGGTGCCATGGGACTTGGGAGTTGAGTTGTGGAGAATGGACAGATTTTCAGGTGAATGCAGGGTGGGGAAGGGCATTGTGGGTCGAGGAAAGGGGAGAGGCAGGGACTGTGTTGGAGTGTCGAGGACACCACAGGCAGCCAAGGCTGGTGTGCCACTGCAGTAGAGGAGGCGCGTCTGAGATGATCTCCTCTCTCCAGGTAGCTCCTGGCCAGGATGGCTGACGGCTGCTTCACCTGGGACTGCTGATCAGAAGATTTCCAGCATCCCTCTAGCATGGAGCTCTGTTAAGTCCCTCGTCTTCCTACACGGTGGCTCATGCCTTTAAGAAGGAGTGGTCCAGTAATTAACCAGGACACTGCAAGTCCTTTTCTTACGCACTCTTGAAAATCACAGAGGCTGGGTGTGGTGGCTCATGCCTGTAATCCCAGCACTTTGAGAGACTGAAGTGGGTGGATCATTTGAGGTCAGGAGTTCGAGACCAGCCTGGCCAATATGGTGAAACCCCGTCTCTACTAAAAGTACAAAAATTAGCTGGGCGTGGTGATACACGCCTGTAATCCCAGCTACTCAGGAAGCTGAGGCGGGAGAATCACTTGAACCCGGGAGGCGGAGGTTGCAGTAAGCTGAGATCACGCCACTGCACTCCAATGTGGGCGACTGAGCGACACTCTGCCTCAGAAAAAAAAAAAAGAAAGAAAATCACAGAGACATTCTGCCATATGCCATTTGTCAAGCTCATCACAGGCCCAGGGGGATCAAGAGGGGGCAACATAGACCTGTCTCTCCATGGGAGGGTGCCAAAGAACTTGTAGTCATGTTTTAAAACTGTCATACCTAGTAAAACCCACAGGTCCTGAGACCCAGTCTTTTAACTCTGGTGTAGACTCTTATAAACGTATTAGTCCAAGATCTTAATGGTATTTTTAATGTCAGTGATATTTTAAAATTTCTTTTTCTCTAATGAAAGAAGAGCTGGTGCCATGGTAGGTAAGGGCCCCTGCCCACCAGGCCGCCCTCTTATAGCTTCTTTGCCCCCTAAAACTAGTCTCTAGGGACCTTTCTTGGAATGCTAAAGGATCCAAGGAGCAAGGTTGCCAATTTACTCCTTTAAAGTGCTGTTTGCCTTTAATAAACGCTCCCTGGCCAGGCGTGGTGGCTCACGCCTGTAATCCCAGCACTTTGGGAGGCAGAGGTGGGTGGATCACTTGAGGTCAGGAGTTTGAGACCAGCCTGGCCAACATGGTGAAACCCCATCTCTACTAAAAATACAAAAAATTAGCTGGGCATGGTGGCACATGCCTATAATCCTAGCTACTCGGGAAGCTGAGGCAGGAGAATCACTGGAACATGGGAGGTAGAGATTGCAGTGATCTGAGCTCGTGCCAGCACACTCCCGCCGGGGCAACAGAGTAAGACTCCATCTCAAATAAATAAATAAATAAATACTCCCATGGGGGAAAGCTGTCTGCAGGTGTAAATCCAGGCACCTTGAGAAGCCCAAGAGGATCTTTCTGGTGTCTCCTCAATTCATGCTGTTCAGGCCAGGGCACATCCTGGCCACAGATGGGGCCAGCATTGTACAAACCCACACCAGTTGCCTTCCATACTACCTTCTCTCAGACCCCTTTTTAAATTTCAGATTTCACTTTTTAAGTTTTTCCCTCCACTATCACCAGCCTTTCTCACTCTTCTTTCTCCTTTTGCTTCACCCTCTTCTGATGCAGCAGTGTGACTACCCTATGAGCACTACATCTTTCCTCTTTCACTCCCAGGCCTTGTGGGGGCTGCTCATGGTGGTTCTGTCTGCAGAAGGCTGTGGGGGCAGCCTTGGCAGACCTCTCACCCGGGCACTCACAGACCACAATGCGAATAACAGTGACAGCCCTCTCTGCCCCAAGTCTGTCCAGCCAACCTGTGAATGGCAAAACTTCCAATATTTGTCAGTGTCCTGGCAGCGTGGTGGGAAGCGGTACCCTGAAGGTGGGATTATCTAGGGAGAGGTGAATAAGAAGACTATTTCAAAGGTGTGGGCAGGGAATAGAGAAGTCACAAAGGGAAGTCACCATCACCAGGAGGTAGAAACAGAGAGGTCTGTGTGGAAAGGCCCAGCAGGAGTGGTGATCTCCTCTGTTGGGTGCAGTTAATCTGTGGGACTCCACAGGTAGGGAGTCTCAGGGAAATGGATATCTCAGCCGTACTGTCTTCCCTGCCTCCCATCACCTGCTCACACTTGGCCATCTGTTCACCTTTGGCCAACACAGCTGAGAGTCATGGGCAGGGGAAGCCCTTGCTGCAGGTCAGGCTTCTAGAGCATAGAACAGGGTGGAAGGATGGTGTGGTATGGATCCGGGGGCAAAACAAAGATACCTTGTATGCTCACATGTTTTGAGTGCCTAGCTTGCCATCTCAGGATGGCCCTGGAGGGTGAGGACAGGGGTCTTCATGCTACAGATGGCCACCCGAGCCTTGGAGCGGGTGAGTGCACACAGAGCCTTTCCACGGAGGTGAGTGGCAGCGAGGTGCTCACTGCCAAGCCCTTGGACTCTGGGTCCAGAAGATGCTCCACAGTAGCCCCACAGTTGCCCCACAGCTGCCTCCCTGAAACATTTCCGACATTTATCAGTCATAACCAGCTCCCTGCACCAACTTGCTTTCCCAAACACATGATTTCTCATTTGCCAAGTGTAATTAACATGATGCATTGACTTAGGGCAGCGCTAACAAGCACATATTAATTTTGAAAAGTCAGGAAATGAGTTACTGATGAACACCTACCACAGGAGTTTAAAAGTGCAGGAGTGGGAGTGGGTAATTATGGGCTGGCACAGCCCGCAGGTCTGTGCTTCTGCCCCCTGGAAACACCCTGACAGTGAGTGATGTCTCCCCGCCTCCATGAGGGGGGCTCTCAGGGTCACCCCAGCGTTGTCTCCCTGATGCCCAGTCTCCTTGGCTCCCCTGGGGAGCATCTTTGTTCAGCTGGTTTCTGGGTGCAGCTATCTTCCATCAGTACCGGTACCTGGAGCTGTCGTTTGCCTAATTGCTTCCCCTGACTTGGATATTTACACCCCCTGCCAAACCCATCCTTCTAGGGACCTAGGTCACTGGGCAGCCCTGGGCAAACCATGCAAGCAAAACAAAGATGCTTGGATCCTTTTCTGCCATTCACTCAGGGGCTCCTTGACAGCTGGAATTTCCTTTAGAACTCTGGTTTCCTGAGCCAGTTGTTTCAGCAAATTCCCCTCCCTATCTCTTCTCCCAGTAGGGAGAGGAAACTTCTCTACACACCTTTCTGTACTAGAGTTGGACACCAGGACAAAAACAGTTTTCCATCATACTGCTGTCTTGGTGTGTGGGGAGACTGTTTTGCCATAGGGTCCCATTCTGTTCTGGGACCCTTTCCCTTGTCCTGGAAAGTCCACAGGAGAGTCAGGACTGGGGTAGGAACCAGTTCTGCCACCTTCCAGCCCTTTACCTTGGATAAGAGTGTGGGGTCCAGGGGCTGCTGCGGCTGCCCTGACATTGGTATTTCTTGGGAGATGTGAGGAAACCACTGCATACATCTGTTTACATACTGATTTTGTGGTTTCCTGGGTTATTTATAGAGCCCTGCCTGTTCTCTTCCCCACCTCTTTCCTCCTCACTTCATTCCCACTCCACGTTGCCCATGTTTTGCATCTCTCCTTGCAGACTATTCTCCCTAAAGGATGGTGGATGCCTGTGAGGGGCCTTGTTTCAGGTCCTGTGGTCTCAGATGATCCTCTTTATGTTGACAGGGGTCTCATGGCTGAGTTCCTGCTGAATTTTTTTCTCCACTTGAGCATTTCCCCCTTCAGCAGTAAGGAAGGCTTGCTCTGCTAGTGAACCTCTTCCTCACCGCTCATTTTCCAACCCCACCCCCAAAACTGCTTTGCTCCTTGTGCCTGATGAGGCCAAATTTGATGACTGAGCCTTGACCCTTCCCAGGCAAGATTTCCAATTCTGGGTTACTGGTTGGAAATTTTTTTCTTGTTACCAAAGTTAACTCCCTCCCAACTTTCTTTATCTTCCAGCTACCTAACCTAGCTTCTCTCTGTTCCACTTTGCTCTTCTGACAATCCTTCTTCATTGAGTGCCTCCTAATATAATGAACCACTTAACCTTATTTTCCAAGGACTTCAAGGATTTACTCTTCTATCTGGCCTTCTGTTAAGGCCTCTGCCCTTTGGTGGAACTTCATTAAGGCTGGGTTCCAGTTCAAAACACAATTCTCAAGCCTTGGAAATGGGCTTGAGCACATTTTCTCCAGACTTAACATCCTTGCATTACTGGCAACCTCATCTCAGCTGAGGTCTGAGACTAACCTTTCTCAGAGGATCCACTGGGTAGGAGAGAGGGGTGCTGTGGCTTTTCCAGCCAGTGGAGCTTTGGCTCCATCTCTGAGATTCCAAGGCATGGATGCTGACATTTATTCAACTTCTCATCTTTGTACTGGTTCTGAGGACATGTGGGAGTACAATACGACCAATAATTCTTTTAATTCCCTTGCTTTAATAACTATCAGATGGAAACTGGTTTCTTTATTAAACTAGGCTGGATGTCACCCAGAGAACTACTGTACTGTGTGGTGGGAATTTCTATCCTGGATTCATCTTGTTGGTTGACTCCTTTTCCCCGTCTCGGACCCAGTTTTAATAGGGGCATTCCCAGGAAAGGCAGCCCACCAGACTGGTTCCCAAATCCTCCAGCAAATCATTTGATAGAGAAAGCATCTTGAGTCTTAAGTCAAATTTGGAGAGAGATTCTGATCACACCTTTAAGAGACTGCATTTTAATTGTGCTGAATTTCATCAATTATTTTGAAAAATAAGCAGCTGCTGTGCTGAACTCAGAAGACAGAGTTTGCAACAGGTTTCTTTGCAGCCTATGTGGCAGAGGCTTTTGTGTTCCTGCATTGTGAACACATGAGTCTGTCTTGTCTTTCTTTTCTTTGAACAACCCACTTCTCATCTCCCAGCAGAGGTGATGGCAGCATCAAGCCTACTCCACAGTGCCACCACCTGCCTGCCCCATTGCTGTCCAGGGGGCACCAGTGGGGCGGAGAAGCCTAAGGGTCAACATGTTTATGCCCAACAACATCAGGGCTTTTCAGAGGGGAAAAAAGAAAGGAGACCGGGTGCAGTAGCTCACACCTATATTCACAGCAGTTTGGGAGGCTGAGGTAGGAGGATTGCTTGATCCCAGGAGTTTAAGACCAACCTGGGCAACATAGTAAGACTCTGTCTCTTTTTTTAAAAAAATTAAAAATTAGCTGAGCATGGTTGTATGCACCTGTGGTCCCAGTTACTTGGGAGGCTGAGGCAAGAGGATCACTTGAGCTCAGGAGTTCAAGGTTGCAGTGAGCTATGAGGACACCACTGCTCTCCAGCCTGGGTGACAGAGTCAGCGCCAGTCTCAAAAGAAAGAAAAGAAGGGACACGAACCTTCACAAGCATGCCACTGTGCCAGCCACAGTGTAGGAAGCTCCATATCTGTGATCATTTTATCCCCACTAATATCCCTGCAGAAAAACCACTGCTGCTGTGTCTTTACAAATGGCGCTTCGTGGGGTTGGTATAGGTTCTCCAAAAGCAAGGTGCTGGAGTTTGGGGTGCAGATGTTTGTTAGAGATCAACACCTGAAAAAGGAAGAGAGAAGAAACAAGGAGGAGGCAATTGCAACGTAGGTCCAATGAAGCAATGGCCAAACTGCATAGTGCTTGCCCGTCAGGATGTCTTAAGTCAGGCTGAAATGACTAGGTCTTTGTATCCATACCTAGACCAGTCACCAGATGTGGTTATCCCAGGAAAGGCATGACCCCCAAAATCCTTCCGTGAAGTGGGGTCTTGGTGGTGCACCTCTCCATTTACCATGAAGGTAGCTAAGCCAGACTTTTAAATGCTGGGCCTGGAATTCCTACCAAGGTCTGATTGCTGGCAAAAGCCACACTCTCTCCACTACATCAAACTGAGCCTTCCTTGAGGATGGAGAGTGAATCTTCCCATTGGGTTGGAAGTTATTTGACAATGTAAATTGTAGTTTTTCCTTCCTTTGCTCCCCAGATAGGGAGACACTCCAACTCATTTTGGGATCTCTTGATAGAGTGGTCAGCAAGGGCTTGGCAAGGCACCCAGAGCTATCTGTTAACTAAGGGACATTGCTGAGGGCCAGCCAGACATTTCCATTTTATAAATCTAGTGCTGGACTCAATTTGAGTTTCCAGGCTACAACAGTCACGTCCCTCTACCCACCATGGAGCATGCCAGGAAATGCCCACTAGCTGTCTTAGTTTTCTTCCACTTTCAATCCACACCTCCGCTGTTATTCCCCACCCCACCCCACCCCCCATTTTGGTGTTTCTAGCTGTCTTCAGCACAGATCACTCTGTTCATTTTAAAGAGTCAAAAAAGTCAGCCATTCTTTTAGTGGGCCACGGAATGGAACATGAACCATCAAAGTAGTTGTGTGTTTGCTGATCGATTGATTAGTCATCAATAATGTGAGGAGGGTGCTGGAGAGAATATGAGGGGGAGGCCTAAGGGTGCTGCTTTCAAGATGTGCTAGCTCTGCCCTGTTGAGAGGACATGGGGTTAATTCTCTTTCCTCTGAAGGGAATATAGGAGGAAAGATCTTCTCCTATGGACTTCTGTTTACCCATATTGCAGCATGAGTGTTTTATACTGGAAAACACAGTAATGGCTCCCTTGGGTCAGCCTCATGGATATCCGGCTTCATGGGTGAGGAGGGACTCCTGATTGTTCTGCTATAACTTGGTTTGTGACCTTGGGCCTGCCACTTCTAATCTCTCGGCCTCAGTTACCTGCATTTACTTCCACAGCACAATAGATAGGGGCAGTATATTTGTTTCCCAGGGTTGCTATAACAAAGTGCTAAAAACTGAGTGGCTTAGAATAAAAGAAATGCATTGTCTCACAGTTCTGGAGGCTACAAGTCTGAGATTAGGGTGACAGTAGGGCTGATTCCTTCTGTGGGCTGTGGTGGAGAATCTGTTTCATGCTCTTGCCTAGCTGCTGATGGCTTGGTGTTCCTTGGCTTGTAAATATGTTGCCTCATGCTGCCTTCATCATCACATGGCTTTCTCCCAGCATGCATGTCTCTGTGTCCAAATCTCTTTTATAAGGACACTAGTCATGTGGGTTATAGCTCCCCCCATTAACTTCATTTTAACATGATTACCTCTGTAAAGACCCTCTTTGTAAGTGAGGTCACATTCTGAGATAATGGGAGTGAGGACTCCAATATATCTCTGGAGAGGACACAATTCAATTCATACCACAAAGTTAAATGACATGGCATCTTTAAAAGGCCATCTCAGCTCTCACACTCTGGGTTTCTGTCTCTAATTGAAGCACCCAAGAAAGATGTTGGGGAGAACACAGTGATCCCCCTTGATCATAGTCCTGGAAGTTAGCAATCTGTTCCAAATAGCCATATGGCTCTGCCATCCCCGAACCAACAGAAATTTTTCTAAAGTAGTCATGCCCCCATGGATACATCCTTTGGAGATCACATAATTGTCTTGGTTTCCCATTCCTGATAACTATCTCATTGAAATCTTAGGTTATTAGAGAGGGTGAGACAATAGCAATCTAGCAATCAGCTGGCATTGTGGATTTCAAGTATTTTTGAGCTGGAGAACTTTTCTCTCATACATAATTGCTTACAGAATCCTCACCAGTAAAGCAAATCAAACTCAGGATTCTCTTACTAAGGTCAAAGTAGAGGTACTTTGAAGGCTGAAGGATAAGCTGGAGAGATTCTGCTGGGGGAGTTTCTGGTATTGGGATAAAAGTTGTTTAATGATTTCTTTTTCTTTGCGGGATGTTGGTGACATCAGTTGTATCAATCACTTTGAACTTTAGCACTTGACAAGGGATGAGGGGATTTATATGATGTCAAAACATTGGCCATCATGGATGTAATTGAAAGGTTTTTAAAAAATCGGCCATCAAAGCTATTTTTTTAAAAAAGTAAAAGTAAAGGATGGAGCAAGACAAAATCACTTTTTTTTTTAAACTTATTTTAAGTTCAGGGGTACATGTGCAGGTTTGTTACATGGGTAAATTTGTGCCACGGGAGTGTGTTGTACAGATTGTTTCATCTCCCAGGTATTAAGCCTAGTACCCATTAGCTATTTTTCCTGATCCTCTCCCTCCTTCCAACCTCCACCCTCTGATAGGCCCCAGTGTGTGTTGTTCCCCTATATGTGTCCATGTATTCTCATAATTCAGCTCCTGCTTATAAGTGAGAACATGTGGTATTTGGTTTTCTGTTCCTGCATTAGTTTGCTAAGAATAATAGCCTCCATCTCCATCCATGTCCTTGCAAAGGATACGATCTGATTTTCTTTTATGGCTGCATAGTATTCCATGGTGTATGTGTACCACATTTTCTTTATCCAGTCTATCATTGATCTGCATTTAAGTTGATTCCATGTCTGTGCTATTGTGAATAGTGCTGCAGTGAACATATATGTGCACGTGTCTTTATAATAGAATGATTTATATTCCTTTGGGTAATGGGATTGCTGGGTTGAATGGTATTTCTGTCTTTAGGTTTTTGAGGAATCGCCACACTGTCTTCCACAGTGGTTGAACTAATTTACACTCCCAGCAACAGTGTATAAGTGTTCCTTTTTCTCCACAACCTTGCCAGAATCAGGTTTTTTTTTTTGACTTTTTAATAATAGCTATTCTGACTACTATGAGATGGTATCTCATTGTGGTTTTGATTTGCACTTCTCTAATGATCAGTGATGTTGAACTTTTTTTTCATGTGATTGTTGGCCATGTGTCTTCTTTTGAAAAGTGTCTGTTGATGTCCTTTGCAACAAAACCATTTATATAGCATATTGTGTTTGTGACTTAATTTGCTTTGGCTTACTTTTCATTATGGAGTCATCTAATCTACAAGTTGGCACTTATTCTTTTATTCAACTAGCATTTATTTGGTATTAACTGAACATATAGGACTGATGAACACACAGAGAGGGTTGAATTGTGTTCTTTTATAAACTTTCTCTCTGGGGAATTATTTCCTTTTCACCTGTCTACATCCATGTCTTTGTCTATGTCTTCATCTACATTTATAGTGAAAGGGCATGTTAAAGGGCAGAATTCACTTCCCAGGGTATGTCACACACCTCTTTTGCATCCCTTCTGAGCCTCTGGGCCTCACCTTCTTCTTGGTCCAGCCTTGTAAAGATCAGTAGCGTCTGGTCCCTGACAGGTGGTTCTCACCTCTGGAGTGCAGTGCCAGTCTTCCCTATTGATATTTTCTTGGGAACAACATCAGTGCTCATGCTCTGTGCTCATGACCACACACACACAAACCAGAGTGCAGAAGCAAGTTTTCCATCTAAGGAAGGTGAGGTCCAGTGGATACATTTGTCCTAGCTTCCCGCATTAGAGATAGTCTGGAGACCAGCCTATGTGACTTCTAGGGGTCGCAGTCCCATGGACAGAGCAAAGCATCAATCGGCCCCTTCATCTTAGTGATACACCTACATATGGACTGTGTCTACTTTCCCAATTTTGTCTCCATATTCCTCCACTCCTGATCCCTTGGGTTGCAGTCTTGGTAAAGTAATAGCCAGCAAGCCTTCCCCTAGGCTTACCTTTCTGGAGAACCCAGGCTAAGACTTAAGGTGACTTAGTGGGAGAGAAGAGCTGGAGCTGTGCCCTAGTGATGCCCCCAGGTGTGTGAGTCCTTCACCTTACCTCAGTGTTCTGGCCAGGTGGGGCTTTGTTTGAGTTTTTCTGGGTTGGATGTGGCAAGAAAGAGGACTTACAGATCAATTCACTTGTCAAGCTGGGTTAGCAATCTCTGGACTTTCTTTCCTGGTACAGCATGGAGACCTCTGTCCCTCCTTTTTCGCAATGGTCATCTTGGGTGAAGCAGGAAAGGAAGGAGGACTGGGCAGGTTTATCAGAAGCCCTGGCCTCTGGGCTTTACTCTTCTACTAACAAGCCATGTGACCTTGGCTGAGTCATGTTGCCTCCTCACATGTCAGTTTCTTATCTGAATGATGAGGGGCTCAGCCTAGATTATTTCTATGATCACTTCCCACTCTAAAACCTTATGATAAACTATAATTCCTGCCACATTAGCTGCATTTGTAGGAAAGTTACCTCAATTCTTATTCAAAAGGTCAAAATTGAGGCCTCTGTGAGAATTTTCAATATGGTAGTTAATGCAAAAACATGTTTTATTGGTGTTTTCTAGAGAAAAAAAGAATTTGGTCAGAGCCACTCTTACTTGTCCATTACAAGGGAGAAATAGAGACTCTGTGCTGACACCTCACTACTTTCAACTCCAATTGTGGGTCTTTTTCTCTTGCAATTTAGTCCATCACAGCTGAGGGCTGGTTTAGGGACCAGAGCTCAGAGACAACTGCAGCTGGAAGGGAAGAATGGATCTCTCTCCTCTAACACATGTACCCACACTCCCCAGCCCCACGCCAACATACCATTCACCTCTTTCTGCATATCCCACTCTCCCCTCCCCTTTGTGTGGGAGAGAAATTTCTCTGTGTCTAAGGTCAAAGCCATGACCACACCCAGCACTATGACCGCAGTGGGCGATGGGGAGAACTTCACATCCTCTTTGGGAACTCACAGAGGTCATTGCAAATCACTTTTGGTCATTGCCCAAACTAGAAAGAACATATTTTCCCCAGATTATTATTAAGAATTTTATATAATCACACACTGTCTTCTCTCTCACATACAGACATACATTCCCAAAGAGAAAAACTCATCTCTGAGTATTGGGTCATAAATTATATGAGGTACATTTCATTATAAAGCACATTTCTTTAGTCTTTATGAATGCTCTCCATTTACCCCAGGGGGGTTGTAATGTACACTGACATCTTACTTTCTTCCAAGAAGCATTCCCTCATTTTGTTTAGTATGTGGGGCCTAGCTGGGCAAACAAATCCTACGCTGGAGAATGAAGGCAATCGACTCGTATATAAATGGGAATACAATCATGCATCTATGCCTGGGCTCCAGGGAGGTCACATATAATCTTTAGAAAAAGTGGGTAAGTAAACATCAGTGAAAGAAATGTCTGATGGAGAAGGGGCTGCATAAACAGTGCAAATGCATAATTGCTATGGCCCGGAAAAAATTGGAAACCAAGTGATTCTATAGTCAGAGAGACGGGAACAAGTATTTTATAACAAGTCAGTCCTCATTATTTCTGATTTTTGATTTTGATGCTTTACCATCTCAGTGCATCCTCCGAGCCCCCATCCAATTCTTCCTAAGGCACTTTGTTTTTTCCAAAGTAAAGAACCAGGGAAAAGTAAAAAGTTGAGCAAATTAGAGACAACATTGCCGGGTCTTCATTTTCTTCTATTGACAAAGCCAGCAGCAGCAGCAGCAACAGCAGCAGCAGCAACAGCAGCAGCAGCAGGGTCTTTAGAGCACTGGGGTTTTTTAAAGCTTCAGTTTTACCTTGCAGAAGATCAGAAACCAAAGCTCATAAAATTGAACTCAGATGAAGAACACTGCCGTCTTTGGAGTGCTACTAAACAATCTGCAAATTATTTAAATTAAACCAACCCGGCCCTCAACATCTGCACACAAAATGCTTAAATTCCAAGTGCAACTTTACAGGCATAAGAAAATAATAAGGGGAGTTCAATTTGTGTCAGCATGGCTCAGGAAAATAAGATATCATGTCTTGCTGTCTGCTTGATGTCAACTTCTCAGATGCGAGCCCTAATGCCTCATCCTAGACTGTCCGCACCAGAGCCTGCCAAACAGAGAAGTTCAGCCAAAGTTCACCAAGCTACTACCAAATAGCGTTTTTCCCCTCCTTTTTCAATCATTAAAAACCTTCTGTTTTATATTGTGCACACGTGATTGTATCTACCTCTTAAAACATATATAACTCTATTAGCGTCTCCTATTCTCTGGGAATACTGTAAAATCTTTTCTGGGATGAGTTTCTTCTCTGGCTTACAGTTATTCAGTGTTTTAACTTTCACTGTATATACTAGATTCTATCTGGAATTCTTGGTTAGGATACCCAGATAAAATCTGTAATATTCAAAATGATTTGAAAATAATTCCCTTTTTTTTGGAAAACAAATACATAAAGTGAAAAAGAAATAAAGCAGACATTGATCAATTACTCTCTTGAGATGGACTCAGAAATGCATTACTAGCTCTGTTTCCCTCCTTCTGACCCAAATTAGTGGCTTAATCAGAGTATGCCAGAGAATCTGCCCTAAAACTAGCATCCACCCCTTGGAAATATCCCCAGCTCAGACCTTAGTTCTAATCTCCCCTTCAGCTGGGATACTGAGATGACTAACCGGGCAATTGCACAGGCCATTTTTCTCATTTTCCTTGTTTAGTCTTGATTTACTTTAAATGGCTCACGACTCTCATTCCTCCCAGTGAAATTGTGCACCCACACTTTTAATCATGCAAAACCAACATTTTAATGCTGCTGGATGATATATCAATTTAGGGTCCTGGGATTGTCAAAGAGCTAGAATTTCACTAATCAGCAGAAATACAGGTTTAGTAGGTGTGTGAAGACAAAAATAAGTGCAGTGGAGTCTTTGATCTGCTGCATGGTCTTCACAAATACCTTTCCTATAGTGTAACGTGTCACGTTTAATCTATGTTCCACTTTTAGCATCTTCTTTCCAGCCATAGCTTGGTCCCTTTCAAAGACCCAAACACCAGTGCTCAAAGCAGCCTTGTGGAAGGGGAATTGTCTTGGTTCCATTTGGTGGTAGCTGTCAGGGTGGGTGTGGAAAATCCCCACCCATCAGGAAAAAGAGCCTCAGTATCCTAAACTTGTAAACTCATTACTAGGCCACTGCCTTCTTACAGCCATAACTCTCTCAAAAGCAGTTAAAATATGCCAAAATTCTCATTTTGGGTAAGTTACACCTGATTATAATTATTGTTATAAAAAAGCTTTACATTTAGTGATGATTCAGATAACCTTCAAACTCATGCTAAATATTTGGCCACCAATAGCTGAGTATGGCTTAATGAAGCAATGTGATAAGCTATTACAAATAAACCTGGTCTGAATACAAACATTAAAATAAAACAAATCCTAAAATATAGAAATATTCTTGCCACAAAATGATCACTATTATCTTGATTTCTTTTCATCTTTTATATCATAAAATAACTCAGCTTATAGAATGTCTTTAAAGAAAGTTGTCTGTTGATTCATATTTCAGTTAATCTGGTATCAATTACTGAAATAGATTTGGAAATTCAATGTCTGTGAAGATGAAATGCTTTAATACCTTAGATAGTAGCTGGTTTCTGGATGCAGCCTAAAATGGCATAGTCAGAAAAGTTTAAAGTATTTTTGCTACATTCAAAGACGAGCAAGATTAAAAATTCCCAAATGTGTATTCTGGAATCCTTCCAAAACATTCCATCTTTATTCATTATTGGATATTGTCTTGATTAAAATTCCTGTTGGTTTGTTCTATGGTTAAGTAGTAATCTTGTATCTTAGCATTTGGAATGTATTGGTATCATGTGACGTGCACAGAGCCCATATGAATATAGAGAGATCTCTTTCACAAGTCAACAAGGAGAACTTAGAGCGTTCGGATTTCAGCAAAGCTGTTCGGGGGGAGAAGGGGGTTATTTGTTCAGCACATTCTTTCCAACAAGTGAGTCAGAAAGAGCTGTTCAAAAGCAAAATGATTTTTCCTATAACACCAGTGGTCCTGAATCAAGACAGATTTCTCTGGAGGAAATAAGAATTTTTTCTCTTTTTTTCCCCTTTCTTTATCTCTTTTTGTTCTATTTCTAGCATTTGGTGCCCTTTATTGCTAACTTCACCCAGTAACATGTGAAAAATGTACTCGACAATGCAAAGCAGATGACGCGGTCACCATCTTCTGAGTCACCGTCCTTTTCTCTGCATTCCTGCAGAGCCCTTTCAAACCTAGAGAATGATTTGGTTAGGAGCCACTGAGAAGGGAAATAAAAATAAAAAAATGGGCCTGATCATGGTGCCACACAGATGCTTTCGTGGCTTGTTCCCTGCTGCAACCTGCTTGATGCTGGGCATCCCCAGGGACTCCAGGCCAGGTCTTAGAATATGGACAGACCTAGGGGGCATGGGAGGCCACACAACTTTGGCAGACTTGGCTGGCTTTTTGTTTTGTTTTAGCTCATAAAGGCCACTTGGAAGTAAGCCCTGTGGCAGAGAGGGAAGGGAGAGGATGCTGGCATAAGTCGGGGCCCTTGAGGTGATGTAATTTGTCACCACCTCTCATTTGCTGGACATGCATCTGTCATTTAGGAAAAGTCAGGAGAGCTGACTCAGAACCACACTTAGGATAAACCCAACTTTGGGGCAAGCTGTGACACCAAGTCACCTCCAAGTCCCCCCCATTGTTTGTGGGGGTACTGTAAGGGACTGGATAAGAACTTGACCCCAGTGACCAAGTCCCCTGGAGCAGAGTCAGATTGCTATAGTGGCCGCAAAGGAGTCCACGGCAGGCGCTTGCTACCTTTCTGTGCATCAGGGAGCATGCCTCCTAGGGATCTGATCTTTGCCTTGGAGAAAGTGAGTGGACCAGAGAGCGTCTGGTAAGGCCAAGTCACAGGATGAGTCTTCTGGCTTTTACCAAGGAAGTTGCTTACCCTCCACATGTGGAAATACTGACCAAAGCCAAGAAGTTGTCCAGTTTGTTGAATGGAAGCTCTCTGATGACCAAAGCTTTGTTTGTTTTGTTCACCACCATATGACCAGTACTCGGAACAGTGGCTGCACATAAATATTTGTGAATGAATGGATAGTATCACATGAAGATTCTGAATAAAAAATCCATTAATGCAATAGTCGAGTGGTTTTTGAGCACAATGATCCTAGAAAAACAATCATTATTTTAACAAATGAAATTTTAAAAAGACTTGAGCAAGGGAAGGGAGAAAACTAACAATTGTTGATCCCTTACCGTGCAACAAGAAATTTCTTGTGTGCTGGATGAATAGGTATTGTCCCATTTTTAGGGTTAGAAAACTGACCCTTGGAGAAGTTAAATCATTTGCCTAAGGTCATATGGCTAATGAGTGGCAGAACTGTGGTTCAGACTTAGGAATCCCATGTTGGAGTGATTTTAAAGATTTAATTATTGTGGTACTTTATTATTACAGATCACTGCAATGGCATTTTGAGGTTTTAGACATGTGACGCTGGAAAAAAATTGATTAATTAATCTTCATGGGAAGTTTTTAGAGTTTTGAGATTCCAACCAGATTAAGTAGGTGAAAGTGCTTTTTTAGACTGCTTAGGTAGACACTAAAAAATTTGTGCTGAATCCAAATCCCATATAAATGTATTAGCTTTTTCTAGCCAAGAGCTTACAGAAGCAAGAAATCAATCAACATGGCTTCAACCCCAGAGGGTGAAGAGGGAGAGTAAGATAGATGTTTGATCACAGAGAGCTCAGACTTTAGTAGCAACCCCATTGTTAAGCAACTGTGTGATCTTGGGTAAGTCACTTTACCTCTTATGATTTCAGGTTTATGGGTGGTTAAATAAGGGACTAACTCTTGCTTTGCTTACTGCTCAGATATTATTGGAATCAAGAGAAATAGTTGAATTAAAATTCTTCGCAAAATTTATAGACTCCAATTGATAAAACTTTTATGTTTGTGATGAAATTGTCCTATATTCTGTAATGATGAGAGTTGAGTCTTTCACCATCTACCTACCTAATTTTATTACTATAATTTGCATCTTAAATAACATACTTTTCTCACTTATAATTTCACTCACCTTTTCATTAAGTTAAAACTTAATGAAACTTTGACATCTGTGAATGTTTTCCTGATTTTTAAAAAGTTTTAGATCAATAAAGATTTACCGTTTTCCTCTAAGACAAGTTTTAGTATCTGCATTTACCTCAGAGGGCACAGAGAGTTGTGTCATTTCCCTCTGTACATACATTTTTAGGGTTGGCTCAAAATATGAAATATAATTATGGTGCTCTCTTGTCTGATACTAGACAAGTCTGAGGAGGCCTGGAGTACATTCCTTGGGCTCGTGAGTAATTATAGTGTTGATGATAATCAGCTACTTTATAAGATCTCAAGCTGCTGCGATTCTGGTTTTTCTGTAATGCATACATGCCCCATGAATTTAATTATCACTGTTTTGGTGCCTGACAAATATGCTTCACTTATAAACCTTTTATTTATGTTCAGATAGAAGTGGAGTATGCATGTTATAACCGCTACATCCCAGACATTCAAGAAAATAGTTCTCCAGATTCAGAATGGCTTTTCAGTTTAACGACCCAAGTATTTGATATTATTTTCTTGGTTGGAAAATTATTTCTCAAGTTCTGTTTTCTCCACCCCCTGTCTTCTCCCTTCCTGCCTCTCTCTAAATTTTATAATGCTGTGTTTCCTTTTAAAAGATTAGGTAAGAGGGAACACGTGTGTGAAAGTTGTGGCCCACTCCCATGTGCTGGGGGCTGGTGAGAGGAAGGCCAAAGGCCAAATGCCTTCAGCACCTGACAAGTGTGTGGATCTCATTATGGCCATTGAGTCTGGTGGGCTTAATAAAAAAAAAAAAATCAGTGGATTTGCAGGAGGCATGGTCAACATTTGGTGAAAAAGCAGTTCTTCAATATAATTACTAAGGCCTTCAAAATTATTTTGGTCTCACAGTTGAAAATTTCCTATCTATCCCACATATTTAGTGATTCATAGAGTTTGAAGAAGCATTTGAGGTTATCTTGTCTAATCTCTTCATTTTATAAATGAGTAGCATGAGCTCAGGAAGGAGAAAGAGAGTTCCCCAAGGCCTTATCATCAACCACATTGTGTGACTCTATTCCAGTCTCCCTATTTCACACCTGCTGTCCTAGCCTCAACCTGCATATCTACATATCCAGTGAGGACCTTTGAACACTTGTTCTGTACTTGGCGGTAAGCTGCTTGATCTTTAAGGCATAGTGTTGGTCTTCAAGGAATTTGTTAGCAAACTGGGGCGTCACACAGACACAAGATCCTCATTATAGTAAATAGCAGCTTATAGTTCAGAGGTGATGTGAGTGGAGCAGTGGACCAGTTCCTCAGGACATCAGAGTATGCAGAAGCTGGGGAAGTCTGGTTCACTCAGAGGATATGAATGGAAGAGGTAGAACTTAAAGCAGGTTTTGAAGGTGCAGAGGTTTGAAATTCCAGGAAGGGAGTAGGACTTGAGAAAGGCTCAGAAGCCTTAAGGAACAGTATGTGAGGAGGGTTTAGGGTGAAGAAAGAGCAGCATCACAGTCCATGTATGGAAAGTGTGGGGATGGAGTGGCCTATAGGGAAGGGGCACAATGCAGATGGCTTTTAATGCCAGCCTAAGGTGTCTACCTCCTCATGCAGGGGATGGAGCTCCACTGAAGATTTAAAATAGGAGAGTGAGGAGATAAAACAAAGATAACTTGGTTGGAAGAAGGATTGGAGGGAGTTATGATGAGAAACAGAGCACCAGTTGGGATATTTTGAAGAAAAGTCTCAGGATGAGATGATGATGTGGAGTGCAGTGCAGCAGGTATCCCGGGAGCCCCTCAACTCTGCAGGGGCTGCCTGGAAGGGAGTGAGGTCTACAATGCCAACTCCTGGAATGACTAATATTTTTGCCTTCAAAGATCTTGAGAGATTTACCCTGGTTGTCCATGTGGCTTCTCCACATGGAGAAGCCTTGCCTTGAGGCAAGGAAAAAGAGGTGGTGGCCCCCCGCCAACCAGGATGCATCACGTTTACACCAAAGTGCCCATTGGCTGGGTAGAGTCTGACTGAACCTCTTCCTAACTTCAAGGCTTTGGCCAAGCTGCTAACATATTCTGAACCTCAGTATTTGCGTCTGCACTTTACAGGTATAATAATGCTTGCTCTAGCTACCTTGTTGTGAGGATCCAATGAGAAAGTAGATGTGAACCATAAATAAACTATCATCATTATCATGTCACAGAGCTCTTGCTGCTGGGGTGGTGGAATATCTGATGCAGGGAATAACTACATAAGAGTAAGGACAGATTTCCTTCTAAGAAAGATACCTTAGAATACCAGGAAGGGAGCAGGGCTTAAGGGTTGCCCCGTAGGGTAGTGGAACAGTGCAGATGTCTTGTGCCTTGCCACTGGGAGCATTCTTTGACATTGTATTTTCACTTTTTTTTTGTTTTGTTTTCCCTTTAAAGAAGACATGGAAATGAAAGCAGTTTGAGGATTCTGTTCAAACTGATTACTGGGAGCCACCCTAAACCAGAACTGATCAGACTGCTGCTGGAGACTTTACAGCTTGGGTGGCCTCATTCAAAGCTGAAAAATCAGCAAAAGGGCAGAAGATGGGGTGAGATGCTTATCCCTGAATAAAAGGATGATGGTTTTAAAACTAGGTTTTTAATATATTTTCTAAATTTGATGACAACTCTGGCTTAAGCCATAGCCATTTTTAAGGTTCTCTGAGTAGCGTTTCCCTTGGAGATTGGCTTGATTATTGGTTTAGGTCTTGACTCCTTTCTAAATGTATATAATCAGTTCTTCTAGAACTCCATAAAATCCCTCTTCCCAAAGGAAGAGGTCTTTGCTGGAAGCTGTGATGGGCTGCAGAGAGAGACAGACTGGGAGATCTGTGTCAGGGAACTTCCAGCCTAATTGGACAAAGGAAAACATTTGGAACATATTTATGAGCACCAACAGGTCTAGAGGGTGAGAGATAAAAATGTGTGTGGAAGGGACATTTATTGAATGCTTGCTATGTGCCAGAACTTACTTTTAAATTTGGGACAGAGGAGGCTAGGGACAGAAGACCAGTTAGGAAACAACAGTAGGAGTCCCTTGAACTGAAGTAGGGGCAGTAGGGAGTGATACAATTTGGGAAATAGTTTATTGCAAAAGCCCTTCAGAAAATGGTGCCCATAGCTTTTGGTCCCCATGAACCCAGCATCTGGCACTTATGAAATGCTCAAGCTTGTTGTCCTGGAATTCTTGTTGATTAATTGCTTGGTTCACTACACATCCTAAGGAAAAATTTCACTGTTTATTCCATTCAGAAATCTAGAGCAAAATGTAGCTATAAGGATGTTTATCATAATATGATTTTTAATTGAAGTATGGGAAAAATGTGTCAAAGTAGGGGATGGCTCTTATGTTGGATGAAATGTTTGCAATTATTAAGAATTATTTTTTCAATGGATATTTCATGACAGTAAATTCTCTTGACATAACGTTAAGTGTAAAAATAACACAAACTAGGCTGTGTGTGTTGGCTCCTGCATGTAATCTCAGTACTTTGAAAGGCCAAGGAGTATGGATCACTTGAGGTCAGGAGTTCAAGACCAGGCTGGCAATGTGATGAAACCTCGTCTCTACTAAAAAATACAAAAATTAGCTGGGCATGGGGCACATGCCTGTAGTCTTAGCTACTCAGGAAGCTGAGGCAGGAGAATCGCTTGAGCCTGGGAGGCGGAAGTTGCAGTGAGCCGTAATCGTGCCACTACATTCCAGACTGGACAATAGAGTGAGTGAGACTCCATTTCTAAATAAATAAATGATAATAATAATATGCAATTACATATAAATGGTATTCTCCTGATTCATACCATTAAATACTTTTTAATATTCTGTGTTAAAAAATATACACAGACAATAAATAAGAAAATACATCAGCATGTTAATCATAATTATCTTGAGTTTTAAGAGTACAACCATCATTTATTTTCTTCTTTCAACATTTTTATATTTTCCCGATCTTCTACCATAGAGAGGTAAAACTTTTCAAATCAGAAGAATAAAAATTATTGTGAAATAAAAAAAAATCCCAAGAGGAAACCACTTAAAGGTTCAGAAGATTATGCTCAAGTGTTAGTGTTGCCTTATGATGTAGGTAAATCACTTAACCTCTATGGTTCACAGTTTCCTCATCTGTAAAATGGCCATAATGACATCTGCTTTGTTATTATCAGGCTACTGTAAATGCCAAACAAAATAAGGGATGTGAAAATGCTTTGTTACTAATAAGTTGCTTCAAGAATGTGCAAGATCCTGGTTGTTACTATATTTGCTCCCCTTAATGAGATACAAAAGTGGATGCTAGAGGTTCCCTCAGGTAGGTGTGGGCAGCTGGCAACCTAATCTGGAGAAGGAGAGAAGGAGCTTCTCCCAGCTTGAAGCCATTTTGTTTGAATGGGGTCTAACAAGTCTGGCCAAAGATAATTTCACTGTGCCGAAGAGAAAAGGAATAAAGCTATTCTGGGAAAGATCAAAAAGTTGGAGTAAGAGGGCCTCAGAAAGTATAAACCTGCTGAGATGACACTTCTCATTTTCAGTCTGTCTGTAAGACTGGGTTCTCCTTCTAGCACTGTGACTTCAGTCTTCAGTAACCTTGAACCAACCCTGACTTCCTCTGGGCCGCTGGTTCCTGTGGAGCCAATGAAGGCTTTTAAGGGCTGGTCTCTAAGCTGTTTTTCCTCAGCACCTGTTCTCATGTTCTATGGGTTCTTTAATCAGCATTGTAATAAAGAATCGATGCGAACTATTCAAATGAAAGAAGATGAAGGATATGAAGAGAACTCACACAAAAAGGAGTGGGGTGGGAGGAGAGTGGGCAAGCCAAGTGATGTATATTACAACCAGCAAACATATTTTGTGCCTGTATTAAATGAAGGTGCTTGTGATTCATGCTGAGGGTTCAAAAACATTGGTCATCGTTCTTGCCTGCCTTGGAAGACATGCGAAAGACGTGCTCGGTTTCTGATTGCCAAGAATGCATCCAGGGAGTGAGCACCCAGGAGATATGAGCAGGCAGGTGAGGGCCGGGCTGATTAGGGAAGGTCTTAGACGTCAGGGAGCTGGGCAAGGTCTCCCAGACTGGGAGAGAACAGGAAGCACAGGAATGAAAATATGTTTAGGGAACAAGAAGTTAACAACTTCCTTCAGTTTGGAAGCTTCTCATTGAGTTATCTTGAGCAAATCACTTTAATTTCTGTTTCTTCAGTTGTGCAAATGAAGTTAATACTACTTCTTAGGCTGTTGGGATGATTAAATGAGGGAAAAGAGATGAAGTTCCAGGAATATAGTAACTACTGAAAAAAATATTGATTTCTTTTCCCTTTTTTTTCCCTGCTAGGTAGATGATGTTAGTCTGGAACTAGACATGATTGCAAATTGGTGGCCCATGAGCTAGACTTAGTCTGTAGATACGTTTTGTTTAGATCACAGAATTCTGGCTTACACTATGTTTTAAAAACATTTTGAATTACTTGGCGACACTTGAAAATTAGGAGATTTCACATAAATATCCAGGTTTCTGGCTTCTCTTGAAAAATCAGATATGGCCACTGGGGGCCTGTGTTACCACTTGGCACCTACCGGCTGGCGCTGAGTCAGGGCTGCTGCTGTGGGTGGGACCTGCATTCCCCACTTCTCCACAGTCCCCACAATTCCCTACTGAGCCCCTGCACTGAGGCAAATGTCAGTTGCAATTTATCATTGTTTGAACTATTTTGTTTTTATTCTTAAATTGAGTTAAAAGTTGAGTGAAATTTCTTTTTATAGCAAAAGCAGAAAAATGAAAGGTTGGCCAAGAACGTCATAAGTTTCCAAAACAAAGAGAAAAGGAAAGGAAGAGGGCATATTTCTTTGGGGAAGTGAAGAAAATTCCTGTGTGTTTCATATCCAGGTAGCACATGACTGTATCAAAAGAATACACTAGGCTTGCTTCACTTTTTATGTTACCTGCCTGGCCTTAGCAGTCATTTGGCTTTATTGCTGTCAGACTAGACCACTTGCTCTTATCAGTATAGGCTTGTGGAAAATATCAACCCCTTGTTATAATTTTCTCTCAGCCATGTAAAGGAAATTCAGGCAGAACTGAAGGGAACCACACAGACACCAATGGCGGTTGACATGAAGTCCATCGAGTTGGCTACTGAACAAGGTAAGAGGCCTTGATGAATCTATATTAATTTTCTATGCAAGTGTATACTCAGGGCCTTGAGACAGTTGGTCCTTCAAGAGCCTCCTGGTAACCATGCCCAAAGATCACAGGTAACTAAGCAGTTGAGGTGACAGTCACTGGCACTAAGGAAATCTATGGTTTAGAAAGGCACTGGCCAACAGAAATATAGTGTGAGCCACATGTAATTTGTACTTTTGTGGCAGCTACATTGTAAAAAGTTTTTAAAAACCAGTGAATTTAATTTTAATATTTTTTTACCCAATATATCTGAAATATTGTCATTTTAACATTTTAATATGTAATCGATATAAAAAATAAATGAGGTAGTATTACATTCTTTTTCTTGTCAAGTAGGTCTTTGGAATTTGGTGTGTATTTCACATTTACAGCACATTCCAGTTTAGGCTGACCACGTTTAATGTGTGCAATAGCCCCTGGGGGCCAGTGGCCACCTGATTGGACAGTGAGGATTTCAAAGATAGATGGGAGCATCAGCATTATGGAAGCTTTATTGGCTTGCTTCTAGTCTTTGCTGATAGCTGGCCAGGCCTTGATTTCCCCCCTCTCAGGTACCCTAGAGCTGTATATCAGTCAGTGACCACTGGCTTGAGAGAGGTCTTACATTATTGTCTGTAAGATGAACCTACAGCTTTCTTCCTGACTTTAACAGTGAGCAACTTGAAGGTAACCCCATTTTTTTTTCTTTTCTTATAAACTCTCCTGGATGCAGGATGTATGGGACACCATACAGCAGGTGCTTACTATATTTTTCTTGGCTGACTATGCTTTTCTTTCAAATAGAGTTTGAGTTCTTCCATAGTAGAAAATTCACAAAGTTGAGGTTTCTGTTTTGATACATGATATTGGCTTTTTCTCCTCCAAAATCAATATCCAATTGAATCTGACTTTGAGTGTCAACAGACATTCATTCATTGGCTCACAGGTTCATTAACCACATGTCAGGCATATTGCTAGGCACCAGGAATTCCACAGATCACAAAAGCATATTTATTACTCAATAAGTATTACTCAATATATATACATATTTTTGTTATATATATATAACATATATATTTTTTGTTATATATATATAACTTATGCCGTTCATTATGACAGATCCAGTAATAAACGTAGAGTGAGAAAGAGTGAAAGAGTGAGGGAACAAATGGAGAAGTGGCCCGTTTGTGTAGAGAGGTTAGGGAAGGCTTCACAGAAGAGGTGATGTTTCAGCAGGGCCCTGAGGAATGAGTATTCAGCAGGCAGGAAGAAGGGCATGAACTTACACTTGTGTGGTCAGCACATGCAAAATTCTGGAAGACAGCCCCAAATAAGGGCTGATGGCCAAAGCAGATGGCCCAGCTGTGTCTTTTCACTGTGGGTTCATAGGTGAGCCTGCAGACCCCTAAGTTTGATATTCGCTTAGCCTTCTGTTTTATCCTGACTTTATCACGATGCTGCAAGGTGTGAAATGCCTAACTCTATGACCAACTTCAGAAGGCTTCCATTTCCCTGGCTACCTCTCAAAAATTTAGACAACTTTACTTGTTTTTACACAAGGACCTTTTGGGCCCCAACTAAAAGCCACTTCTGTAGAAGTATCTTAAATGGACTTCTGAAGAACCTTCAAAATTAACTACCATTAAACTGTAACCAAAATGTACATGTGGATTTGAGATGTGTCAACATGTGTTTTGCATCTTTCACTTGTGAAATTTATGTGTCTTTCATGGCCTTTGGACAGACCCCATGTGTTTCACATATGGCTGGTACATTTCTTATTAGGAATGGTATAAAGAGGGTCAGGAGAATCAGACTACTGTATTGGTAAACATAAGGTTTGAGATCCACTGATAAAAAATGGCTTTCAAAACATCCACTTTAATCGGAAGAACATTTATCTTGGGAACATAGAATTTTATGGCTGGAAGGGATCTTAGAGAGAACCTGGTTCAACCCAGTCATTTTACACATAGAAACGGAGACTGTGAGGGGTTGTGAGTCACACAAAGCTCCCAGATATTAGTGGCAGATCAAGGATGAGAACTTAAGCTGCCTGATTTCCAGCCCAGTGCTTTTTACTATTTTTCACCCTGCTTTGCTGATGATTCTCATTAGAAGAGCATTATCATTTTCCAGTTTAAAATGATTTCTGGATAGCAGTTCTGGAAAGTTCTCCAGATTCCAACTATGAAGACATAAGATGAAAATTTGTGGGAACAGAGGCATGCATTGTTGGCTCAGAATTGTAGCCCCAGGGTCTAGCACAGTGCTTGGCTCATTGTAATTTCTTAATTAGTATTTGGGGAATGAATGAACCACACCGACAACAAAGATGATAGCCAATGTACTATCAGAATCTGTGAGAGTACCCACAAAGATTACAAGACTTATAAAACTAAAATGAGAACTGCAGTTGGGGGCCGACATATGCTTTGCCTAAAGGAACCTTGATCTCCTGTAGAATATGTTTCTATCCAGGGGTGATATTCAAAATATTTAATGACCATGACCACACAGTCACCAGCCCTCAAAGTAGAGGCTGCTGTGAACAATCAGAACTGGAGCCCACCACCTAAACACCTATCTCTTCTCCTGTTTGATTGTTCTTTGACATGTCAGAATATGGTTTCCCTCTTCTCCCACCCAATAATTCTCCTTTCCATGTCTCCTGAGAGAATAAAACTCCAATAAAACTTCAGAGAAGGAAGGAAATATGGATAATGGATGTTTATATTGTTACATGGAAGAAGTAGTTTCAGAGAGTAAAGCTCTGCAGGTAGAAAGAACTAGTAGCATTGCATGCTGGACTTAATTTGGGCATACTTCATTATTTTAGAGTCTTTATGAGCCAGGAAATAGAAAAATGGCATTTCTGCAGTACGGCTGTACTAGGTGAGCATCTGCTACACCCATGGAGCTCTGGATAGCTGTGCATATTTTCCTGCCTTATTACTATTTAATATATACTAGGAAGGGGTTTTACCAAAATCAAGGTTGTCAGCAAGTGGGATGAAGGGAATTACACACACCACACCTACTGGCAAACACTAAGTCTGGATGCATCTCTTTTAATTTTAAGACTGGAGAACAGGAAAAGCCCAACATGGAACTTATTAAAAAGATTGCATAAGAAGTGATGAATAAAACATTGAGAAACTTCTTGAAATCCTCTGAAGGATGCATGAAGTTTTGGCTTCCATGAAACAGGAACAAAAATTATGAGGAGGAAATAGCCTGAAATGGTAATAATGAAAATGCAAAAGAAATTAAACATACAATTGAATAATTTAATCCTCACTGAAGACAGAAAATATCAAAATTGACAATGCAGAAGACTGAAGCAATGATATTGATGACAAACTAGTTTGTTTTTTCCAGATTAGAGAGAAAAATTGACACAGCGATAAGTGGAGAATCAACATAGGTAGAATCAGGAGTATGGACTCTGAAGATGTACTCCCTGGGTGCAAATCCTGACCCTATTTACACTAGCAGTGTGACATTGGGCTAGTTACATAACTTCTTGGTGTCCTCAACTGTAAAATGGGACTAATAACAGTACCTGCCTCAAAGGGATTTATATTTAAATTAAATCAACTACTATTGGTATAGTGCTTAAACCAGGGGTTAGCATATAGCAAATGCTATGTTTGATAAATACATAGAAACAATGAACAAGAAGATTACAGACATGGAAGACAGAAGATGACAATTAAACTCAAGAACTTAACCATCAGTAAGAAAAAACAAGTAATTAGATCAGCAACAATCTTAAATACAATTACTATTTTTAACTTCCCAGTTCCAAGCAGCCTACTTTGTTCACCACCAGCTCTCCAGCCTAGGACTTATGTCTCAATGGTTTTCAGTGTCCCCATCTGAGAGAGTACTGCTGCTCTCATTACTATCTTTTCCTCTACTCTCTTCATTTCCCTTCACCATTTATATCCCCACTTGAAATTATATAAGTTACTGTTTTGTTTACTATCATTTGAATATGAGTGCTGTGAGTTCAAGGCCTTAATCTCTCTTTGCCATTGTCATAGACCCTAAAAAATGTCTTGGATAAATGAAGAAACTCCCCTGCTGAACAGAAATACTGGAATGGACATATCAGAGGGGCTTGCAGTATCAGGTAACATTAACTAAGAAAGCCATTCTTAGATACCTATTGCCAAACTTTTGGAAATGAAATAACCGAAGGCATCCATGCCTTACCCCCCACACAAAATAATCAGTTTTCCTGACTACAAGTTAACAAAAATTTTTCTGACTTCATCCTTATTCTCTGCTGTAGTGGATGACAGAAAACAATAGAACGATGTTTGTAAATCTTTTCAAAGAAAACATTGTAAGTCAAGAATTTTAATGTCCATGTACTAGAGAAATTAGACAATATAACCACTGTGTCTTTCTTTCAAAGAGCGATGAATCAAAAATAAGACCTTGGTAATGAGGCAGTCGATATAAAAGGAGGTGTTGGGTATTCATACTCTTCTGTTGTGCTTTAAAGGGCATCCTTATGGACAAGACTCCCACATTGAGATCTCTGGCCCTTGTAGCAGGCTGAATAATGGTCTCCGATAGATGTCCATTTCCTCATGCTTGAAATTTGTGAATATATTACTTTATTTGGTAAAAGGGACTTTACAGATGTGATTCAATTAAGAATTTTGAGATGGGAGATTATCCAGGCCTAATGTAATCATAAGGATCCTTAATAAGAAGGTGGCAGAAGAATCAGAATGAGCAAGAGTAGTAGGAGATGTAACTCAATGCAAGCAAGAGGTTGGAGTAATGTGAGATACAGGTCATGACTCAAAGAAATGTAAGCAGTGTCTGGAAGCTGAAAAAGGCAAAGAAATGATTTTCCTCTCAGAGCCTCCAGAAGGAACCAGCTCCTCTGACAACTTGGCTTTAGCCCAGTGAAACTGATTTTGGACTTCTGACCTCCACAACTACAAAATAGCAAACTCATATGTAGTTATTAAAAATTGAGGTAAAATTCACGTAACAGTTAACTGTTTCAGAGTATAATTAAGTGGCATTTAGTGCATTCACAATACCATCTCTAATTTCAAAACTTTTTCATCACTCCAGAGGAAAATCCCTTGCCCATAAAATAGCAATTCCCCATCTTACTGTCTTCTACCCCTTGCATCCCCTAGCAACCACTAATCTGCTTTCTCTCTATAAATTTGTCTATTCTGGAATGTTTCATATAAAAGCATTGATACACTATGTGGCCTTTTGCGTCTGGCTTCTTTCACTTAACGTAAGGTTTCTGAGGCTCATCTATGTTATACCACATGTCTGTACTTTCTTTCTTTTCATAGTTGAATAATATTCCATTATATGTTTATACCGAAATTTGTTTATCCATTCACCCATTGATGGACATTGGAGTTGTTTCCATCTTTTGGCTCTTATGAATAATACTGCCATAAACACTTATGTGGAAGTTTTCCTGTGGACATATTTTTATTTCTCTTGGATACATACTCTAGGAGTAGAATTGCTGGAGCATACGATAACTATGATACATATGCTTATGCTTATTCTTAACTATCTGTTTACATTTTGAGGGACTGCCAAGCTGTATTCCACAGTGGCTGCATTATTTTACATTCGGCTAGCAATGTACAAGAGTTCAAATTTCTCCACATCTTTGCCAACACATGCTATTTTTGTTTCAGTTTTTTGGATTATAGCCACCTTAGTAAAAGTGAAGTGATATATTATTGTGGTTTTGATTTGCATTTCCTTAATGGCCAATAATGTTGAAAATGTTGAACATCTTTGTGTGTGCTTGCTGGCCATTTGTAGCAATGTCTATTCAAATTCTGTTCATTTTAAGTTGGGTTGTTTATCTTTTTGTTGGTGCATTGTAAGAGTTCTTTATGTAATTTGGATATTAACCCCTTATCAGATATGTGGTTTGCAAATATTTTCCCTCAATCTGTAGTTTGCCTTTCACTCTGTTAATTGTGTCCTTTGATGTACAATTTTTTTCATTTTTATGATGTCCAATTTATCTACTTTTTTCTTTCATTGCTTGTGCTTTTGGTATAAAAACCTAAGAATCCATTGCCAAATTTGAAGTCATAAAGATTTATTTCTACGTTTTATTCTAATAGTTATATAGTTTTAACTCATATTTATATACTTCAGGGACAACAGGACTCACCGGTCAAAGCTTTGAAGTAAACCTTGCTTCCAGGGAGAGGAACAAAGTCCAGGCTGTCTCTGGCAGTTCTTCCTTAAGTCAAGATGTTATCTTTCTTAGGAAGGACATGAACAAGGCTGGGCTGTTTCGGGTATTTCCTGCTTCTCTCAGCATATTGCCATTTCTAGCATATTCTACATTTGTTCTGAGAACTACATACATGAGGGAAATAAGGGGGAAAACCAGGTTGGCTATCTGGGGACTATCTAGAGTTAATTTTTGTATATGGAGCAAGGTAGGGGTCCAGCGGCATTCTTTGGCATGGCATTATCTAGTTATCCCATCACCAGTTGAAGAGATTATTCTATTCATGAATAGTCTTGGTGCCCTGGTAAAAAAATCAACTAGTCATAGATGTTTGGTTTATTTCTGAACATTAATTCTATTTTTTTGGTCTATATGTCTAGCCTTATGCTAGTATCACATGGTTTTGGTCACTGTATTTTGGTAGTAAGTTTTGAAATCAAGAAGTGTGATTCCTCCAACTTTGTTTTTCTTTTTCAGTGTTGTTTTGATTATTCGGGATTCCTTGCAATTCCATATAAATTTGAAAGTTAGCTTTTTTATTTTTGCAAAAATGGCCTTTGGAATTTTGATGGGGTTGCATCAATCTACAAATATGGTTATTTTATCATTATTAAGTCTTCTATGAAATTCATATACATTTCCACTTATTTAGGTCTTTTAAATTTTCTTTCAGAAGTGATTTGTAGTTTTTAATATACAAGTTTTTTACCTTCTTGGTTAAATTTATTGCTAGGTATGTTATTCTTTTGGATGCTATTGTAAATGAAATTATTTTCTTAATTTTCTTTTTGGATTGTTCATTGCTAATGTATAGAAAAACAACTGATTTTTGCAGCTTTGCTGATTTTGTTGATTGCCTCTAGTATTTTGTGTGTATATGTCTTCTTTTGGATTTTCTGTATGTGGAATTATGTCATCTACAGGTAGAGCATATTTTGCTTCTTTCTTTCAAATTTGGATTCCTTTTATTTCTTCTTCCTGCCTAACTGCTCTGGCTAGAACTTCTAGTAAAATGATGAATAGCAGTGGTGAGAATGAGCATCCTTGTCTTATTTCTGATCTTATGGGAAACACTTCAGTCTTTCACTATTAAGTACGATGTTTGTTGTGGGGTTTTGATATATGCCCTTTATCAAATGGAAGAAATTCCTTCCCTTTGCTAGTTTGCAGAAACATTTTTAAAAACCACAAAATGGTGTGCAATTTTGTGAAATTTTTTTTCTGCATCTACTGAGATGATTATGTTTTTTCCATTTAGTCTAACATGTTGTGTTACATTGATTAATTTTTTATTTATTTAGAGATAGGGTCTCATTCTGTCACCCAGGCTAGAGTGTAGTGGCCTGACCATACTCACTGCAGCCTTCAACTCCCTGACTCAAGTGATCCTCCCACTTTAGGCTTCTAAGTATCTGGGACTACAGGTACTTCCACCATACCTAATTAAAAAAAAAAAGGTTTTTTGGAGACAGGATCTTGCTATGTTGCCCAGGCTGTTCTCAAACTTGAGGCCAGCCTCACGCAATCCTCCTGCCTCAGCCTCCTAAGTAGCTGGGACTACAGGAGCACACACACCATCACACCTGGCTTGATTAACCTGTCCTTATGTTGAACCTCCCTCACATTCCTGGAGTAAGTGCTATTTGGTCATATGTATAATCCTTTTAATGAGCTGTTCAATTAATTTGCTAATATTTTCTTGAGTCCTAGATTTTTCATTTAGCGGAGGTTTTTAAATGCTAATTTTGATTACTCATTCAAGGTCTTTGCTTATCATAGGTGCTTTGATATTTTCTATTTCTCCTTGCATCTGTATTGGTAATTTGTGTGTTTCTAGGAACTTGTTATTTCCTCTAGTTTATGTAATTTTTTGGTCCCTAATTGTTTATAATATTCTAATTCTTTTAGTTTCTGTAAAGTTAGTAGTAATATCCTCACTCTAATTTTTGATTTTAGTTATTTATGTCTTCTTTCTTTTTTTCTTCATCAATCTAGCTAAAAGTTTGCCAAATTTTTATCTTTTCAAAGAACCAGATTTTGTTTTTATTTTTTAAAAATTCTCTCTATTATTTGCCTTTTCTCCATTTTATTTATATATGCTCTAATATTTATTATTTTAATCCTTCTGCTGGCTTGGGATTTAGCTTTTTCTAATTATTTCAGGTGTAAAGTTAGGTTGTTGATTTGAGATCTTTCTTTTTTAATGTGGGCATTTACAGCTATGAATTTCCCTCTGAGCACTGTTTTTGCTGCATCTCATATATTTTGGTATATTGCACTTCCATTTTTATTCATCTTTAATTTTCCTAGTATTTCCTGTTTGACTCATTTGTTGTTTGAGTATGGTTTAATTTTCATATGCTTGTGAATTTTCCAGTTTTTCTTCTATTATTGATTTCTGGCTTTATTCTATCATGGTCAGAGAAAATGCTTTTTATGATTGTCTTTTTAAATTAATTGAGAATTGTTTTATGATCTAACATATAGTTTATCCTGGAGAATGTTCCATGTGTACTGCAAAAGAATGTGTTTTCTGCTGTTGTTGGGAGAGTGTTCTGTATATGTGTTAGACATAGTCAGTTTATAATGTCTTAATTCCTCCATTTCTTTCTTGATCATTTGTCTAGATGTTCTGTCCATTATTGAAGTGGAGTACTAAAGTCTTTAAACCCTATTGGAAGAAAAAGAGGAATTACAAACCAAAAGTACAATAATATTAGCTTTATTTATCTATGTATTTATCTTTATCAGATCTTTATTTCTTTATGACATTGAGTTACTTTAGTGTCCTTTCATTTCAACCTGTAGGACTACTTCTAGCTTTTCTTATAGAACAGGCCTGCTAGCAATAAACACCTTTAGTTTTGTTTACCTGTCTTAATGTCTCTTTTTAAAAAAATTTCTAAAATTGACAAAATTATACATATTTTTATGTACACAATGTTTCAAAAAGTATATACCTGTGTAATACCTAAATAAAACTAATTAATATATGCATTAGTTTACATACTTACCTTTTTTTGTAATGAAAACACTTAAAATTACTTTTAGTGATTTTCAAGAATACATTGTTATTATCAATAATCACTATGTTGTACCATAGATCTCTTCAACTTATTTCTACTCCCTTGCATTTTTGAAGGATAGTTTTGTCAGATATAGAATTCTTTGTGGACAGTATTTTTTTCTTATAGCACTTTAAATATATCATCCCATTTCTTTCTAGCCTCCGTGATTTCTGACAATAAATTTCACTGTTAATCTTATTGAAAATCATTTGAACAATATCAGTCTCTTCTCTCTTGTGCCTTTCAAGCTTTTCTCTTTGTCTTTGTCTTTTGACAGTTTATTACAATGTGTATTGGTGTCAATCTCTTTGGGTTTATTCTACTTAGAGTTATTGAAGTTCTCTGACATGTATATTCATGTCTTCCATAAATTTGGAAAGTTTTCAGCCATTATTTCTTTAAATATCTTATTGTTTCCTTTCTCTATCTCTTCTCCTTCTGGGAGTCTCAAAACCCATATATTAGTATACTTGATGGGTCTCATAGGCTTTGTTTATTTTCTTCATTCTTTTTTCTTTCTACTTCACATATCAGATAATTTTAATCACCCTATCTTCAATTTTGTTGATTCCTTCTTTTGTTTGTTCACATCTGCTGTTGATCCTCTATAACAATTTTTATTTCAACTACTGTACTTTTAAACTTAAGATCTTCTATTTGATTTTTTAAATAGAAATTTCCTACTTGTTCATACCTTGTTTTTCTAATTTTCTTTAGTTCTTGTCCATGGTTTTCTTCAATTCTTTCAGCATATTTAAGACAGTTAATTTAAAGTCTTTGTCTAGTATGTTTAATGTCTGGGCTTCCTCTGGGATATCTTCTGTTGGTTCCTTCTTTTCTTATTTCTTTGTGTGTTTTGAATTTTTTGCTGAGAACTGGACATTTTGAATATTGTAATGTGGTAACTCTGGAAATAAGACCCTCCTTTCCAGATATTGCTGATGTTGCTTGTTAGGGAGTACAATTACACATGTGTTTAGTGACTTTTCCAAACCATTTTTGAAAGGACAATATTTCCTGTCACGTGTGGTCACTAAAGTCTCTTTTACATGACATCTGCAGTCAGCCAGTGACATGATCTAATAAGAAAAGAGAAAATAAATTTGGAACTTGTTCTGTCTTTTAAAATTCTTGAATAGACACTGACCAGGAAGCTGCTCAGTCCATGGGGGTTGGAATAATGGCCAGTCACTGTGCCAGTACCTCAGTGACCCATCAGGCAGATTGAAAAACACAACACTGCTTCTTAGAGATCAAGGTTTTTATTGCTCAACGTGGCATCAATAAGCTGCACCAGAGATGCCAACCACCATCCTCATATCTCATTGTTCTTTGACCTTATTGTCTTTTCTTCTTCTTTTTCTAAATTATGCCAGGCTGTCACTTACTCCTCCGTCCTGGAAGTTCTTCCCCAGATTGACACATGACTGGCCCTTTTTGAGAATTCAACTGACTGCTCAGATATTATCTTCTCAAAGAGGTTTTCCCAATCATCCAGGGTAATGACACTCTAGTTCTTTTATTCCATTATTCTGGGATTTTTGTTGTTGTTGTTGTTGTTGTTCCTTCACTGCAGTAATCATTAGCTGGATTATTTTGTTAATTTAATGCTTATTACAAATATATTGTCCATCTTCTGCACCAGAATTTAAGCTCCATGAAGTCAGGATTTTGTCAATCTTGTTAACTCTTTTATCCCTAGTACCTGGTCTATAGTATACTTTCAGTATATATTTATTGAATAAATAAATGAATTAATGCAATCAGATTTAAGTAGCTTTTATCAGCCTCCTTGCAAAACTGAAAGAAAATGTAAAGAATGATTATGTCTAAACTCAAGACTACATAAAATATTGGAAAGTGGAAGCGGGGCACAAATTCAAGGCAGTAAATACATAAATTTTTTTTTCTGAATCAGGGAGTCAAAGGATTAAAAATATTAATACAGATGCTTGACTGTTTTTATTGGAAACACTAAAGTGTATGTTTGACTTATGATATTTTCAACTTGCATGGGCTTATCCTGACCTAACCTCATCATAAAAAAGGAGCGTACTGAATGCTAGATTTTAATAACTTTCAACATCGACTACTAATTGGTTTATTTTAGTTTTTATTACGTAGTTATGGTATTATTGTGTTATTTAAAACCAAGCTAAAGTGATATAGCTTTCACACCATTGTAAAGTTGAAAAATTGTAAGTTGAACCATTGTAAGTCAGGGACCATTTAAAATTAGAAACACATATGGTGAAAAAATCATCTAAAAAATGGTTAAAGGTAACTATTGATATAAATAAAAATAGCATGTATATCATTTATAATGTACTAATTATATATTATATAATCCTAACAACAAAAAGTTTTTTTTTAAAGTTAAAAAAAAGTATAATCCTAATAACAAAAAAAGGAAAAGAGTAAAGGGAATGCAAAAGCAAAAGCTGAAATGTCTGCAATGGCAGATGACAAAGCATATCATTTTGACTATAAAAATAAATGACCTACCTTCTGTTAAAAATAAAATATCATCAAATAAAATTTAAAAAGGGAAAAGATTTACCAGGGAAATGTAAACCAAAGGAAATCAGGGTGGCAATATAAATTTCACACAAAGTAGATTGCAGGGCAAATTGTGTTACATAGGCTATAAGGAGTCATTTTATAATGCTGGAAGGTGAAATTTACAATGAAAATATCAACGTAATATATACCAGTATATACCACATGACTGTCATGAACTATAAAAAGCAAAAATGGGAGATATAGTAGAGGAACACAAGTTTCTAACTGTGAGAAATGCTTCTTCTAGTATTTAGGAGTTGCTGTGCAGTACAAATAAATATACTGAGAGTCTTTACAATTTAAAAGACCATTAATTAGTATAATAAATGCTTTTATACCTTACCAATAGGTTGCATCTTCTTTTTAAACATGCATAAAACACATCAAATTGATCATACAATAGGCCCTTCAAAACAAAGATAAATTAAAACCTTCTCAAAGGCAAAAATTTTGCAGCTACATTGTAGAAAAGCTAAAAATGTAGGAAGAATGGGGAACACACAGAGAAAGAAATATGCAACCAAAACCCTAAGTTAGCAACTAAAAAAATACACACACATCTAAATAATTATTTATTCAAAAAGGAAATCAAAGCAAGCTATTTAAAAAATAATGAACAATTTTTTTAGAAAATAATAAATATGAAAATATTGTATTTCAGAATATAACATGACTAGTTTTCTTTATAATGATGAAAGGTGAAATCTACAATGAAAGTATAAAATATGTACCAGATTATGAGTGACATGACTGTCATTCATGGCTTTAAATAACATAATAATAGCATAATTACATAATAAAACCAAGCTAAATCAATCAGTAGTTAATGTCAAAAGTTATTAAGATCTAACAAGTAAAACAGCCCAGGAAAGAAAGATTATACGATTAAGAATGAATAAAAGACACAAAAAATAAATATAATAGCTTGTGCTTTAAAAAGGAGACAAGTTTCTCATAAATATAAATAACACAAATAAAAGAAAGGTGATAAATCAAAAGATACAGATATTTTTTAAAAGATTAAGCAAATATTGTTTATATTTCTTCGTCAACAAAAATCTCAAAGGAAATGATAATTTTTTCAGAAAAATATAAAAGGTCAACTTTAAAGAAAGGGAAAATCAGAAGAGCTCAATAAACATGAAAATAATTTATTAAAATACTATTTCTTAAACAATGGGACAAGAAACTTTTACCAGTTTGATACTTCAGTCTTTCAAGAAGCATAATTCTCATGCTATATAAACAATTCCTGAGGAAAAAAAAATGGGGAAGCTAAGTAATTCTTTTTATGAAACTAGTGAATATATAAAAAACCCTGTAAATATAATACATAAAAGAACCACAAAATAATATCATAAGTGATTATGTTTTAAAATGCCACATTAAAGTTGAACAAACCAAACTCAACAACATAATAAAATAAAAAGCACATTTCTCCTTGAAGTAGTCGAGCCCATTCTTAATGCTTTAATATTGAGGACATCTATCTCCATTCTAAAACGTACCTTTCTTTTTCATGTTTCAACATGTCTGAAATTACAGTGTATTTTATAATCAAGGAAACATGACAGGATGGTATTACTTGTGCTAATCTCACTAGATGTTAAGAGGTCAGTAGACAAAATTAAACGACTTTTGCTTTAAAAATATTTAGGAAGCCATGAATCACAGGATACTTTTTAATATAAGAATACCACACTCATACCAACATTTTATATCAGTTAATAATAAAATACAGAAAAATCTCCATTAAATATCAGAAATAAAACAAGAATGCCCACTCACACTGTAAGAACAAAAACAAAAGAAAGTAGTGGAGTAACAATCTGATAGGAGGAGGAGTACTAACCACCATTTGCAAATGGTGTGATTACATGGCTAGAAAACCCTAGATCATGGATGGAAAATCTTTTAGAATTAATAAGAAAGTTCAGCAAAGTTGCCTTATATGAAACAAATTGGCAACAATCACTAGATTTCCCAAATGCTAGCCATATCCTGTTAAAAAGGTATAAAGGGATAAAAAAAAAAATCTCAGCAGCAAAAGGAAACAGGGTCCCAGGCTCAACAATAATAAGAAAGGCCTGGGACCCATGGGAAGAAAACTACGTAATTTCATGGGGAGATGTAGAAATTCTGAATAAACCCTATGGTTTTGGATAGAATGATTATACATGACAAAGATGTTCATTACTTTCAAAGTAGCTCCTAGTTTTAAAATAAATCTCCTTTTACATAGGATAAATGTACATAGATACAGAAGACTGCGAAATGAGAAAAAATATAGACAGACATTTAATTGACATGGGAATCGAAAAACTTTTCTTAAAGTAAAAAAATAAAAAATTTAAAAAAGCAAAAAGAGAAAGAATTTGATTACATGAAAAATTTGGAAGACAAATGACAACTTGAGCAAAATAGTTTCAAGATTATTGAAGCACGAATATTTTATATATAAGAAAAGCTTTTAAAATTAGTAAGTAAAACATTAAAAATACGATAAATTCTTAGGCAAAAAACATGACTGCTATGAGGCTGGGCACCCACCTCCTCCTGTAATTCCAGAGTTTTGGGAGCCTGAAGTGGGAGGATTGCTTGAGACCAGCCTGGGCAATATAGCAAGACCCTGTCTCTACAAAAAACTTTTTAAAAAAAAGTTAGCTGGCCATGGTGGTGCACTCCTGTAGTCCCAGCTACTTGGAAAACTGAGGTGGAAGGATCGCTTAAGCTTAGGAGTGCAAGGCTGAGTGAGCTATGATAGTGCCACTGCATTCCAGCCTGGGTGACAGAGTGAGACTCTGTCTCCGGAAAACAAACAAACAAAAACAACAATTTAAAAGAGCCAGGTTGGGTGTGGTCACTCATGCCTGTAATCCCAGGAGTGATTGGGAGGCCGAGGTGAGTGAATCGCTTAAGGCCAGGAGTTCAAGACGAGCCTGAGCAATATAGAGACACCTTGTCTGCACACAGTTTTTTTTTATTGTTTTGTTTTGTTTTGTTTTGTTTTTTTAATTAGCTGGTCATGGTGACATGCACCTTGTAGTCCTAGCTACTCAGAAGGCGGGGCAGGAGGATTGCTTGAGCTCAGGAGTTTGAGTCTGCAGTGAGCTATGATCACACCACTGCACTCCAGCCTGGGTGACACAGCAAGACCCTGTCTCAAAAACAAATAAAAATATGGTTACATAATTGGTGAAATAAATTAAAGGGACCAGATACACATATAAAAATGTCATTCTTGCTACTAGTCAATGAGATGGAAATTAGCACAGAAGACAAATACCAATTTTCTTTTTCATACTAGAAGAATAAAATAATCTGTCATATCAGTAATGCAGTGATTGAAAGGGCACTATCACATATTGCTAATTGAAATAGAATGTTGTACTTTTCTCAAGTGTAATTTCTTCATGTGCATCATGAGCCTCGAAATTTTTTATATCCTCAGGTAATTCCATTGTTTAGGAATACTGCTTCATGAAATAATCACAGACACAAAGGCTTATGAACAAATATTGATGGCAGACATGCAAAGTGACAGACATATACAAGTAACACAGGGAAAGATACAACTGAAGATGGAATATGATACAGCCAAAATAACCAAGTTCTCTTCATGAAAATAGGACACAAAATTACATACAGCATGTTCTCAATTTTGTTAAAAATATGTGTGTGTGTGTGTGTGTGTGTGTGTGTATAAAGTGGTTTCCTCTTATATTCAGGGGATATTTTCTAAGGGCCCCAGTGGATGCCAGAACCCCTGGATGGCAATAAACCTTATCTATACTATGTTTTTCCTATACATACATATCTGTGATAAAGCTTAATTTATAAATTAGGTACAGTAAGAGATTAACAAAAATAACCAATAATAGAATAATTATGGCAACGTATTGCAATAAAAGTTACAAAAATGTATTCACTCTCTTTATTTCTCAAAATATCTTATTGTGCTATGCACTGTAACTGAAATGTGGATAAGGGCAGACTATGGTATGCAAGATTGTATATGTACAAACAATAAAGTTCTGAAAGGAAATATACCTGAAGTATTAACAATATTAATTTTGGATGATGGAATTATGAGCAAGTTTTATTTTCATTCTATTTCTCTGTGTTTTCCAAAGATTCTAGAATAAAACTAGAATGGTTGTAGGGAACCCAGAGAACACAGATAAGGAAAACCCGCAGATCACTTTTGTCTCTATTCCTGTCCATTTCTTCCCTCTACCTCCCTATCCATGGAAAAAGATGAAAAAGCAACCTGTATTTGTTAAAGAGAAACATAACAAAATGACTTGTCTTCTATTCTATTCCTGGGAGGTCATTAAGCACCAGGTGGCCTCCGGAGTATGGGAAGACAGCAGGACCCAACTTCAGCCTTGTGTCCCTGTCAGGTCTTCTCAGCAGGTAGGGAGCTCTACTCAGACAATGATGTCCCCACCCGTACAGAGCATGAGCTGGGAATGGGGCAGAATATGTACCAGGAATGGAGCCACCCTGATGGGTGGGCCTAGCTCCAACTGATAAGCCAACAAAGACAATTCAGCTTTCCAGGAGGTATTAGCTTACCAAGGAGGTGTTAGGAACAGGTCTATTTTCTGCAGTCTGCAACGTTTCACAGTGACTTTCTTATCATTGAAATTAAAGATCCACTCCTTTCACTTTGAATGCATATTCAAACCCTTAGCAAAGGCAAGAACCACTCACAGCAGGAGAGAATAAGGGATAAGAGAGTTCAGTTAGCCAAAAAGAAGCCAGTTAAGGAACCAGGAAGAAAGGAGGACACACTCTTTCCATAGTTTACAGCACAAAAGAAACTTGAAGCCAGGGGCTTTCTGACCTGGCCATTTTCCCCCCTCATTCAAATTGAAAAAAACCTACTCTGTCTGGAAATCAAAAGGTTTTTAAGTCTGGAAGAGTCATTAAATATTTTCAGGTTTGAGTAATATCAATTTTTCAAGATGAAAAGACAAAAAACAGAAAAAGAAAAAAGAGGTCCATGGTCTGATACATTTGGAAAACTTTGTATACAATATTGTCTTTTTGGAAATTTCCAATAAGCATTTTAAAACCTTTGAAAATTCCTTCAAGTAAAACAAAGCAATCAACCTCTTTTCTTTATTTAACCACTTATTTTCTAAATTTCTTTGATCACTGTTGTAGATTTGTTGATTATTGGCCATCAATGATCCCTCTTATCCTTCTATACTCAGGCCATTCCTTCCATCATGAGTTAGACTCTCCTCTACACTTAAACCTAGACCGACCATTGGGCAGAAGTGACACTGTGTTCGTTCTAGGCTGTGCCCTTGGAGGCCTGACAGCTTCTGCTTCTGCTCCTTTAGAAGCCGCCTGCTATTTTGTAACGAAGTTTGGTCTAGATTCTTAAATGATGATGAGTCAAATGAAGGGAGGCTCTGAAGGATAAGAGGTCGCCTTGGATATTCCAGGCCCAGACACATTCCCTGGTGAATGTAGATACATATACAACTGGAGTCTCTCATGAGGCAGAAAAACCACCCAGCTGAACCCGGCCAATCCACAGAATGTAAGAAAACCAAATCATTGTTATTTTAAGACCTGCCTTTCATCAGGACTTATTACTCAGTAATAGATAACTGATACAACCATGGAATTAGTTTTTTGTCTCACATTTATTATCATCGGCAGATCCCACTGCAGACCCACTGGGAAATGATGATCTAACTCATCACCTTTATAGTATACAGTTGGCCCTTGGACAACATGGGTTTCAAGTGTGTGGGTCCACTTATATGTGAATTTTCTTCTGCCTCTGCCACCCTGAAGACAGCAGGGGTCTTCTTCCTCTTCTCTTCCTCCTCCTCCTCAGCCTACTCAATGTGAAGATGATGAGGATGAAGACCTTATAATGATCCATGTCCACTTAATCAATATTTTATTTTCATTAGGATTTTCTTAGTAATATTTCTTTTCTCCAGCTTACTTTACTGTAAGAATGCAGTATATAATACCTATCACATATAAAAATTATTAATCGATGGTTTATGTGACTGGTAATGCTTCTGATCAGCAGTAGGCCTTAGTAGTTAAGATTTGGAGGAGTCAAAAGTAATATATGGTTTTTGACTGTATCCCTAACTCCTAAATTGTTTAAGCATGAACTGTATGTGAGAAATATGAACAATCCCTATCCAACAGATAGGGATTGACTCACCAAGGAACACTCAGCTAGTAAGAACCAGAGCTGGGTACCCTTTTAAAGTAGAAATTTACTGAGACTCTTCTCAGGCATGAGCATTTTGTTAGGCACTGGGAATATGACAGTGAATAATACTCAGTCTCTGCCTTTTAGGAGTTTCCAGTTTTCTGTGTGTGTGGGCTCGGGAGAAGGTGGATTAGAAACTAGCAATTAGGCAGAGAGCAAAGCGTGGTGATAGAGGTGGGCACAGGGTGCTGTGGAAGGCCAGAGGACAGCCCTAAATCCCTTGATGTTTCTGGGTCAGAGATAGATTTCTGGCAGTGAGGTCCTTTCAGCTGAAACCTGAAGGATGAAGCATGCAGTGGTTGTAAAATATGCCCACTCATCCTTTGACAATCATACCCTCAAAAGGTAGACGAATTCCTCTCCTCTTTACTGCATTCAGCTTTGTAACTTAATTCTAACTAACCAAATGCAGCAGAAGTAATGGTGTATGACTTCCAAGGCTAGGCTAGGTACTACAGCTTCTCACTTCTCTCATCACTTGCTCTGGAGAAAGCCAGCTGCCTGTTACTGACACTGAAGCAGCCCTGTGGAGATTATGAGGAACTGAGGCCTCCTGTCAACAGCCATGTGAATGAGCCACCTTTGAACTGGATCCTCCAGCCCCAGTGAAGCCTTCAGATGGACGCTGCTCTAGTTCATGTCATGGCTGCAACCTCATTGAGAGACTCTGATGAGGAACTGCCCAACCAAGCCACACTCATGAATTCCTGACTCACAGAAACTATGAACCAACAAATGCTTGTTGTTTCAACCTGCTAAGTTTTGAGATAATTTAATAGGTAACAGTAGTTAATGAATACAAATAGTGTTTAGTCACACACAAAGCAGAAAGTACTCTGTTCAATGTAGTTAGAATATACAGGCAATTGGGGAGTGGCATGGCCTAGGCAATAGCAGACCCATCTGACTTCTTACCCAGTTGTCTATTGTATCAGTTGTGAGCGTTCTTGCAGGTTAAAAAGAAAAAAAAACAACAAAGCAAAAACCTGACTCAAATTGGCATAAACAGTTTCTTAAAATAATCTACAATTTTATAATCTCCCTTAATAAGAAGTGTAGTAGTAGTTTCAGTTACAGGCATGGTTTTTATCAGGGTCCTAGCTCTGCTCTTCCATGGGTGGGTTCTGTCCACAAGCTTTTTTTTTTTTTGGCAGGGGGGACAGACAGGATTTCACTCTGTCACCCAGGCCACAGTGGAGTGGCATGATCATGGCTCACTGCAGTCTTGAACTCCTGGCCTCAAGCAACCCTCCCACCTTAGCCTCCCAAGTAGGCTGGGACTATAAACACACACCACCATACCTGGCTATTTTTTTAAATATTTTCTGTAGAGATGGAAAACTCACTCTGTTGCCCAGACTGGTCTTGAACTCCTGACTTCAAACAATCCTCCCGCCTTGGCCTCCCAGAGTGCTGGGATTACAGGTGTGAGCCATCATGCCCAGCCTACAAGCTAGCTTTTCTGATGATAATAAGACAGCTCTCAGCAGCAACAAAGATCCTTGCTTGTGTCTAACAGAAGAAAAAAGACAAACTTTTCTATTATCATGGACCTTAAATACTTCCCTTCAATCATATTAGAACACCTTAGATTGCATGTGCAACTTTCTTAATTCAGCCAAATTAATTTCGTGAGCAGATTGGCTTTAGCCTATCTAATCCTATAACTGGCAAGAGAGAGATGAGATCCTCACTAATCAGGATACACATCCACTGGGGCTGGGATGGGGTCAGCTTCTCTTCAGTTCCCATCGCACATGCGATGGGAAGGGTATGGATTCTTTCAGAAAGAGCAAGGAGAATTGAGGCTGGGCAGGCAATCTACACTTTCTACCCACAGCTAATTTTGGCTTATTTCTGGACACTTGGAGATGTTATTCCTTGGCAGTTTTCATGTCTGGATCTACTTCTGGACTTGGCAGAGGTGTTGGTTTCAGACTCCCAGGGCTCCTGACTCTGTACCATCACCAAGCTCAGGGGAAGGATCAGGATGAGCTGGACGAAGATATTCACCCTGAAAGGTCACCAGCCTCTTCCACTATGCCCCAATAATCTGCCCAACCCAACCACTGCTGTCCATATCCCGGGCCTCACTCTCTACCCACAGATTAGGCCTTGGCCAGTTGTTCTTCCAGCAGTTGACCCTGAAATGCACTGGCCCAGCTTTCCTAGAACGAGGCCTCAGACTACACCATAGGACCCCCAAATAGACTGTGTACTTCAAGATGCTATTAGAAAAACTACTATTCCCTTTGAAGCCTCGCCCCACCACTCCTGCCAATTGTCTGAGGTTATCAATGGAAGGAGAATATATGTGGGGGGGCTGACCCTCACCTCTCTGACTTATTATTCTTGGGACTCATTTTCCCTTCTAAGAGGTTGAAATGAAGATCCTCTTGCAAACCCTAAACTAGCCTTGCATGTTCAATCTCAAGTAGGACACAGCCTGTTTATTTTCCTAAGGTTTATATATTCAAATAAGTTTTCTCAAGAGGAAATAGATACACACGTAATAGATAGTTGACTTAACTACCTTCCTTTTGGGGTCTCCATGCCACTGTCACCATGCCTGGCTGTCAGCCTGATTTCCTGTGGCAGATGCTACCTTTGAACTTGACACTTCAAACTTGTCCAGACCTCTACAGGCAGATCCAAGACCATAAAGCCCAGAAAGAGATGACAGTTTCCACCTCAGAGGTTTAAGACCAGCCTCCAAGTTGCTGAGATGTCCTAGCTGAGGGTCCATCTGTATCCTGGAAGACTGACAGTGAGAATAATCATACATCCCTTCCCCACCCTGGGAAACTCTACCTCCTACCACTGAATTGTAACTTCACTCTATGTCAGTCATTTCAACCTTGGCTGCATGTTGGATTCACCTGGAAAGCATTCTAAATTCCAAATGCCCAGGTCAAATCCCAGAATATGCAGAACAGCAGAATCTCTGGGGCTGGGGCTGGGGCCTCAGTATTTTTAAGGCATCAGTATTTTTAGCCTTCTCCTTCCCCACTTACCCCACAGGTCATTCTAGTACATAGCCAAGGTTGAGAACCACTGCCTTATGCTCTTAACTGGGTAAGCATTTCCCAGCCAAACAGTGGGGCTGGGGATTTTTCATTACCAGAGATGTTCACATGGGAGCAAAGAAAATATGAGTTCCACAGGTTTTTGTGGGGCTTAGCATCCGCAGATTTGTGGGCCAGGAGGCTCCAGGCTGTCTCCTGGCTCCTAAAACCAAGCATGCAGGACTCTGTGGCACAAAGAGTGTTCAGCTCTTAGGGATGTCATCTCTTCTGATCGTAACAAAATCGTCAATATTTATCCAGCATTTACTTTAAACAAGCACTGTTCTGATTTCTAGATGTCTTAGCTAATCCAAGACTCCTAACATCTTATCTCATAGATGAGAAAATGTAAACACAAAGAGGTTAAGCAATTTGCCCCAGCTAATACAGACAGCGAATGGCGAAGTTGAGATTACAATTCAGGCATCTGGCTCTGAACCCATTACTCTTTTTTAACCTTGGCATACTGGACCGTTGGTCTCAAACTCTAGGGTGCATCAAATACACTGGATTGGGTGAGTGAATATGGATGGAGGGGAATGGGGGTTAAAATGTAGAGTCTTGAGCTCCATGCCAGGTTCTGACTCAGCAGGTCAGTTAGGCTAGGAATTGTTACTAGTCAAGAGGGTCTTGACTGAAAGTAGTCCAGGTTCTTGGCGTTTTGAACGAAGAACTGGACAAAACACCCTGCAAAGCAAAGAAACAATGAAGCAACGAAAAACCAAAAGCAAGGATTTATTGAAAACAAAAATATCCTCCACAGTGTGGGAGCGGGCCCCAGCAGTGGCTTAAGGGCCCAGATACCGAATCTTCTCGGGTCCAAATACCCCCAGTAGGTTCCCCTATGGCCACTTCACGCTCACCTCATGTAAATGAAGTGGGAGCCTGCAACTGGTCTGATTGGTGGTTGAAAGCAACCAATCAGAGGCTGAAGTGGAGTTACAAAGGTCACATTCCTGTGCAGACATCTGATTGGTTGCAAAAAGCAGCCAATCAGAGGCTAAGGTGAAGTTACAAAGTTGCCAACGAAGAGTTGGCCTGCAATCAGTCTGATTCATTGCAGACAGTCAATTTCCCATCTGCCATGCAGAAAAGGTGGGGGGTTTGCAAAAGGAGTAGCCTCTGGTCCTTTTGTTACTTAGGTGTGGAAAGTTAGGGTTTTCTTTCAACTTAGTTATAGGAAGTTGGTATGAAACAGCCTTAGGTTCCCTGCCTCCAGACCCTCTTCCCCAGTCTCAGAATCTGCATTTTTAGCAAGCTTCTTAAGTGGCTCATAAGGTCCTTAGATCATGCTTTAAAAACTTAAGCTTAACATCATCAAAGCACAGGTTGGCAGCTGGAAGGTACGTTGAGGTTCATCTAAGATCACTGACCTTTTATAGTGCTCTTTTAAGCCAATTGATTTCTTTCCACTTTATATTGTTCCTTAAGGCAAATGCCTCTGTCTAGGTACCCTGCTTCTTGACACAAAGTCCAAATCTTCAAGGAAACCATCCTGGTCTTCTAGATTTTTTGTATTCATCCTCAAGCAGCTGCTTCCTGTTTAGTGAATAAATGGGCAAAGAACTAACTGGTCTCTGTTGCTGAGCTCTGAGAAGTATGAAAACACTATCTTTTGAGAAGTGTCTGTTTATACCCTTTGCCCACTTTTCGATGGGATTGCTTGTTCTTTTTCTTGTAAATTTGTTTAAGTTCCTTGTAAATTCTGGATCTGAGACCTTTGTCAGATGGGTAGATTACAAAAATGTTCTCCCATTCTTTAAGTTGCCAGTTCAGTCTGATGATAGCTTCTTTTGCTGCACAGAAGCTCTTTAGCCCCTAATTAGGTCCCATTTGTCAATTTTGGCTTTTGTTGCCATTGCTTTTGGAGTTTTCGTCATAAAGTCTTTCCCCATGCCTATGTCCTGAATGGTATTGCCTAGGTTTTCTTCTAGGGTTTTTATGGTTTGGGTTTTACGTTTAAGTCTTTAATCCATCCTGAGTTAATTTTTGTATAAGGTGTAAGGAAGGGGTCCAGTTTCAGTTTTCTGCATATGGCTAGCCAGTTTTAACAGCACCATTTATTGAATAGGAGATCCTTTCCCCATGGCTTGTTTTTGTCAGGTTTGTCAAAGATCAGATGGTTGTAGATGTGTGGTGTTTTTTCTGAGGTCTCTGTTCTGTTCCATTGGTCTAGATGTCTGTTTTAGTACAAGTACCATGCTGTTTTGGTTACTGTAGCCTTGTAGTATAGTTTGAAGTCAGGTAGCGTGATGCCTCCAGCTTTGTTCCTTTTGCTTAGGATTGTCATGGCTAATGGGGTCTTCTTTGACTCCATATGAATGCGGCCAACAAACATATGAAAAAAGTCTCAACATCACTGATTAGAGAAATGCAAATCAAAACCACAATGAGGTACCATCTCACACCAGTCAGAAGGGCAATTATTAAAAAGTCAAGAAACAACAGATTCTGGCAAGGCTGTGGAGAAATAGGAACGCTTTTACACTGTTGGTGGGAAAGTAAATTAGTTCCACTATTGTGGAAGGCAATGTGGCGATTCCTCAAGGATCTAGAATGAGAAATACCATTTGACCCAGCAATCCTATTACTGGGTATATGCCCAAAGGAATGTAAGTCATTCTACTGTAAAGACACATACACACATATGTTTATTGCAGCACTATTTACAATGGTAAAGTCATGGAGCCAACGCAAATGCCCATCAATGATAGACTGGATAAAGAAAATGTGGTACATATACACCATGGAATACTATGCAGCCATAATAAATAATGAGATCATGTCCTTTGCAGGGACATGGATGAAGCTGGAAGCCATCATCCTCAGCAAACTAACACAGGAACAGAAAACCAAACACCACATGTTCTGACTGATAAGTGGGAGTTGAACAATGAGAACATATGGACACAGGGAGGAGAACTACACACACTAGTGACTGTTGAGGGGTGGGGGGTGAGGGGAGGGAAGTTAGAGGAGGGGTCAATAGGTGCAGCAAACCACCATGGCACACGTATACCTACGTAACAAACCTGTATGTTCTGCACATGTATCTCGGAACTTAAATTAAAATAAATAATACTAATAATAAAAAAAAAAATCACCATTCCACCAAGCAGTTGCTCAGTGAGGCTGGCACAGAGACAAATAATGCTACTTACGCCCACAGCTTGCTGCAGCTGCATTTCCGTTCTAGGAAAGCAGTCTTGTCCACTGCTTCTCACATGGCAGATATGTGCATTTGAATCACCTGAGGATCTGTTAAACAGCAGAGTCTGATTAGGTCTTTCTAGCCAGCTCCCAGAGGAAACAGAAGCCACTGGCTCAAGGATGGGACTTTGAGTAGCAAGGGTAGGATTCCTTTCTAGGATGGGTGGTGCTGTGTTGAGGGTTATTTTGAACATGAAAGATGAGACTGCCCTGAACATGATCGTGTGAATTCAGGAGAAACAAAGGGCTGAAGCACTCTGCATAGGAAGTCGGGAACATCTGTAATTTATGGAGGCAGCTGAGAGGCAGAATGTGGATAGAGAATAAACGATAGTCATGGCTGACATTCCCCGCATTGTTGTAAGTGCTTTGGCTATTTTAACTCACTTAATTATCACAACAACCCCATGAAGTCTGTGCTAATATTATGCTCATTTTGTAGATGGGAAAATGGGGTGATGGATAGGTTAAGTATTTTGTTCATGGTCACTGGTCTAAGTAAGAATTTGCTCACAGGCATTGTAACTCTAGCAGCTGTTCTCTTAACCCAACACCACAGTGCCTCATGGAGGGGGCCTAAGCAATGTGGCAAAGGTACCTGGTGGCCTGAGGTGAGGAAAATCCAGCAGTGGTAATGCCTCAGGGACTTCTAAGAAATTGGATGCTCATTCAGTTTTTGGGTGTTTGCTGGGCTGAGACGTGCCATAAATTTCTTCTGCTTCCTGATGCCTAAACCTATAGTACAACTCAGCCATACATATAAACTTTCATTTTGGTTGCTTTGGGAAATCAAAGGAAAAGAGGCCATGCTCCAGGCTGGGTCTAGATCAGAACGCAATGGAGAGACTAGATGCAGGAGGCGAGGCACGGATGTGGAGACAATTTGAGGGAAGCAGGGAAGAGGAGTATGGAAAAGCAAGATGCTAACAACAATGACGAAGAAGTTCCCCCAGATTCTGGGGAATACTGGGAGTAGGAAACACTGAACTTTCCATTGTAGACAGAATGAAGGTATGGAGCCATTGTTATTTGAATGCTGAAGTAAAGGTGGTTCCTTGAATTTCCTGGAAACAGCAAACCTATGCAAATTCAGGATATTTCTGATTGTCCTGGTTAGGTTAGACTAGGGATAGAAAAAGAGCCAAGAAGATTTTGTGTTATTGTCAAGTAGACAGACCTGTGGTTCAGGGGACTTGGACGAAGAAAGGAGACTGTTACAGCAGGCTGTAATTAGAGGCGGTAGGTTTAAACAAGTCGCATGGCCCAACTCACATGTGTGTCCTGCTGTTTTCAGAGAGAAGTGAGCACAGTCCTGCCTGCTCTGTGAAGGATGTCATCCCTACCCCCAGAGAGCTCTTGAAGCCCTAGAGTCCTCATAAAATCTGAAACCCTGCTGTTGCATTTGTCCAGAGCCCAGGTAATTTGTAGTGCCAGGAACACTTGAGTTTTCTGGGCAGGCAAGTAAACCCCTGCCACATTCACTTAGGCTGAGACCCAAGTGAGTTCCTCTGTCTGCATGCTCCTTTTTTTTTTGCAAGAGTTTGGGCCCAGCTGCTGCAGTCCCCATCATCTTTGAACTGTGGATTATAGTTTACAAAACTGCTTCCCACACATGCACAGGCACACAGCTTATTTTATTCTCATGACAGCCCTCTGATGCAGACTGAACAGTATTGTCTCTATTTTATGAGTGGGGAGATAAGCTCAGAGAGGTTGAATAGCTCACCAAGGACACACAGCAGCAGTATGCCAGGGTTAGCAGATCTGAGGTGTTGAAAATGAGGTTTCTTATTTCCAAGTTTCTTATTTCTATGGGTCTCAGTCTGATGCTCCCTTGAGAACAGTAAGCTTTTCTAGCTAAGAAATGCCTCTCCAGTTGCATAGGAATCACCCGTGAAATCTTTGGGTCTGCCCGGTGCTGCTGCTCACTGAACATCTGCCTTTGTAGAGCCCAGTCTCCCAGCCATCTGCTCACCTTGACATGTCCCCAAACTTGGACCCAGCGTTTGCTAAGTGTGTGAGTCAAGTAGCTTCTCCAGGTTCCATTATGGTGCTTTTCATTACCCACTCAAGCCTCCCTCTTAAACGGAGACAAAAGAGAAGGGTGGGAAGAACCCCTGCTGCTAGATCTGCATGCAATGATCACCTCCCTCATTTTGTCAAAATATTTGTTGAGTATCTGCTGCCTGCCTTGCTCTGTGCTTGGCTCCCAGGAACAGTGATGAACTAGGCTGGCACATCTCCGACCCTCCTGGAGCTCATGGTTTAGAGGAGTAAGGCACCGTCACACAGATAATTTTAGGTCCTTGGAAAAGGATGATAAAGAAAAAGGAGAATATAACCAGATCCAACCTCTTTTGGCGGCCAGGGGAGGCTGCCTGGAGGAGGAGGTTTCTAAGCTTAAATCTGAGCGATGAACAGTAGTCTGGAGTAGGGAGGAGGTGTAGGGTAAGAGAAGGAGGGACTTGTGCAAACACCCGGAGGCAGAAAAAACCTCGGTTAAATTCAAAAACCTGAACTGCCTGGAACCAAGTAAGTGTGTGTGTGGGAGGGAGTGGGGACAGGATGGGAGGGACTGGAGGGAGATTGGGAGTGTTACATGATGAGGCTGAAAAGGTCCCCAGAGGCCAGATAGTGCAGGGCCTTTGGCCTTTATGCTAAGGGGAGTGGGATAAAATGAAGAATCTTGGATGAGAATAGCAGACTCTGATTTTCACTTTCAAAAGATCTCTCCATCACAAAGGATGACTTGCGGCACTGGGGATACAGGCCGGGCTGGAAGCTGGAAGCAGGCCGTGGCAGTGGGCTGGGCAGGGACTAGGAGCTGGCCAGGGTGTGGCCCATGATGGTGGAAAGAAGTGGGCTGATGAAAGAGAGAGAGAGAGAGAGGAGGCGGAATGGACAAGGAGATACTGGGGTCAAGGATGATGTGCAGAGTTCTGGCTTAGGCACCGGGTGGATTGTGGCCTCTTTTCCGGGGTGGGAAAGAATGGAGCAGAGCAGCATGGGTGTTCAGGTGCGGCTGTGTTGATTTTGAGAGACCCACCGAGAAGCTGGAGTCTTGAGTTTGGGATGAGATGAGAGACCTGGGATAGGTCTATCATTCTGGGAATGCCAACCCTATGGTAGAGGCTGCAATCACACAGGGTGGGTGTGAGTGGGGAGAAGAGAAGGGCTAGGACAAGCCTTGAGAGACCTCTGCTGAAAGCAACTGAGAAGCACCTGCTGGAGAAGCAGAAAGACAACCAGAGTGGGGACCTCACTGGGCAGGGGCGGGGCGGGGCGGGGGCGGGGGCGGGGTGTGGCGGCAAGAAGGGGTGTTTCCAGAGGAAGAGTGGTGAAAGGTGCCAAACGCTCACAGCAAGTAAGATGTAGGCGGCAAGTTGTCCACGGTTGCCTGGAGGTCATTATAGGGAAATCCCTGGGGGAGTCCAGGGGCTGGCTAGGGAATGGGAGGTGGGGAGGTGGAGTTAGTGCACTGAATCAGGTTCAAGTTTGATGTTGTGATCCTGCAAAGGTGCTTTCCCTTTCTGGGTCCCAGTGTTCTCACCTGAAAAATGAAGGGGATGAACTGTCAGCTCTAACAGACATTCTCTAATCCCAGCAAAATGGGATTATTCCCATTAGCAGCGTGTAACTGCGAGAGCTTTTTAGTGACATGCACTTCCGCTGGCTTCTCGGGGCTGTCAAGCCTAGTGTGACAGACCAACTGGGAAATTTCCTGCTCGGCTCCACATTTCCTTCGCTTGATTTCAGGTCATTGCCCCTAGCGACGTTCCTCTCCAGACTATCAAATATTCTGATTTCTGCACCTCCGGAACACTTACTCAGTGGCATAATACTTTCCTTTTTTTTTTTTTTTTTTGTCTTAATCCTTTGCTCCATCTCTTTCCTCCTATGACCTTGCCAAGTACATATATGGAAAAGCCAGTTCCTGAGCATTTACCTAACAATAGTTGTGTTCTAGGCACCAGTCCATGTGTGTGCACACGCGGTGATGGTGATGGTGCAGCCCTGGGGCTCAGCCACAAGTGTAGGGAGTCATAGAGCCTCACGGGCTTTCGAGGGCTAGATTTTAGGTTGAATTATTTCGAGACAATTCTGGAAAGGAGGAAAAAGAGATAATTTTATAATTAAAAATTACTTTTAGGAATCTCCCAACCTATTCTGGTTTGCAGGAGTTGCCTGATAAGAATGATCTAAAAAAAAAAAAAATTAGTTTTAGGCAATGCCTCCTGCCAGTTCAGTTTAGCAGGAAGTTGTTTACTAGCATCAGCCATTCAGAGATGGAGGAGACATCAAAAGTCACCCTTTCTATTTTTGTTTTTTCATCTTGCATTGTCCAGTGGGGTAAACTGGGTCCCAGGCAGTTAAGCAAGTTACCTAGCTAATTGGTAACATTACAGACAATATAAGATTGTGCGTGGGGCTCCTACTGTCTTCTCTGAACACAACAGAGCATTGACTATGCACTGAACACTTGGCTGGGCACCATGGAATCCAGGCAACCTTGACCTCCATCGAATCTGATTGGGGAGCCAAAAGGAAACCCTTGTAGAACAGTTGAGAGCTGTATTTACAGATGACCCTTGACTTACCATGAGGTTACATCTCCATAATCCCATTGTAAGTTGAAAACATGGTAAGTCAAAAATGGATTTAATACACCTAACCTATCAAACATCATAGCTTAGCCTACTCTACCTTAAACATGCTCAGAACACATACATTAGCCTACAGTTGGGCAAAATCATCTAACACAAAGACTACTTTATAATAAAGTGTTGAATAACTCATGTAATTTGTTGAATATGATACTGAACATGAAAAAGAATGGTTTTGCACCATTGTAAGGTAAACAAATCATGTCAGGATGATATGTGTATTCATTATATGTTACAAAAATGCTGTAGAAAGAAAGGCACCCTGTGGGCCTTGAAGCCCCGAATTTTCAAACAGAAAGGATGAGGAAAGGGGCGGAGGGGCCCTAAGCTGAGAGGTATGAATCGCAGTGGGGTGAGGTGACTGGTTGGGATGGTCTTGTTGGACTAGAGACAATGTGTGAGGAGAAAACAGGGAGAGATGGAAGAACTGGAGATGTGGGATCAGGTTAGAGGGAGATCTGATGTGGCAGGCAAACCAAGAGATACTATAGAAAAATAGTACACCTACGAATTTTGTGTATTATATACATTATTATATATAATATATACATAGTTGTATGTATATACAATATGTGTATATACATGTATACACATTATATATTACATGCAATATAATATATATAATACACACACACACAGACACACACACACACAATAGTAACCTCAGAGGTTTCCCCTTCCATTCCTGCAACAGAGCTCTTTGGGAATTGTCCGCTTTGCTGCTCCCTTCTTCCCTTCTTCCCTTCTTCCCTGGAGATAGAATCAGGCTCAAAGAAGATCCACAGTCCCCCACCTGGTAGGGGTAAGAGGTGGAGCTAAGTGGTCAAGATGATGTGAGCAAGATAGCCCGGAAGAGAGCTTCTGTGGCAGGTTGAGAAGCTCCCAGGTGTTGGGGACCACATACTGAATCCTTGTAAAGAGTTGGGAGAAATTGGAATTCTACTTTAGAGAGGTCATTTTGTGTGTCCGTAATTTAAATTAGGCTGTACGATATACCTATCCCTTGCTTAGCATCCTTTTTTTTTTTGAGATTGAGTCTCACTCTTTCACCCAGGCTGGAGTGCACGTGATCTCAGTTCACTGCAACCTCCACCTCCCAGGTTCAAGCAATTCTCCCTGCCTCAGGCTCCTGAGTAGCTGGGATTACAGGTGCCCACCACAAAGCCTGGCTAATTTTTGTATTTTTTAGTAGAAACAGGGTTTCACCATGCTGGCCAAGCTGGTCTTGAACTCCTGACCTCAGGTGATCCGCCTGCCTCGGCCCCCCAAAGTGTTGGGATTACAGATGTGAGCCACCGCGCCCGGCCTAGCATCTTTAATTTGTTCCCCAAAATGTTATCTCTAAGAGAAAAGCTATTGAATGAAGGAAATATTTCCATTATTATAGTGGGAAACATTAAGGGACATTTCATCTCGACAATTTTCACAAATAGAAAAATATATCAACTAAACAATGAAAACAAATTTTAGTAGTAAGAACAACTTGAAAGTAAATACATGTTTTTTATTCATAAAGCAAAGAATTATTGCACTCACCAAAGAAAGAATAAATGGCTTGATGGTAGGTGATGGTGGAGGCCAGGGAGTCATTCTTTAGAAAATGCTCTCTCTTTTTCTGTGCCATTTCCCTAGATATTTTATAACTCTTTATAACTCTCGGGCAACTGTGGTTATACTCAGGCTGCACTTTAAAAAAGTAATAGCACAGAAAAACACCTTTAAACAAAATAAAAATTAATTATGCCAGCGCACTGAAGCACGTGGAAATAACACACTCTTAACAGACTGAAAACTTATAGAAGATGCTACCTCTTTATCTCGCTTGCA